>NC_051176.1:166354585-166685919 GCF_013339695.2 Rhipicephalus sanguineus
GCCCCCTTCGTGCGGGCAGGCTGAGGCTGTAAACGTAACCCAAAGAATGCGCGTACGCGCTTCTCTGGCAACATACTTCAGCAACACCTGAGACAAAAAAAAAAAAAAATAAAAAAAAAACAGAAAAAACAAAAAATTGCAGCAGCGAGGTTCGAACCAACGTCCTCGCAGTTCCGAGCACGACACGCTAGCCGCTGCGCCACCGAGCCACATCGGTTCGGTAGTCTAACGGGCGGTAGTGTATTGCCCGGCAGGACTAACTTCTAAAATTAAATAAAATACAACCTTACGTACATGCAACGGCTCTTACCGTTTACCCCTATATGACGCAACGCTAGACTCCGCTCCCTACCAAGCCCAGGCGTACAAAACGACAGTCACGCGCTGAAAGTGCAATCGCAGAGACGGCCTCAGCCATTCGCACAGCGTCAAAACCACCAAAACTAATGTGCAACAGTCTCGACGGATTTTGAAAAAAACACTCCTGCACATTTTAACCTGGCTGTCGTCTATCACCACACCGCGCAAAGAAGGCATAACTCAAACAAGGCCGCGACTGCGGTGAGGGTACCGATGGTACCGAGTAGAACATAGGCAAGTAAGGCTGGGGACAAGGCCGAGGATCGTCGGATCTTTCCCTAGCTACAAAGTACCTGTCTAGGGGCAGGAGTACCTCCCTATGGTAACGTCAGATCCGGTTTCGCGCCAAACCGGGAGAGCCCCGACTCCGGGGATACGCTTTCGTCAAGAGAGGTGGGCTGCTTGGGCTACAGAACATTTCTGCACAGCCCACAGCGCGCAAGTTTATTGTGTGGTCCACAAAATAAGGCTGCGCTTTATTTTGTGGTCTCCCCAGCAAATTCGCGCCCCTCTCTTAAAATTTTTTTAAAAATTCTTTTCTGCTGTACGGATTACAGCCAAACTTGGTGAGCATATTCTTTAATGAACCATCCATCCAAAACAACTCAAATTTAAACATGTATATATTTTTTTCGAAAATCGTGTTTTTAGCCCTGCATCCCCCCTTAATATGCCAAGCAACGTCTAAAGTATTTCGCAATTGCCGAACAGTGTCTTTTTCCGAACTAATTAGGAGATGCAAGCCCTCTGATTGTTATGGCAGTGCCCACTCATAAAAGCTCGCAAGCATGGATTTATTTACGCATATTTTCAGTGGTGGTATAATGCTGTCGACTCGTTTGTGCGCATACACGACACCGCTCTGCGAGCTACGATAATCCGCCTTTTTCATTTTCCTGGGCTGCCCTCTGCCGTTTTGGTAGGAGTTTGGTAGGGACCGGAACAACCGGTATTGCCAGAAGCAAAGCCTCCGAGATGATGAGACGTTAAGCGACTTTTCCGCTAGGGGAGACCGCATGCGCAGGGGCGTCGTGAAAAATGCGGATTGGCGACGCAGGGGCCCTTCATCCCCCGGCGCTTTGATTTAGCTCCGCAATTTCGGCCGAAATGGAACGCTGCGCACTCATCGACTCACAGCAGCCGTGGAGATAGAGCGAGCAATGCTACTCGCTTGCGAACACAAACATTTTTTTTTCTGTAAACACGTAGAGTGAAATTTGATTGGCACGTTCATAAAAATTTACTGGTTCCTGCACAAGTTGTGTCGCCGGCGATATTAGCTTGACGTCAGCCAGAACGAAATATTTTCACGATTACAGAGTACCCGCAGCGGTCGAAGGCGCTGCATGGGCGGCTCACACCGCAGAGAACCTACCGCACGTTGTGGTGGAGCACGGAAGTCGACCTTCACTGCAGGGAACTCGTTGTAAATATTATTTATGTAGTTACGAGAAATCCTTCAACAAGGAATGTCTCTGGAGCCAACGTTGGCTCCAACGACATTCTCTCTTAAACGATTTTTCACCACTCATCTTCCCGTGAACTCTTGCTTGGATTTAGTAACGTGACTGCTGTGCTGAAAGGAAACTTCACCTTTGTTACTTTGCCAGAGTGCTGCCGACTGTGAACATTCCCAAATGCGGGGGATGGGTTTTTATGAAACGGATTATATGACAAATTTATTGTATCTCAACTTGAAATTGCCATAACGATACATGTCTTTGGAACTTCAGTCTATCTTAAGGAACTAAAATTGCCCTGTCGATGGATATAACAAACGAATTTCGTCTCCGCAAGGCAAAAATTCTCACCATTTCGTGCAGACTACGTCACCTTGCGCGAACACTATGTGCTGGTGCGGCTGGGCGTGGCCTCCGAGACTGTATCGACGTCGGAGTGACCTTAGGGCCCATAAGCCGGCCAAGCAAAGCCGGCGCGGCCTTGTTCATTGGCATAGGCCTTCTGTGCTAGGCTCGAAGCCAGGATTTTTTTTCGGGGGGGGGGGGGGCACTTGCTGAAAACCTTGACTAACAAGATCCCCCCCGTCTGTTCTGTGCACTTGTACAGCAAAGCGGGTTGGATCAGCAGCGATGTCGGCGCGATGGCTTGGGTGCAGCGTACTGTTCGTTGACGACGGACATTTTTTCGCCCTTGTTCTTTGAACGTGTCACCGTTTTGCCAGTCAAGCACAAAAGGGAAGCGAGATGCCATCGCATTGCAACAGAATTAAGACAGCTACCAGAAAGGCTGTCCCGCAAGGGTGCTAAGAAGTAGCACGGTAACTTATTTTATCATGGAAGGACAAGGCGTGCAGACACTGACTCAAGAGAAAGGAACCAGACAATGCAAACGCCGACGATCAACTGATTGCGAATCGCGACCAACTCTCAACTTCCTGTCGTTCTGGCCTTCTTTTACTGTACTTTAATAAAATTCTATCGCATACGTGGTTGTACCGCATAACTGCAGGCCCCAGCGCCGTCTTCTTCATTGCGCGCTTTAATGTTTTGCGCCCCAACATCAGGCCTACATTACAGTAAAAGCCAATAATGTATACAACGAAGTAAACCGCGCTCTCCTTCAAATTCGTTATAACGAGATTTCACTGCAGATGCAAGGGTAGTGGTAGTAGTGCCCCCGTGAAACCACTCTCTCCGAGCGGTTTCAACGGGGGCACGAGACAAACAGTCGGCGTCGATATGTTTCTGACGGGACATGTCCGATCGTGACATCAAATTCGCTGGCGACGCAAAATGCGCATCTGTACAAGTGTGACAGGAACTTCGTAATGGCACACAACAGCTAGATACATTATTTTTCGGTTCTCAGCCGCAGTCAAAGCGGTTAAAGTGCGGCTTGCATAGGCAATAGCGCACTGGAAACCACTTTGACATTGCACGAAAATGGCTCAGAGGATAACGTTGCTAGTATCAGTGCGCAATTCTGTGTCAGCTTCTGCATTGAAGTGTCCAAGAATAGGATAAATCTACCACATTGTTGGAGCACATGCTTTAAAGCACGTGATCTTGCTGGGCCGCAAACAAAAGCGACGTCATCTTTGGCGAGTCGTAAGAGCTCTGTGGCTTTAGAAATATTGCATACAAAAACATCGGTAATACGCACACAGCTCCCCAAATCGGCTTGCAACGTGTGTTGTTCTCGGAATCGGAAACGAGGCAACCGCGTTTTGTTCTCCCTTCAGTGCCAAGGCGAATACCGGCAGTTCTGACAATGCGGTCCAGAACAGAGGCGGATCCAGGGACCTTCTTTGGGGGGGGGGGGGGGGGGGGGGGGGGGGGGTATTGCGCAGCTCGCAGTAACTGAAGGGAAGGGGGCGAGAAGGCGAAGACACATTCCTTCGCATTAAGGTCTGCATTTTTCGAGTTATTGCAACCTCCTTCTCTCATCGCATGCGGCGCGATGAAGTGCTTGCTTGAAATGCGCGACAGAGAGGAACCAGCGTTCTTTAAAAAGGACTCTGGTGAAAAGTATTTGCACGTGCAGTAAATGTTCGGAAATAGGAAAATAATACACTAAATATTTTTCTGTACTTGCTATTTGCTATTTCCGGTTTCAAGTACCCCAGCCCATACGAGCGAGCTATATATATATATATATATATATATATATATATATATATATATATATATATATATATATTAACCCTCTATTGCATGGCGTCCCATATTTGGCACATACCGTTTACCATTTTTTTTTGCGTGTGTAAGATGTCCAGTTGAGAGTGTGATACCGTCGGACTAATTCTCATAGTTATGGGCATTTATTATGGGCAAGTGATTCCATATCTCCTGCGCGATACGCAAAACAGAGGTGAAGTGAAGTTTGGAAAGCGACGTGAGACTCGGAGTGGGAAAACACGAGCAATTGGCATTTTTTTTCTAATAACATTTTCACCGCACAAACATAGAAAAATTATTTTCACATATTCTATGGCCTCATAAATTCATGCCCATTATTGGTGTTCTCAACTTGATCCGCGACTACAGCAGAGAACCCGAAATCGGTATGTGCCATATTTGGCACAGTATGAACTTGAAAGACAAAACATGGTAACGTGCTGCCATCTGTTCAGTGAAACGCAAAACAAATACAAGCAATGCGTAGCCTCCGAGCTTGGATCCGACCAATTGAAGCTCATATTTAGTTTATTCGATTTCCTCCGCAAGTGCGGCTCAGCACCACACGTTACAGTTAGTAATTTGCGCGGGAAAGTATAGAGGTGTTGTGCGGGAAAGGTGTAGCACGGCAGCGCCATGAATTCGTCCACGTTCTACGGCCTTCGCAAAGCTCGGGAGAAGACCACGGCCTGTGATATTCCATCTGGCAGTGAAGACTCGGATCTCTCCGACTCAGATGATGACTACCTGCGCGGTAAGCACTAATATTTCCCTTATCAGCGACTTACAATGTGGCGCTTTGCTATCGGTGTCCGGCGCTGAAACTTTGCGTGCTAACAGCAGCCTCTAACACACAGCCTTGATCATCTGCTAATTCACTGCTCATCTTGATCTTATATGTGTCTCTATCCACTAACGATTGGACTCCGGCGTGCCTAACGTAGCAGTAGCCAAGTGTTCAATGCTTTGTAACAACCGGCGTGTCCATTCGATGGGCCGCGTCGGTCGGAAGGCGCGTGCCCATCGACTGGACACGCCGGTTGTTAGAAAGCATCAATACAGTCGCGCATTTCTCTTCGTTAAAAATGTTCTGACATTTTCGTGCTGTCTTTACTGGGTGCCGTTGTTATATTTTAGTGGCAACTCCAACTGCCGTAACGACTCTTCGGTAACGCTGGTTTTCTATAGATTATTTTTTTTTCTTTACAGATGTACAAACCACGACAATTGCTGCTTGTGGCAAAGGCCAATCTGACGCAGAGAGCGAAGACTGCGATTCTGACTCGGATGCGACCCCTAAAGTGACGACTAAAAGAAATGAAAGCAAAGTCTGTAGACCAATTTGGAGGCATAGGGACATGACATTGAATGATGTGGCATCGGAATTTAGAGGGAACAGCTATGTCCCTACTTCTGTACTGGCACTGGAAACGCCATATGATTTTTTTCGTCATATATTCACACCAGATTTGATTTCCACCATGACAGAACAGACACGTCTGTATGCCACGCAGTCGCGCCCACATAAGCCCCTTTCACTTACGGAAGGAGAAATGGAGAAGTTCCTGGGATCCCTACTGTGGATGTCCGTGATTCGTCTTCCGAGTTCCCGGATGTACTGGAACCCGAAATTCTACGTGCGTCAAGTTGCAAGCCTGATGCCAGTGAATAAATGGGAAGAGCTGAAGTCATTTCTTCACTTTGCTGACAATACCACTGCGGTTCCGAAAGGACAGGATGGTTATGACAGACAGCACAAGATCCGGCCGTTGCTGACGACCATTAGAGAGCGCTGTCTGACAGTTCCATTTGAGGAAAATCTCTCCGTGGACGAACAAATTTGTGCTTTTAAAGGCAGAAGTGGCCTGAAGCAGTATAACCCAAAGAAGCCACATCGGTGGGGCTACGAAATTTTTGTTTTGTCGGGCGTCAGCGGATTTCCATATAATTTTGAGCTATACAGCGGGCAAGAAAATGTCGTCAGAGATGGCACACCTGATTGTGGCGCAAGTGGCAACGTTGTTGTCAGGCTCTGCGACCCTGTTCCCCGCAACGTGAGACACAAGGTCTACTTTGACAATTACTTCAATAGCCCGAAGCTGCAGGTCACTCTATCACAAGATGGAATTTTGTCGCTCGGTACGGTGAGGGCGAATCGTCTACCAAACTGTCGCCTGAAAAGCGAAAAGGAACTGAAATGTAAAGGACGTGGTGCTTCTGAGGAACTCACAACCACGATAGATGATGTGGAGTTATCGTGTGTGCGTTGGTACGATAACCGCGCCGTGACATTTCTGTTGAGCTTTGTTGGGAGAGATCCAGTCCAAAAGACCAAGCGCTGGTTCACCTCCGCCAAGGAGTTTCGCGAAATTGATTGCCCCAGCGTAGTAAAGGTCTACAACAGACACATGGGTGGGGTGGACCTGCTGGACTCACTGCTTGGACTTTACCGCATACATATCAGGTCGAAGAAATGGCACTTTCGAATTTTCACGCATATGCTAGACTTATCGGTAGTAGCAGCATGGCTATTGTACAGGAGGGTGCAGGAGCAGCTTGGGAAGAAAGAAGTCCTACCGCTGGCTCAATTCAAAATAGAAATTGCAGAATGCCTTGCCTCGCACAACAAGTGCCTACCCAACAAGCGACCAGGAAGGCCTTCTAGTCAAGACATCGAAATCCAGGTTCAAGCCAAAAAAGCACGGGGACCGGTTGCTGCAATGCCACCCATAGACATCCGATGTGACCAAGTCGGCCATTGGCCAGAATTTGATGAGAAGAGACAAAGATGTAAGCGGCCATCTTGCACAAAGAAGTCGTCAGTAAGATGCAAGAAGTGCAACATTCATCTGTGCCTGAACGCAGCAAACAACTGTTTCATTTCATTCCACACATCGCGCTAAAAAGACGATCGTCCATGATGCTACGTTTTTCCCCATGGCAGCAAGACTGCTCGGCCATCTTCATGGTGTGCCATATTTGGCACAAAGCTGTATCTTTATTAATAAAGCCGTTATAACTCTGAAACTTTTTGTATATGTCTAGGTACATTCAATCAATAACAAAAGCTGAAAAAATAATTTTTAAAACCACTTTTTCATAATTCATGCAATAGAGGGTTAATGAGAACTAACAGACAATAACGCCAAGGAAAGTATAAGTTACCGTGCTACCCCCTATACTTTCCTTGGCGTTATTGTCTGTTAGTTCTCATTAATATTGTGTCTAACAAAGATAAAACGAGCCCTTAGAAATCATCTCCTTTCCTTCATTTTTTTTATTTTTTATTTATCAGATACTGCCGGCTGCTGCCTTTTGGTAGCCATGGCAGGAGTGGGTACATCACATTGCAATATTACACATGGCACCATTTCAGTCGACAAACGAAAAAAAAACGAAAAAAAACACACATCAGAACAAAATCATATATATATATATATATATATATATATATATATATATATATGCGATCGCGCTTTCATTTTTATCAAAACCATCCGAGAAAACGGAGCCGCTAATGTCACGTTGCTTTTTGTTTCGTTCAACTTAAACATGTGTATCAAGCAGTATCAAGCCTCAGCTTCATCTAAAAGGACTTCGGAAATCATGTGAACACGAAACCAATTCACTAATGATCGACTTACGTCGCAAAGCCTCCCTTGGTGCCAAAGTTATTCCTCCCGATACGACGCAGCCATCTCTCTGCCGTTTGATGTTTTCTTTTCCTCGTGGAGCAACAAAAAAGCTTGTCTCCTTTTTCAACGTTGTTTGAGCAGCCAAAGCACCGCAAATCGGCATCGCGCTGAAGCTGATGCCACCTGGTAAAGAGCCTACACACTGGCAGCGCATACGAGGCGTATGCGCTGCCAGTGTAGGCCTGTCGTTCCGCGCTCCCCCATGGTGTCGTTTCTCGGCGAATGAAATTCACGGCGGTCATGGGAAGGAGGGGAGCATGGTCACGCATATTCACAGCAGCCGAGAGGGGACTTTGACGGTGCCCAAGAAGCCTTTCATAAACACTGTTGGCAGTGGCGCCCTGTGTGTGTGTCTCTATCTCTCCTTGTCTGTCGTCGTCTACGCGCCACTTACCTTGGATAATCCAAGAAGCCTTTGTTGGAAATGTGCATAGGGAAGCAGAAAAGGGCAAGGATATGTGGAGAGAGAGAGCACGGGGAGGAGATTCTCCTTTCCACTTTTCACAATTGTCTGCTCTTTTGTAGAAAAAAATGCAGACCCTTTCTCAAACACCCTATAACCCTTTCTCAATCAAAGCATTGGAATGCTCCACCAATTGAAAACTCAAAAGGACAGACTTCCTGTAGGCACACTGTTTCCTCCTATTGACACAGTGATTTTTTTTTTCATGAATGTCCCCCGCTCCTCGGGTCACAATAAAATCTCCCTTCCACTCTCGGGAGCGCGACGACGATCAATTTGGGCTTTTATCGTCACACTCAACAAGGCAATGCTAACTTCCAAGAACGTCCTTCCAAGAAGAGACAGGGCGTGCAAACACGGACACAAGAAAGAGATCAGGACACCACAAACGCCGACTAACAACTCTTTTTAGAATGAATACGTATCAACTAGCTCAGCTCTCTGTTATTCTAAGCTCATTGTGGTGTCCTGATCTCTTTCTTGTGTCCGTGTTTGCACGCCCTGTCTCTTTTTAGAATGAATACGTATCAACTAGCTCAGCTCTCTGTTATTCTGTCCTTCCAAGGTCATTTAACCCCCGCTGAGCTATTGGATGTACCGAGTGCCGAGCTTTGCTGACACGCCTCATTGGGCACTGTCGGGAGTCCAGGAGCCTTCGAGGCAGCAGTGGGGAAGACGTACCGCGATGTTGGGAGATAAAAAAAGAGATGTTTACTTGATTAAATATTGGTAGCAGATGCCTCTTCCAGCGGGCCGAAGCCCGACTCATTAAATGTCTTTCGGACGATTGCTAGGGAAAATATTGCTCGCTTAATTTGTCCAATAAGGTAACAGTCTCAACACGACGCCCCAAAGGGGAAGAACGTATGGGACCACCTCCGTTCCACCCCCGGGAAAGGGCGAGGCGAGCCCGTCAGATTCCCCAAACAACCACCACATAACTGCACCAAGAAGTTCCAGGCGAATTACTCGATGGAACCGATCGTTATCTTCTTCGTAGTGGCGGCAACAATGCGACATCGCCCAGGTCATCCCAAACGCATGATGACCGATCCCTGCACCTGGAGACGTAGTCCAAGATAGGGCTGAGCGTGTCATCACTGCGAGCCTCCTCCTCTGGCTCGCTTCAGCTCAGTCACAAATCTTTTCTGTTAATATTTCGGAAGAATTTTTGTTTTATGTAGCCACTGGTGGTGACCTGTGTTGCCCTCTTTTGGACCATGTGTCTCTGACAAAAAAAAAAAAAAGAAAGAAAAAAAATGAGAAGGGAAGGCTCCTTTCTTGCTGTCGCTGTAATGGTCACGCTTATTTCAACGACCTTCTACTTAGTAGACTAGCGGTCTGGGCTTGTTGGTTTTTCCAGTTTTGCTAAAGTGACATAGCGCGAAGCAGGTTGGGGAGCACATCAACAACGAAGACGAGCGCTTACTTCCACATGAAGATTTAATGTTTTTAGTCCTACAGACACAGGCAAAGCAGAAAGAAATATGAACAAGGAATGCGAAATGCAACACAGAAATACCCCCCTCCGATCGCCGTGTGGCCGCGCTGGCGTTTTCCAGAAGTGCTAACTGCCTTAGGAGTATTATACACTTGTCCCTTATATGGGACAAGCGTATTATGGGACAAGCGCATATTACCCCTGACACATGGGCAAAAATACTTTGCAGTAAACCCCTTTTTGCTGCTCTGTAGGACCGTCTGGAGAAAGAAGTTGCGCTGATGACACACGGCACCGCACTAAGTTCTCTAGGCGGTTTGTGCCCTCCGCGATTAGCGCCGGTTTCTCAGATGAGCGCTGCAAGGAAAAATAAAAGACGAGAAAAAAAATTACACCATCTCCCGCTAAAGGGGACCATGAGGCGATGCGAAGCCGGAGCACTAGCACGATCGCGTTCCGTTGGCGTTCGTTGGGCATGCTACCGACCTCGCGTCGTGGAACGCGAAGAGGGACGCTACGCGCGTCGTATCTTCCATCTAATAATAATAATATCTGGGGTTTAACGTCCCAAAACCACGATATGATTATGAGAGACGCCGTAGTGGAGGGCTCCGGAAATTTCGACCATCTGGTGTTCTTTAACGTGCACCTAAATCTAAGTACATGGGCCTCTACCATTTCGCCTCCATCGAAATGCGACCGCCGCGGCCGGGATCGAACCCGCGACCTTCGGGTCAGCAGCCGAGCACCGTAACCGCTATACCACCGCGGCGGACGTATCTTCCATCTAGCCTGGCCGTTAATTCTCACGGGGCGAGCGGGGAACGCGGTCGACAGGCGGGCGAGAGGGGGGCAGCGTAGGAGAGGAGAGAGGGGGAGGGGACGCGCATGCGCTCGAGCTCATCGCGGCGTTGCGCAGGAGAGAATTTCGGCATGTCTAGCCCGCGTTTCAGAGGAAGAGTGGAAAGGGGGAGGTGAGACGGGTATGGGAGAGGGGAAGGGGAGAGGGAAAGTGGAGAGGGGTAGGGGAGAGGGGAGAGGGAAAGTGGAGAGGGGAGGGGGAGAGGGGAGTGGAGAGGGTGAGTGGAGAGGAGGTGTGTGGAGAGGGTATGCGCACGCGCAGTAAGGGTGGTCACGCCGCACACCACCGGATTGAGCTTGGCCTAAAGGCACTGCTCGTTAAATCGGCTGAAGAGAACACACTTTTAAAACCACGCTGTTGGTTGGTACCCATTTTGCAGGTTACAATGCACCACACTATCGACAAAGCAAATGACACTGCCGGAATTCAACATGGCGGCGTTAGCGACGTGATGCGGGCGTACGAAGGAAGACATCACTGCCACAGCAGTGCACTTGGGGGGGCGGGGGGGGCTACGCATATTTACAACGTCACGGAAGGGTTTAGTCGACATCTGGTGAGCCTTCGTTGAAAGGCTGCATTGTTGAGTTCTGCACACTGTATGCGAGAGAATACCCTTTACGTTCGAAATGTGGATGCGGAATCCGTTTTCCCTAAAAGAAACATTGCCGGGAGGAAGATCCTTCTTTGTCTTGTTGTCTTGTGTCACTGCTTATGAACTACTTTCCGGAAGATTCCCCCTCGCCTAAAGGACTCTACAGTGCATGTTGTCGGCATGCTCAAGTAGGCGACCATTCAAACACATTCCAGTTCTGTCTGAAGGTGCAGAATGGGGTGCGGGTAGAAGCCATGGGTGCATTTCTCGCCGCAGCGGCCTAAAAAATTCCGCGTGCCGAAAAATTACTGTCGAGAAAAAAATATCCAAGGGGGGAGGGGGGCGATCGCCCTATGACCCCCCCCCCCCCCCCTGGATCCGCCACTGGTCCAGAAATGCTGGTTCCTCATACCCAAGTGGCACATTTCGGGCTCCAGCGACAGGCCCGCGGTTCGGATAGCCTGAGGTTGTTCGATGTGCTGTTCAATGACCTTGGAGAAGACAACTACGTCGTCTAAGCACACTAAGCGCGAGTGCCACTTGAGGTCAACTAAAGCTATGTCCATTATATGTTGAAAAAACGCTGCACCAACAAATTAGGCAAGTGGTAAAAATTTAACATGGCCGGTTAAAGCATTCCACATTTCACTAGCTTGGACAAAAAAACTATTTATGCGCCGTACTTGCACAATGCATTCGTAGACATTGTGGCAGAACAGCGCAAAAAACGGGAAGAACACACAGAACGCAGGGCTGCGTTCTGTGTGTTCGTCCCGTTTTCTGCGCTGTTCTGCCAGAATGTCCATGAACCAACTAGCCCACCAAGAACCCTTGTACATTTGTAGACCACATACTTCACAGAAAAGAAACCAAGTGGCCGCGGCTGCTTTCTAATATCTTTAACAAAAAAATCAGTTTCGCCACAAGGGCGATGCAATGAATGCGATAGCAACAAATTGTAATGTTATACGAAGTAAGGCTAGCAGATAACTCTTTTGGATCCGATCTCGCGTAACTCTACATTTTATGCGTGGCTCTGACTTAACGTTGTAAAGGCCAATGTACAGCTGAGCTGAGGGGAAGCCTCAGCGATGAAATTCAAAGTGATGCAAAGCTAGGCGAACAGAGACATGGTTAAACACTGAAGTAACCTCCTCTCTGCTTGACCGTCTGCATGTCTCCAACCTCCAACTCGCCTCCGCTATAATCTCCCTCCTCCACGCCCTCCCTTCCCTTTTCCACCCCTTGCTATAGTATACCATACATAGCTATGCTATGCTTCACTCTCGCCCCTCCTGTTTTCTATCCTCCTCACCGTCACTTCCCTTTCTGACCCCCTTGTTATACTATACTTTACATGGCTATGCTATGCTTTTACCCTCACCCTCGCATCCCTTTCCCACCCCTTGCTATACTATACATGGCTATGCTAAGCTGCACCCTCTCCCCTCCTCCTTTCCATCATCCTTCTACGCTTTTAAACCCACTCCCCTCCTCACCCTCACGTCACTCCTCCTCAATCTCACATTCCCACGCCCTTGCTCTACTCCCCTCCTCACCCTAACTTCTCTTTCTCAACCCTTCCGCCTCCACGAATCTACTAGCAGCCTCCCAGGCCATACACGGCCCTACTACCTGCGCCGCTGCTCCTCCGCTTGACCACCTGCATGTCTCCAGCTTCCAACTGGCCTCCCTCCTCCACTATTTTATCCTCCTCACCCTCACTTCCTTTTCTCACCCCTTGCGATACTATACTACACATGGCTATGCTATGCTTCATTCTCTTCCCTCCTTCTCTAGGCTACGGACGATACTACAGTATGGCATGTTGTTGCGCTTGTTTTGCGTTTATTTTGGATATTTTTACAAAAGAATAAACCTACTGTATGCGGAAAGGAGCATCTGCAGGCTGGTTTGCTATATGGCACCACCATATCAACCGAGCACGACCTCCTCTTGCGCCTGTTTGCGCGTCGTGTATATCGTAGTTGTCATAGTGTCCCTTCGTGTGCGTTTTCAATATCCACGTACCAACTCGGCTTCATGGGACAGCCTTTATTCTTTCAAGCTGAAAACTTCAGTGCAAACCAGGACGGATGGCAAAGAAGGGATGAGACAAGCACGGAAGGTTATGTACCAACCAGCGCCTCCTCTATTTTTCAGTGCCTGGGCGAACGCTCTCCTCGGGCCGTCGAGCGCGCGCTCCGCGTCTGCTCGCCGCTGCCGCGTGGTGGCGCTGTGCAAGTTCTTTTTTTTTTGTTCGTTCACCACGTGGCTGAAGGCACACATGTGCTTTGAAGTATAGCATACTTGCGGAGTTTTGTGATACCATTTGACTTTAAGTGTATCTAATCCGCCGTGTGAACGATCTAGCCATGGTCAAAAAGACCGTAAAGTGTACAGGGTGCGGAATGGGATGGAAAATAGAGGTTTGTACGGATGAGAAGACAGAGGGAGCTGACGCCAAGTGTAAGCAATGCGAGTTAGAGGCGAAAATGGAAATAATGATGGCTGCCCAGAATGAGCTCATGGTAAGAATCGCCGAGCTGGAGATTGCGTTGGCGACAGAGCGGGAAAAAACGATGGCTATGGGGGAAAGGCTTAAGTCAGCCGAGGAGGGGTTAGCAAAGGTAGTCAAGGTGAACCAGGAAGCAAGCGACAGCGGGAACAGCGGAGCATCGACCCCAACCGTGGTAGACGCGAAGGGGGAAACAGGTTTGGAAAAGACAGGTGCAAGGGTCACAGGACCCAGCTTCTGCGAAGTAGTTTTGGGAAGGGGAGGGGACAAAGCAGCAGTGGCACGCGCTAATAACCGAGCCAGTGGCCAGGTGCGGGACGGTACAGCGGAAGAGTCGGAGCACGTGATAATCGCCGGGGACTCGAATTTAGTTAGATGCGAAGAAGCACTCAAGGAAAGGGTGAGAGGCGACAAACGATTTTTGATAGGGAAGTTCCCGGGACATAGGCTGGGATCAGTGATGAGACAAGCTAGCGCAAAACTCGCAACTAAGGCTAATGGACGTAACCTCGTGATAATCGCGGGAGGTCTAAAAGACGTCTTGAATGAAGAATCAGCCGAACTAGCGACCACATTGGCGAAAGGGGTCGATGACATGCGCGCCATTTCCCCTCAGGTGCAGATAGTGGTATGCACAATACCGGAAGTACCAGTGAGGAATATCAACTTGC
This sequence comes from Rhipicephalus sanguineus, assembly GCF_013339695.2. NCBI lineage: Eukaryota > Metazoa > Arthropoda > Arachnida > Ixodida > Ixodidae > Rhipicephalus > Rhipicephalus sanguineus. Next base: position 166,368,829 of record NC_051176.1, read on the forward strand.
AAAGAGCGGTTGTCGACGCAAACAAAGAGATATGGCGAATTAGTCGAGAGAAGGGCTTCGAGGTAGTGGATATAAACAGGGAGGTGCACAGGTGGGGCGGTTTCCAAAGAGACAGAATTCACTTCGATAAGAGGCTTGGTCATGAGGTGGGCTGGCGACTGGCAGGACGCACAGTAGCTTTTTTGGGGGGCACGCGGGCCCTTCGGTGCCCAGGGTAGCTTGTAATGAGGAAAACAACCAGGGGGACGCTTTGACAGGCAGTATAGCGAAAAACCAGAGAAAAGGTAAAAGAAGGGAGAAGGCGCGTGTTGCAATTAGTTACATAAACATGCAGGGTGGCAGAAAAAAAGGCAAAATGGTTAGAGATTGAGGAGCAGTTAAGCAAGGAACAGATAGGTGTTTATGCGGTTACAGAAACACACCTCAGAGACTTGGAAGAGCCACCACATATTGACAATTATATTTGGGAAGGATGTAACAGGATCACATCAGAAAGGAGAGGCGGGGGTGTTGGAATGCTAATCCATAGCAGAACAAAATTGGATAGAGTGAAACAAACGTGTTCAGAGCACATGTGGGTTTCGGGCACAGTAGGTGGCAAGAAAACGTGGCTAGGTGTAGCTTACTTGTGGACGGGGAATAACTGCAGAGAAAAGAATCTGGAGATAGTGAAATGCATAAGCACCGATATTAAAGAATTTGGTCATGATGCCGAGATAATCCTTCTAGGGGACATGAACGCTCACATTCATGACCTTGGCGGATATTCAGACACCAATGGCAAGTTATTGCTAGATCTCTGCGAGCAACATAGTCTTGAGATAGTTAACGTGGGGCCTAAGTGTGAGGGGCAGATCACGTGGGAAGTCGGAAACCGGCAATCGAGCATTGATTATTGTCTCATGACAGAAGGAATATATGACAAACTTAGAGAGATGAGAATAGACGAGGAAGGCATTAACAGCTTGGGTAGTGATCATAAACGCATAATATTACAAATGGGATATAAAACTCATAATAAGAACACAGAATCAAAGTTTGGCAGCTTGTACCTAAATGACAAACAAATAAGAAATATAGCCGCAAGAGTCGAGGAAAAAGTAGACGAACTACCAGGTAAAGACTGGAAGTATAGTGAGCTGCTACATATAATCACAAAAGAAATGGAAAAAGAGAAGAAAACGATTTGTTGGAAAGGAAAGAGAAAGCCAAAAAGTTGGTGGAACAAAGAAATCCGGGAGGCGATTGAGAAGCGACGTGAGGCATCACGGGAGCACAGACAAGCAAAAAAGGAGAAGCGGCCACAGGACGAAGTCAACCAAATATGGGAAATATATTTAGAGCAAAAATCCATTGTGCAGAAATTAGTCGAGGCAAAAATTAAAGGTGAAAGTAAACGCTGGATGACAGAGATTCGCGAAAAGAAGAAGGCCGCGCCTAGGATATTCTGGAGCCACCTAAAAGCGCTGGGTAGGAAGTCTGTCACAATGCAACAATATATGGTAGATGAAGGAGGAAATCAATTGGAAGGGTATGAAGCGCTAGGTTACATCCGAAAGATAACAGCCGATTCGTTTAAAAAGGTTGCCCAGGGGATTCCCCCGGTGAGTAAAAGTACGCAAAGGAGTGCAACCGACGAAGATGTAGTACTAGAGAATTTCAATTGGAAGAAAGCCGAAGGAAAAATTCCTAAGCGCACTACACCGGGCTTAGATGGGGTTCCCGTCAGCCTCATTAACGAACTCGGACATAACACTAAAGAAGCACTGCTGAAAGCCGTAGAAAAGTGCTTACAGGAGAGGGAAATACCAGACAGTTGGCGAAAAAGTAGAATGAACTTAATATATAAAGGCAGGGGAGAAAAGGATAACATTCGATCGTATAGACCGCTAACCATTACATCGGTGCTATACAGGTTGGCGATGCAGGCAGTAAAATTAAAAATAGAAGCGTGGGTGGAACAAAATGATATTTTGGGAGAACTTCAGAATGGATTTCGACTCAACAGGCGGTTAGACGATAATCTGTTTGTTCTTACTCAGTGTATAGAAATATCGAAAATAGAAAACAGGCCCTTATACGTAGCTTATCTAGATATCACCGGGGCGTATGACAACGTTAATCAGGAAATTTTGTGGGATACTGGATACTGTGGGATACTGGAAGAAGTGGGCATAGGGGACGACTGTATACAGCTTTTGAGGGAAATATACCGAGAAAATACAGTTTGTATAGAATGGGAAGGAATAAGTAGCAAGGACAGCGTTGAAATTAGCAAGGGGCTGAGACAGGGATGTCCTTTGTCCCCGCTGTTACTCATGCTGTACATGGTGAGGACGGAAAAAGCGCTAGAAGGTAGCAACATTGGATTTAATTTGTCACACAAACAGGTCGGCACGATGGTTGAGCAGAAGCTTCCAGGTCTATTTTATGCTGATGATATTGTCTTATTTGCGGACAGTCAAGATGATATACAGCGACTGGCAGATATATGCGGAAGGGAATGTGAGGCTCTAGGACTAGGATTTAGTGCAACAAAATGTGGATTGATGGTATTCAATGATCACGAAGACCATGCGGTCTTCATACAGGGCCAAAAAATACCGAGGGTAAGACAATTACCTCGGAGTATGGGTAAATGAGGGGGATAGATATATGGAGGTACATGAGAAAGCATCGGTAGCAAAGGGAAAGAGGAGTGCTGCAATTATGAAGCACAGAGCTTTATGGGGATACAATAGGTACGAGGTGCTTCGAGGGCTGTGGAAGGGTGTGATATCACACCCTTCCCGGGGCTTACATTTGGGAACTCAATGGTGTGCATGAAGTCAGAGGTACAATCAGGAATGGATGTAAATCAAAGGGCGGTGGGCCGCCTCGCGTTGGGCGCTCACGGGAAGACGACAAATGAGGCTGTAAAGGGTGATATGGGATGGACAGGCTTTGAAGTGAGGGAAGCTCACAGCAAAATTAGATTCGAAGAGAGGCTGAGGAAAATGAAGAAGAGTAGATGGGCAGATAAGGTTTTCAGGTATTTGTATAGAAAAAGCGTTGACACGCAGTGGAGAAAAAGAACTAGGAGGCTCACCAGTAAATATACGGCTAGCAGTGCGGGCGATATGGCAACAAGCATTAAGCGGAAGATCAGAGAGGCGGAGAGGACTTATTGGATGACAGCGATGGAAAAGAAGCCGGCTCTGAGTAACTACCGAAAGGGAAAAAATGAAATAAGGAGGGAAAGGTTTTATGATAATTCAAGGGGAAGCGCTTTACTGTTTGAAGCAAGGTCGGGCTGCCTTAGAACGCGTAGTTATAAAGCGAGATTCAGTAACGAAGAAGAACAATGTACATGCTGCGGGGGCACTAAGGAAACGATGGAACATGTACTGATTGAATGTGGCGATATTCACCCAGGTGTACGTGTGGGCACGAGTCTACATGAAGCCTTGGGTTTTAGAGACAACAATGGAAAGCTGAACACGTCCGCGATAGAAATAAGTAAGAGACGGTTAGAGTATTGGTGGCAGAAAAGTAGAGATAAAGTACAAAAATAAATAATGGGGAAAAAATAAGGTCATTCTGCCTTAAGAGGCAGAGAGATAGACCGTGAATTTAAAATTTTTTTGGTATAATAACATAGATTTAATCAATGTAGATAAGGTATCAGGCCAGCATGAAACAAGTTTTTTTTTTTTTTCTTCGAGCATGGTGGCAGACATGTCACCGCCCCGTTATAAAGGGGACGCTCATAGCATCCATCCATCCATCCATCCACGTAGGGAGCCTTCATGTGCGCGCCTCCGTGCCTAGGCACTGAGGCGCGCACATGAAGACTCCCTAAGACTACGGGAAGCTGGCGCTGAACCATGGGCGTAGGCAGGGGGGTGCAAAAGGGGCCCTTGCCCCCCTCAAGCCACACCGGCACTTGCCCCCCACCCAAGCTATGCCAGCTCTCTCCCCCCCCCCCTCCCCCAGCCGCGATGTAACACGGGTTTGTACCCCCCAAGGCAAAATCCTGCCGACGCCCATTGTTACGTTTGGCCTTAAATTTCATCGAGGCAGACGCCATTGAGCGTGCAGCTATCTACCAGGATGCTGTCTTCCCCCCCGTATCGGCGCTTAGACGGAGGCAGGAACGCCGACTCTTCCTGGAGGAGCTTTTGCCGGGCGAGCGGACATGTCGCCGTGGATGGATTTCCCAGAAAAAGGACGTCGGAATTCGGAGACCCCTTTTTGGCTCGTTCTCTGCGTGAGATAGCACCGCGGAAGAGTTTCTCACCCAGCCACTTCTGCCTTCTACTCTACCGCAGCAGGGAAAGTTAACCTGTGCCGGAGGGAGCGGTCTGCGTGTCTTCCGAAATTCGACACACCCGCTTTATCGTGCGTTTTGGTCAGCGTGGGAGTGCGCCGTTGAAGACGCTCCCATCAACCCATGTGGGGCCTTCACCCGAGGCAGCCATCATTCAACGCTTCTTCCAAGTATTACTGGCAGTGGAAGCGGAGGTCATCGGCCCTTTCCCCTTTGGACTGAAACTCCTCGCCGACCTTCTCACCTACGAGTCTTCGGGGCGTGGCGAGTGTATTGTGTGACTATTTGCCTCTTTGGGGAGGCCGGACGCCAAGACGACAGGTCACCGGATTGGCGGGAGACGCTGACACCGGTTTGCCTGTGCTTCTGCAGTGACGTTCTCGGGGCTATAAAAGCCGAAGACTTTTGATGTTACTCTGCTCTCTCTTTTCACTCCAATCTCTTAACCATGTAAATAAATCTACGTTCCTTCTTGAAAGAACGCGCCTCCTCACTGGGAATCATCGGCTATGGGGACGGACGGCGGGAGCCAGCTACCGTAACGAGACCCGCCGAACCCGACTCCTTACACCATGCGCTGAACGGCGGCGCGTATCACGAAACTCACGAATTCGTGTATGCATCCGAGTTTAATTGCATTTGTGCTTCTTCCAGGCTTTCACAGGTACAGGGGGATGGAATGAAACCCGAACATAGCGGTGCGCTGTTTTCATCACGCTGTAACCGTGGTGGCAATAAAAAGATGCTAGATGGTCTTTTATTGTGTCATGGATGACGTCGTGTTCTCATCAATCATCGAGGCCATAACCACTTGAAAATAGATGCGAAACAGCAAAGAATGCAGATGCCGTATGTAGGCAGACTGTCAGGCCGTGCTGCCGGTTCGATACTTCCACTCGAGTTGGAGTATTCGCGTTTCATTTTCTATTTCAGTCTATTGCAACCGCTCCAATGCCTTAGTATGTCATACTGTTGTGTTCCACTCAGCAAATGGAACTGAAAGAAATCACGATTGTCTTTATTTTATTTCCCTTTATTGATAAAAAAAAAATTCTCACAGGGTCCCTTATGCATTCATTTAAGTCTACTGAAAGGCGAAAGCCATCTTCTTTTTCTTCCAGTCAATGTATTGAACATTCCCTACCTCCCTCCGAGATATTTCTGCGCCTAACGTGGTTTTCTTACAGCCTCAGGAATCGGAGGCAGTGTAAGCTTTCTGCACATCAGCGGAGGCATGCACTGCTTCCGTGATCGGCCCATTTTGACCAAGCGAAGATGTAATATGACGACGTCACGTTATGTGACGTCACGACGATGTCACAAAATTTTATGATCTGCGACGTCATATGATGACGTCATCACGTAATTATTTTTTGCATCACTCGTGCTGACGCCGCCGACGGTCAATTTTCGCGTTTGATGAGGCATCTAAGGCTCGTTCCATGAAATTCCAGCTGCCGTTGGTGTTCGGTAGAGGTGGCTTGCAGTAATTACGCGAGGTAATTGGTCTCCTAATACATCTTGAAACCACACTAGAATATGCAGCCGTCGTTTACGACGCGAAGATTTCATAGAATATAAGAAGCGGCGGCTTACGAAGGATGCAGTAGCGTCACTCTTTGCAGACTACCCTTCACGTTTGCAGCCCAAGGTCACAACTGAATCAAGCATGGCAAGTATCCCTAAACGTGACCGTGGTGCGTCCGAACAGTCAACGAATGCATGTAGTACCAGTAGCAACGCTGCCTCGCGATCGCCGCCATGTCCATGCAGCGCTGACATTATAGGTCCCGAAGCTGAAGAATCGGAGCCCATGGACACTACATGCGCTACCGGCGAAACAACCGACAATCATTATGTACATTGTCAATGGTAGCAGCTTAGTGACATTTCATGCTATTTAGTGCATGAACTCATGGCTTGCGTATAGTGTGCTACACCAATAGACGGTAGCACGCATCGGGGAACTTTAAGCGCCCAAGCTTTCAGTATTAGTTCTTGGCAAATGCTGGTTTCGAAAATCGACTTTCAGACAGTCAATAACCGACTCTCAGTCAAGCGAACGTAACGGTGACAAAACAATTTTCCGCGTGTCAGGAAAATAATGAAGGAAAGAATACAATTTTAAGATTTAAAGCAAACTGTATTAAAACGAAAGGTTACATGTCGTTCTTCTGGCTGCCCCGCGGTCCGTCCCAGTTCGTGCCTCGAAGCTCACTGCCTTGCCAGGAGGCTCCGGCCTGGCTCCTCCTTCGAGATGGGCCTTTTGTCCCCACAGGGACCACACCCCTGCAGGCAGCACTCAACACAGAATTCGCGGAATACGCTCGTAAAAAGCCGTGAGTTCGAACGTCTCGAGTTTCGGTGGCGCGTCGCACAGGAAACAAACACTGCCCCACGCAGGGCTCGAAAACGAAAGGAGGTACACACACACGGAGCGGCAGTGCTCCGACACTGACACGATCTCCGTTTTAGCTGGAGCTGTCCTCAGCTCCACGCCCCAACTGAAGGCCGATGCTGGTGTCCGCAAGTTCAGCGGCGTCGTCACCTCGTTCGTGGTACACACGCAGCTGTTCGATGTTGACGGCCCTGTCGGCGTCGCCTCCCGACGTCGCAGCTCGCCGAATGAGGGCGACGTTCGTTCCTCGGAAACCGACAATCACATACGGTCCCTCGAAGCGGGGGTCCAAAGTCCAGAGGCGAGCTCCGATGGCGCACAGCACCTTGTCGCCAACGTTGAACTTAGGAACGTTTCGCCTCGCATCGTAGCGGAGAGTCGAGTAGTGCTGGCTCGTTTTCAACTTTTCTTTGGCTTCTTTGCGCGCTACTGCTAGTCCACGCAATCGTTCGGACTCTTCGATATCGTTTTGGATCGCTCCAATGTTGAGTTCACCCGGCAGCTTGGGTTGGTAGCCGTGCATTAGCCAGAATGCGCTGTATCCGGTTTGCTCAGACTTTGCCACGTTGATGGCGAAGACGGCGTCAGCAAGCATGCGCTCCTAGCTTTGTGCCTGGCTGAGAAGCTTTCTCAGAACGTGCTTCAATGTAGCGACCATGCGCTCCACGAGGCTATTTGCCTGAGGCCAATACGGAGGCGTTTTCAAGTGTTCGATTCCAAGTCTTCTGTGAAGAGAAGCCGTCTTTTTGTTCACGAAGCCTCTCGCCTGATCCGTAATGATCACTTCAGGAACGCCGAATCGTGGTATCCATCGGTTCAAGAGGTAGTCGATATAGTGCGTCGATGCCGTACTTGGTACGATGACAGCATCCATGTATCGTGTGGCATCGTCAATGCAGACCAACACGTAGCCTTCGTCCTCCGTTTCGTTGAGTGGGCCGATGTGACCCAATGATATGACGGTGTTGGGCTCGCTCGGCACATCTCGTGGACTCACCTTCGCTCCGTTTCGTGCGAGCGATTGATTGCCTGACAACTACGACACGACTGCACGTATGATTTAATATCCCCAGACACCGATGGCCACCAATACCTTCGTGCGATGAGTTCCTTCGTTTTGGTTACGCAAAGGTGTCCATTGCTGTCGTGGAATATTTTCATGTCAGTGCTTCGTAGCGCTCCCGGGACGACAATTTTCTTAACTGCGCGGCCTTTCTCAGTCGTCTGTCTGGTTAGAACGCCGTCGCCTGTCGAGTAGACGCTGTCGTCTTTCGCTCCTTCGTTCATCATCTTCGCACATTATGTGTCCATGGCTTGAAATTGCATCAGCGTCTCGTGATTGCGAACAATGTCTGCAGAAGCACATGCCTCTCCGCATCCTCTCTTTTGAGGACGTCTCCTGACGTTCCTTTCTTTCTCTTGCAGTCGTGAAAGAGCGTCTGCTGCTCCGTTGAGCCGACCGGGACGATGCAGTACGTCGAACGTGTACTCAGCGAGGTCGAGCGTCCAGCGAGCAAATCGGCGGTTGGTTCGCTCCCTTCTGCACGAGATATGTTAGGCTGAAATTGTCTGTGAATACGGTAAATCGCGGTCCTCCTCGTAGGTACAGAGCAAATTTTTCCATTATTGCCCAGTGCAGTGCCATGCATTCGAGGACGTTGGAGTGAAGCTTGGAGTCATGCTCGTTGAGCGATCGGCTTGCATATTCAATCACTTTCTCCTTGCCGTCTTGTGTTTGCGTAAGCACGGCTCCTAGTCCTGTTTGACAAGCGTGTAGACTTGTGTCGGGCATTCAGGACGAAATGTCGCCAGAACAGGGGGAGACTTGAGCGTACTTTTGAGATTATCGGCGATAGCTTGGTGTTCTGATGTCCACTCAAACTTCGTCTTTTTAGACACTTGGTCTCTCAATGGACGTGTTATTTTGGAAAAGTTCGGGACGAACTTGCGATAGTGATTCACAAATTGCAAGAACGAGTGCAACTTTTTCGGGTTGGCGTGTGGCTCGAACTTGTCGATGGCTGCAATGCGTGAGCCGTCTGGGGTGCGACCTTCATTTGTGATCACGTATCCGAGGAAAGTCACCTTGTCACGGATGAACTGGCACTTCGAATGTCCATCTTTAAGCCGGCCGTTAAGCTTGACTCTGTGTAAAGCTTCTTCCAAGAGCTTCAGGGATTCAGAAACTGTAGATGCTCATTGGCCGACATCGTCCATGTACGTAGCGGTTCGTGGCAAGCCATGGAATGTGTGGCGCATCACTTTCTGCATTGTTTGTGGCGCTTTTCAGAAACCGAAGGCCATTCTCAGGTATTCGTATTTGCCGTCTGGCGTGACAAATGCGGTTTTGTGGATGTCGTCTTCTTTCACTCGAATCGTTAGGAAAGCGGCCTTAACGTCCATGACGGTGAAGTACTTCGTCTCTTGTGATGTCTGATATCACGTCTTCGATGATTGGCATCGGGTAAGATGGGTTTACCGTCTTTGCGTTGAGTTTTCTGTAATCGTGAACCATTCGTCGAGGCGTTGTCGGGTGGTACGGCTGGTCAACCACAATCGTTGGTGCGGCGTACTCACTGTCACTCGGTCGGACGATGCCCTTCACCAGGTAGTCATCAACTTGACGTTTGATGAACTCATGGTCTGCGGGAGAGCATCTGTAAGGTCTTGATGCGACAGGTATGCTATCTCGGAGCTCAATCGAATGCTCAACGTGCGGGCACAGTCCTAGCGCGTCAGACTTCGTTGCGAATATTGAGCAGTTCTTGAGCAATATCGTGCGTAGCATGTTTTGTTCTTCCGAGCTCGCGTCTGATGTCATTGAAGAAACTGATTTTTCGATTTCTTGGCACAGCATTGCATCAGGTTCGGGTTCTGTAGGTTCAATTCGCACAAACTCGGTTGTGTCGTTTTGTTGCTGACGGCAGAACGATGCAATAAGAATATCTGCGGTCTTCCCATTGACATTTGTGCTTGACGTCTGATCACGTACGGTGAGAGCTGGGAATTGAGTAGTGTCCTCTTTAGTTACGTTCACTAAGGTCACATCGTTTGTCGGATGGAATATGACTTGAACGTTTACCTTTCGTCGCCAGTCGGATCCAAGAATGACATCAATAGGTTTCGGTAGCGGACATACCACAACATTGGATAGTGTGGTCCGTGTTGATCCGATAATTATGTCAATTTCGGCGGACATTTGCGGATTTATCGTTTGGTCCAAAATTTCGATGTGGTTGCCTGATGTCCATGCAGTAACTGCAGCTTTCGGAGGAAGAGCTTGCGGAGAGATTAGCGAGACGTTGGCGCCTGTGTCGATGCAGACCTTGACAGGGGAGCTTGCGTTAAGGAGGCCGTTGACAACCGGTAACGTTCCACCACTCCAGAAAACAGTTCACCTGTTTGACGGAAGTCTCGATCGTGTTGTCACACCTCGGCTGCGCTCGGCGCTTCTCCTCTGCTCGTTGTGTTGCTCTAGTCTTTGGCTTCGGGCACTCACGCGATATGTGTCCGGTCTCGTTACAGTTAAAACATCGCTGCACAGATGGCTTGTTGAATGAGAAAGACGTGGCAGCACCTGACATTTTGCGTTCAGGTCTCTTTTCTTGGAAGTCTGTGTGCTCTGACCGCGTCTCGTCCGTCGTTGCCATTGATCGTCGGCAGTCAAGCATAGTAGCTCTGTCAATGAGCTCCAGAACGGAGTTGCAACACTACGCTGCTAGCGGATTGGCCCATTTATCGTCTTTGATGCCAGCCAATATGAGGGAGATTCGTTCTTCGGTCCCCATGTAATACGGTGCTTTTTCCAGGATCGCGTTTTTCGAGTAAATGTACTCAGTAATTGATTCTTGTCGTTGCAGCGTGCGTTTAGCTTGAAAGTCCAGAAATTCTTGCACAGTCATTTTTCGTTTGAATCGTTTAGAAATTTATTGCTTCCACAGTTCCCAATTTGTAATTAGCTTTCCGTAGCTTGTATGCCAGTCGCGTGCAGGACCTCGTAAGCGGGTGATGGCGTTCACTAGTGTCAGCGACGGTGACCAGTGAGCGAGTGAAGCGATTCGTTCGGTCTCCATTATCCAAGTGTGTACGTCGGATTGAACTGAACCGTCGTAATGTGGTATCGCTGCTGACGCGTCATTGGTCGAATGTACTTGAATAGGTTCTCGGGTTCGGACAATGCATTCTGTCAATTTCGCTTGAGATTCGGCCATCATTGACAGTAATCGAGAGATGTCGGTGGACTCTAATTGTCGTGAATTGCCAGCTTAACTACGTTCATGCTCGGATGAGTTCAATCGGGACTCACTCGTTTCGGCGTCTTCGTGACGGTTGTCGTGGCATTGGCTGACTCGTTGCTGTCGTTGTTCGTTGGGCGTAGACAGAAGTTGAAGTTGGCTCTTGAGGGCTTAGATTTCGGCATGCAGCTTTGCGTTGGCAGCAGACAGACTCCGAATGCTTGCCAGCTCTTCGTCGCTGGTAGCTCGTTGCGTCGTTGGAGGCTGCTGCGTGCCGCTGATTCGTTGCCATTCATTGTCCTCGATGAGTCTCGTGACAAGCTCGTCTTTTCGGCCCGTGTGAGGGATGCGGCGAAGCTTGAGTTCATCGGCAAGCTCTGCCTTCTTGAGTGCGCTGAGGGTTCGTCTGTCTTCGGACAAAAGCAAGTCCTCGGTCGTGGTCGTTGAGTAAGCTCGGGCTGGGTTTTCGGTGGCTTCGGCCATGGTGATTGTAGCAGCAAATGACGTAGTTGCAGAATGCCGTGAATTTAACTGGTTTTAGAATGTCGACTGCGCCATGTCAGGGAAATAATGAAGGAAAGAATACAATTTTAAGATTTAAAGCAAACATGTATTAAAACGAAAGGTTACATGTCGTTCTTCTGGCTGCCCCGCGGTCCGTCCCAGTTCGTGCCTCGAAGGTCAATGCTTTGCCAGGAGGCTCCGGCCTGGCTCCTCCGTCGAGATGGGCCTTTTGTCCCCACAGGGACCACACCCCTGCAGGCAGCACTCAACACAGAATTCGCGAAATACGCTCGTAAAAGGCCGTGAGTTCGAACGTCTCGAGTTTCGGTGGCGCGTCGCACAGGAAACAAACACTGCCCCACGCAGGGCTCGAAAACGAAAGGAGGTACACACCCGGAGCGGCAGTGCTCCGACACTGACACACACGAAGCGGCAGTGCTCCGACACTGACACACACGGAGCGGCAGTGCTCCGACACTGACACGCGCATCACTGGCATGCGCTCTCTGGAATCGGGCTAGCAGACGACGCGCGAGCGTCTCGATCAAATAGCCGCGAAAGACACATGCCTTCGAAATGGGCTGGTTGCCCAGAATGACAAGTGCTTCATGATTCCAGTTTACAAGTTTTCATTATACTTTAAACAACGCGAATACAGCCGAAAACTAAACCATATAGCAGCTTCCAATGCAGCCACGGCATTCGTTTCCGCGAGCGACGACGCGACGGCTGGTCTACTACGGTGGCGGCGCCCAGCGGCTAAAAGCCGCACTAACGCCGACGGTCGGTTCCCATGGCGCTCCGCTCCTTCGCCCAGCCCAGGCACAGAAAAATAGAGGATGCGCTGGTACCAACTAGCGACAGCCCCCGTGTCCGGGAAGGGACCGTCTGCCCGAAACAAATCTAGCCCCCCCCCCCCCCACACACACACACACAACCCGGGCAGGAGGTAGTGCCAGGACAGACGTACGGATGATGATGGGTTGATGAGTGTCGTAGACCTCTGGGACAAAGCGCCTCCTCCCATCTGACAATAGCACCAACTAGGCGCAACCTAAGTTTTTCTTTTTTTTAAGGACGATATTCTTTCTCGGGATACTTGAACGCATAAATTTTGTTCTGTGTCTGCCTGCCTTTCTGTCTGTCACACGATTCAGCCGCCCGGCCCAAGTTTAAGCACTTGATGAACACCCAGCCATCTTGAACTGGTAGCTGCGTTCATACTTGTGAACATTGTCGATCAAAAAGCAAATATTACGCATATCAGAGGCGCAACATCAATACGTAAGTATTAGGTGGTGTGTTCCTTTACTAGAAAATACATAGATACGTAATTCTAAAGACCCTAGTGTTTCTTAGGCTGCGCTGAAACGGCCGGCAGAAGACTATCGCCTTTCGACGACATATGCAGAAAAACCACGCAGATACGCGGCCAATTTTTAGATGCGAAGCATCTTTTAGCGGAGCTCAAACCGGTGGTGGTGTGCGGCGTGACCAACCTTACTGCGCATGAGCAAACCCTCTCCACATACCTCCTCCCCTTTTCACTTCCCCTCTCCCTCTGAAACGCTGCTTCGCATCGCCCCTCTCAACGCCGCGATGAGCGCCAGCGCATGCGCATCCCCTCACCTCTCTCTCCTCTCCTACGCTACCCCCTCGCGCGCCTGACGACCGCGTTCCCCGCTCGCCCTGTGAGAGTTAACGGCAAGGCTAGAGGGAAGACACGACGCGCGTAGCGTTCCTCTTCGCGTTCCACGACGCGACGTCGGTAGCATGCCCAACGAAAGCCAACGGAACGCGATCGTGCAAGTGCTCAGGCTTCGCATCGCCTCATGGTCCCATTTAGCGGGAGATGGTGTAATTTTTCTTTAGTCTTTTTAACGGCGATAAAACTTAGTGTGCCGTGTAACTTTCGTTTTGATTGAAGCTTTCGGGTGACATCTCTCACATTCACTGCTGCATGTAATCGACATTTTTCTGCTTTATGACTCTCTGCATTGAAGTACGGCAGCAATGAGCTGAAAAAGAATGTGGATACAGGTGTCTCGTCATTGCAAGTCGAAGCATCACGCGACCATGGCCTACACTCTTTGCTTCGAGTTGCCAATCTGTCGACTGACCCTTGTGCCAGCGAACGGCGAAACTCTATTTGTTATGCATTATTGGTAGGGCGTGCCTATAAAAACCGTGCACAAATAGGTGGAAATTTTAACTGTTGTCAATCAGGCCAGCTGCATTGACAACGCTACACTAACACACAGCTTCACACATAAAAAAACAGCAGATGCTCCCGGACATCGCGCCAACAGTGCCAACAGCGCGTAGCTGGCTTAGGTTAGTAGATTAAAACTGATTAGTACTACCGTCAAATATAGCGAGCGTCTCAGGATCTGGCAACGTTCGTTTTGTTCCATCATGGCGGAACCCACGCGGCTATAGGTTTCTAAGGGGAGCGGAACCCATGCGGTTACAGGCCCTATGGGGAGCTTTTCCTCTAGAGTCAGTATATTAACTCTGTGGTTTTCCTGCTATTTATTTGTCAGAAATCAAACATTGCTCATCATAGCCCATTAAATCCGTTACAGATTGTAGGTGGAAGCAGCCTAGGAAGACATTGTCTTCAATATAACACCACATGACAATAAAGCAGCAACTATTTTAATGCTTTTCCTTGTTACCATTTATATACATTCAGCAGATATTCCTGCCAACACTTCTCATCCTCCTAAGCTTTCTTCACATTCTGTTAGTCTCTTCACCAGGTGCTTTTTTACATTAACGACCGTACTCCTTTCTTGAAAATATTCCTGAAGAATTTCCGAGTTTCCAGTCTGCTGCATACACATTTCCCAGTCAATCATTTCATCATTGTAGCGCCTTTTGTCCTCTTCAGCTCTTTGCTGGTAGACCTAAAAACAAGCACAGTATCCCCATTTGTTTTAGTAGGCATTACAAGTGTTAAGGCAACTTCTTAGTTTAAACAGTCATAATATATTATAGCATATGGCAGCGCACACCACTTAAATCAGTAGTTACTTAAATGCTGCTATGTGAAACCACAAATTAGGAGACTCAAGATTAACTTTGACCACCTTAAATTTTTTTTTAATGCACCTCCCACTCCACCCTCTTATATTCAGATACAGGTAAATAATAGAACCTAACCCGGTAGGTACAGGTAGGAATGAGGTGTTTAACTAGCTCACACTAGAAGAAACTGGACGTAAACTCTGCCTTGGCAGCCAAAGAAAGAATTTGCTGTGTAGAGAAGTTTTGTCTGAGGTTTTATGTAAACTCGCTTTTGATCAGCATGATATAAAAGGCAAAATGCAACATTTTCCGTTAATAATGAACGTCAGCGATCATAGTAGACTGCACCAAGAAGTGTCCAAAGTTCCTTTTTTTAGTTATTTTTTCTTTCAGTCATTCATTGGCCTTACAGGTGATTATGAGCACATGATCTGTGCACTAGAGATCGTTCACCATGTGGAAAACCTGGTGAGGGGCAAAGTGGGCAAACTGAAATCTAATATGCAAACCACCATCCTTGCACTAAAGAAAAGAATGCCATAAATGCTGAGCTATCATGGTAGTCATGCAATAAACATGTCCGGTAACTCTGTCTGTTTCCAATGATATGAGGTTGAAGATAGCAAGAGTGCTGGCCAAATTATGAGGGTCCCCTCTGAATGTAATCTGAATCAAGCAAAAGTGCTGTTAAATATAGCACTTGTGTTGTCTTGCTTCTTCTGTCTATGTCTTGATTTTGCACTTTTGCTCTGTTGGAGATATTTTCATTGACAGTGCAATGAAAAGCAAATGATATGAGGTGGAAAGTCACAAGGCAGTACTACGAGTAGCTCCGTGCCTTACCCACTATGGCTTACAAGCACGATTATGCAAGAGAATCCCTTCCTGCAACTTTATTGGGGAATAAGAATCACTCATAGAAATCAATACACTTTTTACTTGTTGCTCTATTTTACAAAGGAATGTAGCTTCTTTAGTGCAGAACAGAAGCCTTGCTGGATGTTACCAAAGCCACATAGAAGCTCAGCCTGACAACTTCAGTCCAACTGCCAAATGAGCTAGATGACAGTGAATGAAAGATTGTCAAAAGATAGCAGGCATTGAGTTTTGGGCATGATGGCACGACATTCAATTAAAAATGCACAGAAATTGTTTTGATTAGCCTTTTCCTGTTGTAATTTTAATCTGTGCTGCTATGCAAGTTACCAGTTTCCTAAGGTCACTCGTGTGATGTTTACTACCTTTGGCATTACTTACCTGCTTCTCTGATTCGGACAGAGCTTTCCATTTTTCTGCTAGAACTTTTGCCTCTTCCTAAAGCAGGAGCAGAGAAAAAACGAATTAATTTAATGGTAATTTAAAAATGAATATCTATGTGTACTTACAGTAATTTTTTGGTTAGGCTGTCTGGCTTCAATGCAGAAAAAAGCATATGCTGATCGAGGAGGTCCTGGCTTCTTTAGCTGTCGTACCTTCTAAAAAGTCAAAGAAAAACTGCAAGTACAAGTACTGCCCTCGAAGTTATGCAAAAGTGGGCATAATTTATATTAAATGGCACAGGTTATTCTATTTGTTGTCATAGCAACAGATATAACAACAAAAACCAAATAAAAGGAAAAGCAGCTCACTGCCTCCAGACGACGACTCTTTCTCCTCGGGTACAGATGTTTTGCTTTTTGACCAGTGGCCATAATCTCTTCAATATTCAAGCTGGACAGATATTCGTTATACTGCTTCTCTTGTTGTACCATGATATCCCTTGCTTTGTTGGAATACAGCTGAAATGTGAGAAAGACAAGCTCAGTAACAGTAACATTAGTTAACAACTATATCATACATGCCGTAGATGCTATCCTTGCCTGTTTTGTATGCTCATCCACCGCCTTCCATTTTTTGGCAGCAATGAAGGCCACTTTTTGGAAATCATTTCCTGCAAATTATAAACTATTCAAAACCACCATCCTGACTTGAAAGTGGTAAAAGCTTTAATGCAGATGATAAGCATCACCTGGTGTTGTGTAACTTGGCCTGAGGCGATGCAACTAGCATATCACTACCAACATAACTAAATGGTGTTTCCTGCAGTGCGCAAATGACTAAAAATAAGTGTCTAGAATGGAACCAAACTAGGTGTGGGGAGAAGCTGGAAATGGCACAAAAATGTGTTTCCTCTTTACAATCATCCTCAGAATAAAAAAGGCATCATGGCAACACAAGAACATGGCAAGAAGCCTGTAATAAGTTTTCGAACATTCAGTGTGTACTCTTTCATGGCAACGGTAACAAAGGTACGTAAAAAGCACACCTGGCTCAATCTGATAACTAAGAGAAAATGCTAAATTCCACAATATCTTGAGACAAGCTTAGTGGAGAGGCAAGTGAGGCACGTGGAACCCACAACAAATCAATGAGCCAGGGAAGAGGCTGAACAAAGAAAACTCATCATGACATCGTGATGCAGCTTCTGCTAGTATTGGTTGTCAGTGATAAAAGAGTGGGCGAGTTTACTGGACTCTTTGACATGCCAAGCAGCCAAAGAGAGCGGTGTATACTCAAAATCATTGACCAAATATTGAATAATGCTGTTGAACGTATAGAAGATTCATAATAGTACAGAAGCAAGTACGGAGAGGAGCAGTTAGTTACTTTTGGGGCCATACTGTAAGCATGCATCACAAAAGGGGATTTTAAGTGACAAAACCACGATATGATTAAGGCACGCAGTAGTGGAAGGCTCCGGAAATTTTTGGCCACCTGGGGTTCTTTAATGTGCACCTAAATCGAAGTACACAGACCTCTAGCATTTTGCCTCCATCAAAATGTGACTGCTGCGGCAGGGATCAAACCCGCGACCTACGGGTCAGCAGCCAAGCACTGTAACTACTGTATCAATGTGGCAGCCAAGGCTATCATAGAAAAGAAGCTAGTTCAACGTCGCGCGTGCTCTTTGCTAAAGGCAAAAAGAAACATGCTGTCCACCCTGGCAACAGCAGCTGTCCCACAGTCACCCTTGAAAGTATAAGGTTAAGACTGTTTATCATGCGGTTCTGCAAAACACATGAGTCCAGTTTACGACAGCAGGTCTGTGTACTTAGATTTAGCTGCACATTAAAGAACCCTAAGTGTCAAAATTTTTGGAGCCTTCCACTACGGCATGCCTCATAATCATATCGTGGTTATGTCATTTAAAACCCCAGAAATTATTATTATATTCTTTGACAGCCTGTGACAAGCACATTAGTCCAGTTTACGACAGCAGAAGAAAAGTTGAAGACTATGGCTGCAAAGAATCGCTGTTATTTATACACAGTGAAAGAACATCGACTCAGAAAACAGCTAGCAATGACTGATGCGCATGCACATTATAACTCTTCCAGTCATGAATTATATGTACAAGTCATAAACTGCCCTCATAAAGTCGTGTAGAACACGCAGTTAAAAACTCGTCTCCGCCGTGCATGAATCCGATTGGAATTTCAGAAGAGTGAACACAAGAGTCTAGTCACCGCAAACACTCCTCATACTAGCTTTCAGCAGTTCTGTAAGTGGATGCCGATGTTTTATTGCAGATGCTTAGAGCATGGATCAATGAACATGAAAGTCCAGTCACCATGCACACTCCTCGTACCAGCTCTTAGTTTTAAATGGATGATAATGTTTTACTGCAGATGTTTAGGGCATAGATTATAGAACAAAAAAAAATTCAGTCACCGCAAACAGTCTTTACAAGTTCTGAATTGTAAGTGGATGCCAATACTTTAGTGCAGATGCTTAGAGCATAGATAATCGAGCACAAAAGTCCACTCACCACAAACAGCCTTCATACCAGCGCTCAGTGAAGGAAAGAGTACTTACGGAACCTACACTCAACTCTCTAGGCAAGTGTTCAAGTTTCAAACAATCTTAAAGCTTGTGATTTCAAGCTAGTTTATGAAGATAATGCATCATGACATAAATGGAAGATCAGACGGATCCAAGATGTAGCTAGAGGACATGGTCAAAATATCAGAACGTGTTCTGGGAAACTTCCAAATGGCCCCGTGATACACAGACCTGTCCAACTCCGGTACCTAATGAACTTTTCTCACTTTAATAGACTTTAACTATTCAAGAGTTCGACGAAAGTTCGTCTGGTCAGGTATTATGATGAGGATGAATATGCGGTCACTGACCAAGTCAAGGTGAAAACAGAGAGACGTTTCGGGACCCATACGGGTTCCTTGATCACAATCTGAGTGTGGCTCTGAGTGTGATCAAGGAACCCCTACAGGTCCTGAAACATCTCTGTGTTTTCACCTTGACTTGGTCAGTGACCACATCTACATCCTCAGACTTTAACTATGTGCCTTTTTGATGTGTGGAGGAAATATTCTATTTTCACCAGCCTGCCCATAAAGAAAAAATTAACCACCAGCACATGAAAGCACTGGCCCCCAGTAAGAAGACAACGAAGTGCGAAAGAGGAAGCATATGCCACGGACTGTATTCAAGTTACCTGCTCTAAATAATGTAAATACACTTGTGTTTCACTCTCTACCATGACGATCTCTTCTAAAAGCCTTATAGTACATCATGATTTTTGATATCAAAAGCGTGTTTGTAGAGACAAGGGCAAAATTTTGCAAGTGGCAAGATCATGGCCACAGATTTCTTTCTCGTTGATTTTAGATGAAGCAGCGCACAAAAGGACGCAGTCATGCACACATAAAATGATGCAAACACAAGCGCTGTGTTTGCATCATTTTATGTGTGCATGAGTGTGTCCTTTTGTGCGCTGCTTCATCAAATATCATGGCTCACCAACTAGCCCATCAGTACATATTAAAGGGGTACTGACACGAATATTTTCAGTTGTCGTTTTTTTGCGTCAAATGAAAGTTCAAGCCCTCAAGAGCCTAGAAAAGGTAGTGCTAAGCGCGAGTTCGCCCTGAAAAAGTAATTACAGTATGTTTTTAAAAGCTAGTTTCGGTTCCTACTGTACCCTGACGTCACAACACGGTATGAGCTTCTCGTCACGTGCTCGCACAATATACAGTGACGTTTCCACGGCCGCTCGGCAACGTGGCTCCGTTGGTGATGCACAAGCGGCCATTTTGGAAGTTTTGATGACGCACAAGCGGCCATCTTGGAAGTTTTGGTACCTAACGTCATCACAACTAGCCAGACTGCTGCGTGAAGTCACCAGAATTTGTACTGTAGCCTGACGTCAAGCTAGTGTCAATGTCAGTAGGCACGCCATGGAAAAATTGACTTTAATATCAAATTAAAATACCTTATCAGCATTTTCTGAGCTTCACACTTGCTCACAGCCGTCTCTGCATAAAGGAGATTTGTATGGCACAGTAAACTAGCCTTCGAAAAAAGGTGTCAGTACCCCTTTAGGACTGATTTTAGTTTGCTTTCATGAGATTACGGCTCATGGATTTAACAATGTGGGATTTTCTATGAGTCGGCACAGCACCGAGACCAACACCAGTCACTCCCATGTGGATTCCGGTAGGTGCCAAGATCAATATGGCACAGTGTGGACAGAGGTGTAAGCAGGCAGCATAAGTGCTTGAATGCACCATATCACAGAGACCAGGATAAATGGGTTGTACTTGGAGGAAGACTTCAAGGTGCAGTCATGGATGAAAAATGTTTTTCCATTATTATTAATTTACTTATTGTAAAGCATCAGAAATATGCGAAAAGCTCCACAAAGTGACATTGGTTCAAGAAAGTAAGTGGCTGCATGAGTTTGCATCTGGAAAAATCCCTTCTTTAGAAAATAGGTGGTGAGAAGTGCGAGCTTTTCTGCATCAAAGCAATGCTGCTTCAACCAAGCTGACAACCTGATCAATTTGAAGCTCAAAATGCAAGAGTCATGAAGTCACATTAAAGACTGTACCGTCACTGAGCTCACAGAGGTAAGTATGAAATTTAAGGTCATAGAACACATTATCTATAACTTTTTTAAAAGTTGCTGGTGGAATGAAGAGCCTCAATAGCATAACATCAAAACCATACAAGCTATTTAGTTATTCTAATCACCATTTTAGGTAAAAAGGCAGTGCCATTGCTACCTGCTGATGGCTAGGGGGTCTAAATAATGTGAAAATGGTTCTGCTCCATATTGTATTGCCAGATTGTATGTGCCAGTTCACTGCAGTGTGCGTCTGATGTGGTCGTGTTTAGGCAGCTATAGCCAATAGACGTCAGACTCTGGAGTTTCCAAGATGTGTGGAGCCGCCACCTGTCAGAGAAGTATTGAGTAGTGCATAGACCGACTCTCTCGCACAGTTTGCTATGGGACCAGGTGCAACTAGTGAGTGCGAAACAACGATTGAGCTTAATATCGCGTGTGTTTGCGCATTTAGCACTTAGAACGAGAGCTGTGAATTGTTCTCCGCTAGTCGGACGCGCCACCGAGCCGTCGTGAAGTGCTTGCTGGATCACTCGCCTGAATGACAGCGAAAACAGCAGCAGACGAGAGCCCTCCGCACGCTACGAAGAAACTCCGCAAAAGACGCACTGTTGCGTTGTGAATTGCCATGGACGTAAAAGACGGAATAACAACGTTCAGTTTTACCGATTTCCATAGTTGTCGTACGAAGAAGAAAGGCGAGAGCGCTGGATACGGGCCGTTGCGAGCGTGTTGGGTAAGCGAAGTACCCGCGTTCTCCACAGCCGGTGGCATGAGTGTGTGGCTCTGCTGTTGTTTTGCATAGCCCTGATGCAAAACCGTGGTAACCTTGACTATGAAGCTCAGCAGAGGCTCTGACCGCGGTGCTTGTCGTGTAACACGAAGTGAGCAGCTAGAGGCAGACTGGAGACGCGTGATACGCACACCGCGACGAGTTGGTCGTCACAACACAGCATCGCGGACGTACGTACGTTTTGAAGGCTCAAGAGTTCTGGTTCTAACTAGCTAACACCACGTGCGTCATACAAGTAAATCGCAGAATGTTGGTCGTGACCCCCTTCAGGTTCGTTTCGCCCGTGTCCTCCGCGGTTGCCGTAGCTATCTCGGAGGCCACGGTTTTGCCTTTGATTGTATCCCGCGAAAGTGGACGCGCACGTATCCCCATTTGCAGTACATACATACGGAAGACGACCATCAAGAGACCATTTCAGGATGCGTAATAAAACACTCCAATGCACAGGAAGCGAGAGATGAATTAAGGGAGAATGCAACTGAAAAGGCGAAAATCGCCGGAGTTCGCCCCTGATGAACCGAGTTTTGTACCACTGATCGTAAGATGCATAGCTAAGTAAATTGATCGTGTATGTAGCTACTTTATCGCTGTGGCATACGTATATACCCGATTTTAACGCATTTAGGCTCTAGAGAACGGGTGTCGGAGGGCTTGCCTCGAACTCGGTGTCGTGTGATGCTCGCTTGTACTTGCGAGTTGCAGCGCACGGGAATAACTAAAACTTATTTTGCATTGTACTCGCAGTTCGCTTTGATCAGCTTCCTTTGTTTCTGAAGCGTGGATTGGCGGAAGAAGCTTTCCAGGTCCTTGATTTTCAGGAAACCGCGCCTCGACACCAACGAAAGAGGAGGGTTATATTGCGGCCTATGCACATTCGCTTGCGGGCGGCTCTCTTTGCACTACCCAGTTAGTGCCAGGGCTACGATGAGGGCGCTGGTGGCGGTGTTTTTCGCAGCGCCGCCTGGGCAGAGTCTGACGTCTATGCAGAACCATGGAACACGTTCTATTTTTAACAAGAACTGGTGATGTCTGGGGACTGTTGGAAGGCTGCACAATGCCACATTTCAGCACTTGATCAGCAATAGCATGATGACATGATCAGTAAAAGCCGAGGCAGTGGCACAGTGGTGTATGAATGGGCATGCCAATGTGTGGCCCAAAAGGAGCTCTGACAATCAAAGACAGAGCTGAAATTGTTTTAGAAGGGCAAGAAGCTTAGCACATTAGAGTATGGCATGGTCATCAATGAAGTTGTACAGAGCATCCACCAATTAAGCATGAGATGGCGAGGTGCAAGCCAGTATGCAAATTGATGCACCAATCTCGAGGAGTTGCAACACATACATGAATGAAGGTGAGACAGTCAACAAAATGGACAAGGCCAAAATATTCACCTTGCAGTAGCATTACAGATTAATGCTGCAAAATGCGAATGAAGAGCCCAATGGAACCCTACAAGGCTATGAGCACAGAAAACGTCATAAGGCAGGAACGGTGATGGAGAAAGATAGCAACTGTATGGCCTAAACAGAAAGATCTATAAATGCGTGCACACAAGCTGCCACAACTTGAGATGTTTACAGCCTGTTTAGTACAAATGAGCATATGCCCTGCAAATACCGCATGATTCCTCTCTTGTTGATGATGTACATGGTCCTTCAGTAGGAAGGAAAGCAATTCAGTGATTCTAGCCAGTACAATGTGACAATAAGCTGCAACATTTTTAGGTCCAGCACTTCTTGATAGCACAACATTTGACAGATTAGTCCAGTACAACCAATTTTGCATCACTGCTCAAGGATCCACCAGACAGCAGTTTTCTAACATACACCGATGACTTCAACATGACATATGAGCTATGTAGTCGAGTGGGAGGGCGAATGAGACACCAAAGCCAGTAAAGCACAGGTACGGCATCGATATTATGATGCCACCCAGGTGTCAGCCAGAGATCAGTATCGTGTTGAATGTAGCGCGATTGTAAGATGGCGGTAATGGGAGTTGCATGACTATTTGAAAACTGCGGCCGCGGCGAACGTCGTGTTGCTGTAAAATTTTGCTGCCTTGAAAAGTGACTAGTGAGCTCCAGGAAGCTGAGAAGATTGTAGTTCACAAAACTTCCAAACGTGCTACGTTTTAATTGACATTACTGACAGGTTTCTCGCGTCATCCGTGTCTTTTCATTTATCTCACACTATCAGCATGTCTTACGAGCAACCACATCGCGCACAAAAGCTTCTTATAACCATATTTGGGATTCTTCGAAAATGTTACCTGGGTTTTCTTGTTGCAACGAAGGCCAGATTGTCTTCACAAATAAGTTATAACCAGACAGGCGCTTCGGACGGCTGGGGAAACTAGCTTTCGTCGAGAGATCACGAAAAGACAGCCACGCTCTGAACATCTGTAGTTGAAAGGTGTACTGGTTACGCTATTTTTTAGGGGTTACGTTCACCACTTATGTAACTCCAGCGTGCATAGTTGGACCAGTGCCTCCTCTATTTTGGACGGAGTGTATGCAAGGTTGGTGTATGTGCCACGGCCCACAACGCGACCGCCAGCCACACACCTTCGACTACGAGGCTACGTCGCTACGTGCTTGGCTTGGATAGCTTGGATAGCTTTGGGTGGTTGACACACTGGCCTGCACTGGCGCAGTTTGATTGTAGTTTGATGATTTCTCTGCTCTTCTTTTTCTTTTCTTTAGGCTGATCCGTGACATGCGGGCACGAGTACGGTCATTGACACGAGGTGGTTCTCGCTCTTGGTCGAACGTTTTAATGTAAGCAGAGGCTGTAGTCTCTGTAGCGCTGTAGTTCTGCGATGTGAGACTGTTCACATAATGAGCTCTGCAGGAGAAGTATCCGGCGTCTCGGCATTCGAAAAGTATTTTGCTCTGGAACTGCTTTATAAATCATGTAATGAGAGCTTGCGGTCGAAAGAGGATGCTCTTATTGTTCTAGCTCACTATCTCCTGGTAAGAAACCGCAAACGCTGCGCGGGAACCGGAGAGGTGGTAAGTGCCTTCCCACATTTGCGGCCTACTTTAATTTCGATGATAGCACCGTTTCCGCCAAAAAAGAAAAAAAAAGTCTGAATAGGCTTTAGGCAGTGCTAGTATTGAACATGGGGTTTGTGGGACGTGAATGCCTAAAAGACAGGGACGTGCATATGTCTTAGCGCTTGCCGCAGTTTCTTTATTATTCAAGTTTTATTATTGCGATAGCAATTATATGGACAGTCTCGGCTGGATTTTGCCGTCGCCGTCGTCATGCACCGTATATGTATAAGTATGTATATATAAATCAAAGTCCCAAAGAAATAATTCAGAAAAATACTTCCGGAGCGCGGAATCGAACCAGCGACCTCTCGTTCCGCAGCGCGCGGCGCTAACCACTACGCCAGAAAGCGCAGATCCTTCAGGTATTTCAGTGCAATATCACTGGTGTAGAGAATAAGAATGCAAACGTTTCTTGCGAACTAACTTGCATAATAATAATGTCTGGGGTTTAACGTCCCAAAACCACGATATGATTATGAGGGACGCCGTAGTAGAGGGGGGAATGTGACAGCTAGGCGCTGCATTCCCGCCGTGGGAGAGGGATGCGCGGAACGCAGTGAAAGTTTTGGCCGCCGCAAGGGGCGCTGGTGTAGTAGTAGGTGCCCGCCGCGCTTGCTTTGGCTCGTTCGTTCTCTCTGTGCTGTGCAGTCACCCAGGGGTGTAGCCAGAAATTTTTTCGGGGGGGGGGGGGGGGGCACCTCTTTGATCTGAAGTGAGGGTCGGGCATGCATATGTGATCGAGTGTCATTTGGAGCTTTGTATGCCATGACAAAAAATTTCAAGGGGGGGGAGGGAACGGGCCCGGTGTGCCCCCCCCCTGTTACACCACTGCCATCACCTTGTTAGGATGCTTCGCTTTCGCATTCCTCGTTTGTTTACCCATGTGTTCTGCAAACCATGCCGTCAAGTCGCGCAAGTACTACATGCTTCGTCCCTGGCTTGGTATAGATCATTGCCGGAGTAGCTTTCGGTCTTTAAAGCTCCAATCTCTCGAGGCGAGAGCAATGAGCTCAAAATATTAAGCGGGCTGACAAAGAGCTGACGAGAGACAGCGTTGTTTGCGAGCGGCACTTCGACATGAGTCTCATCGAAAAGACATACTGGCACGTTATAAAACGGTGAGGCTGTTGAGATACCCCGCGACTGTCCGTGTTTGTCAGAAGACGCTGTGCCTGCGGTGTTCCCGGACGCACCAAAGTACTTTACCAAAAAAAGCACCCGTGAAAAGAAAGGACAGAAATATATGTGAGCACACGGACCTGCTAAAAAACGGCAAAAGCCGAACTCTGTCAGCAGGCAAGAGCCCGAAATGCAGCAACAGGAGCACGAAGATCCCAATGTTCTTCCCGAGGTGGAAACATCTGGTGCTGTTCTCACCCGCCGAAGTTCAACGTGTGTGTGTTAACCTCCGTCTACCCGACGAAACGTGGAACATGCTAATGTTTGGCAGTGAACGTGATTGTGTATTATACGGTGTGTGTGAGCTCGATGGCGAGCAAGTTGACCACATCTTGCTGCCCAAGATGGTTAAAAAGAACACGATAAAAGACCACGGACGATAATAGCGCAAAAAGAACACGATAAGAGGGAGTTTTCGAATAGGGACCCCAAACGTTTTGGGGCCCCAAAGAAATAGCGTCGAGGCCACTGCTCATGCGCGAGACCCAAGCAGCATTTGGGTTTTGCGTTAGGGACACTATTTCTCGAATTCAGCAGGAGCCCCAAAGCCTGCCCCAAAAGCTTTGCGTCAAACAAATATGACGGCACCCACTGAAGCGACGGCTCTTGTCCAGGACTTAGTGACCTAGAATAGGGGGAGTGCCTGAAGCGCCGCAGACCCTATTAGAAAACTCTTAGCTCCTGCTTGAACCAAAGCGAGCACACGCAAACGGCTTTGGGGCCCCTATTCAAAAACTCCCTAATAAGAACGATGCCTGTCCTGTGTCGTTCTTCTCGTGTTGCCGTCTTTTTGCGCTGCTTTTTATCAACCAACTAGCCCAGTTTTGCACGCTTTTGCAGATTAAACATGTCAAAGCAAAACAATATTAAGAAACATTTAAATATGAAAACCTGTTCCGTCTGATTTAAAAACATTCTTGATATTTTTTCCCCTTGCTTAACACCGCTCAGAACTTGTAACACATGCTTCTTAGCGAAACAAACACATAGTGCCTTTAACAGCACGGGCGCGGTGTATAAGCGATTATTAGAAACAAGTGAAACTAACGTCTAGCGGCCATACGCAAAGCAGGCAAATGCCACCGCAAGCACCTCGGCGCAGGTAGCGCCACCTGGTGTGACCGCCATCTTTCATTGGTAATTCATACGGCCCTCCGCTCTCGCCCATCACACTTCCCCCTCTAGCCACCATACTAACTACCTTCCTCAAGCATTTTCGCCTCCATCGAAAATGCAGCCGCTGCGGCTGGGATTCCATCCCGCGACCTTCCACTAGAGAGCTAACTTATGGCTAACTTGCAAGCTCGCAAGGCATAAATCGCCGCCTGCCGGCACCTGCGGAAAGCATCTGCCTTTGGTCGAGCGGTTGATTTGAAAATGCCGTTTCGTCTGCTTATTTTTCTCTCATAATCTTGAACATGACGGCATGGGATACGGCAGTGCACATTAGTGACAAGGGCAACACAAAAGAGTAGGCAAACATAATTGCTTACGTATGTCTTCTGTGTCATTCTTGTTCCATATCCATCATGCTACCAAGTAGCCCACCCGTGCATGTATATATATCACTTTACATGACTTTACTTGTGTTTGCTTGGTCTATTGTGTGACTGTTTGCATGTGATCAGGTTATTGCTACTGACATCCGGAAAGATAAGCTGAATCCTTGTCTTTCTTCCGACTTGGAATCTGAGACATGGTTAAATATAGTAGTCAATTACTTAAGAAAATTTTGAAAGAGCAAACGAAGACAAATAAGACTCTGGCTTCACTGACTGCTAATTTGAAACAGGTAGAATCAGCAGTCGAAAATATTCAAACCAGCATTACCAATATTGAGAAAGAACTGTGCCGAATTGAGAAATGTGAGCAAAGGTTAGGAAAAATGGACGAAGCTTGCAATAACACAAACTACCCATGAAAGAGAAAACCTCTATAAAATGTTTTATAGAGGTTTCGTGTTTCATGGGTAGTTCTTGAGTTAGCCGAAAAGGTAGATGACCTCGAAAATAGATAGCGTGCACATGGCCGTGGATCCCTGCTATGCTACGAAGTTGCTGGATATGCACAGTGTAGTGCTGACACAGAAACACACACATCGTCGCAACAACATTGTAGTTTATGGAGTAAAGGAAAATCAAGGAGAGAAGAACTGGAGTTAACAGTTAACAAAGAAATTCAAAAAAAATTCTAGGTGTCGAAATAGATTCCGTAGAGCGTATTCACCGAATCGGGCCAAAACACGCACAGCGACATCATCCTATTATTTTGAGATGTTTTAACTACATGGACAAATGTAAGGTAATGTCATCCTGCTTCAAATTAAAGGGCACGGAAATAGCTATATCAGAAGATTTTTCAAAAAACATTCGGGATATTCATGCAAGACTATGGTGTTCCGCCGCTGAAGAAAGGAGCAGTGGTTCTAAGGTTTCCCTTCATTTTGATAAGCTCAATGTTGATGGCAGGCTGTACGTATAGGATGCAATGCGCAATTGCAGAGTAGAGTTGTCCAAATCGACTGTGCCTGCGCAATCCGAACTGTCCTCTTCTCCGTCCACACGTGCGAACACGCGTAAGCGCAATAAAAGATGACGAGAATCCGTCAAGACGCTCCGGCTTGTTTCGCTAAAGGCACGCAGTGTAGTAAATAAGATACAGAGCCTCGAAGGTGTAATTTTGACTTATCAACCGCATGTCTTGGTGATCACTGAGACTTGACTTCACTCCGATGTGCAAAAATCAGAAATAGTACCTCCTTCGTACACGCTCATCCGTAGGGACAGAGGATCAAGGGGTGGCGGAGTTGCCCTTGCGATTAAAAATAACATTAAATTCGCACGCTTAAGTGACATCACTGATCACGAAAGCATATGGTGCAATTCACTTAAAGTTTTTTGGTAAAACTATAACATTGAGAGGTGTCTATCATCCTCTGAATGCTCCTCCCGAATACTTAGATTCATTATATGATTATTTGTTGCAAAATACAAATTCACGTTCGAACATCCTTATAACAGGCGATTTCAACCTTCCCGGCATTAACTGGTGCAACCTTTCTCATGACGGCAAAGATTTCCATAATGCTGAATCGTTACTACTAACTGCGTTTACGTTTTCCTCAACACAGTTGGTTTGCGATGCCACAAGAATTTCCTGTTCTTCTATACTTGACCTTGTGTTTACAAGTACCTCGCTTCCAGATTGCCCCGTCAGTGTCAAGGATGGGATATCTGATCATCAATTACTTGTTCTTGAGTGTCCTGTTTCGGGCTTGCGATCGTATGTTAAACCTTCTGACACATTTCTGAGAGACTGTATGCATGAGGATGAAGATGGAGTTATTAGTTATATGAAATCCTTATTCCCTTCCTTTAATGAGACAAATGATGTTAATGAGCTGTGGTCAAAGTTCAAGGACGTGGTCATTCATTGTGAAAGCACCTACGGGCCTTTAAAGAGGAAGCCTATTAACAGGGACTACCCGTGGATGGATCGTAACCTCATACATCTGAAACGCAAGGTAAAACGCTCTCGAAAATGTGGTAACATGAAACAACTTCTAAGTCTAGTACGCACTTTTCAGGATAAAGTGCAAGCTGCAAGAGACCAGTTATTTTCTTGCACCTTGACTTCGTTCATGTCGGAACAACCAAGAAAATTTTGGCGATATTTACTTAAAGATAAAAGCGGCATCACAGAGACTAGAACATCTGGCATAGGCATAGACAATCCTTTTACCATTGCGAATGAATTCAACAGATTCTTTCAGTCCGTTTTTTCTTTGAACGCATCGCACGCACACTTGCAACCTTACACGCTTCATCACCCCAATGCCCAAAGTAAATTTAAGCAAGAACGGCATTCTCAGCCTTTTGCGTAATTTAGACATAAAAAAGTCAACAGGTTTGGACAAAATATGAAATGTTTTTCTCAACAGATATTCAGTCTGGGTAGCATAATACTTATATGTAATATATAAAGCGTCTTTGGAATCCTGTGTGGTACTATCGCGCTCATTATGAGTTACACCGCGGGAGCGCATGGCTAAGCGCACTGTACAGCTGTACAGTGGCGCCGATCGTGACATTTTTTTAGAGTTATCAGGGGAAGGCTTGGCTGTTCTTGCCAGTACGCATCGCCACCACTTGCTTTCACGCTCTCCCTCGTTTTGCGCTGTGGTGATGTCAGGTTCAAAAATGATAATTTTGAAGGTGAAAGAAAGCAAGCGGGGACGACGCGCGCTCACAGGAACAGCCAACTTTCTCTCGATAACACGAAAATATGCCACAATCGGTGCCGCTAAACAACCTTGCAGTGGACTTGGCCACGCGCTCGCGTGGTGTAGCTCATACTGGGCGCGATACAGTACCCAATGGCTGGTGCTCTGCAAAGATAGTTCCAATTCACAAGTCTAGTTCCCCTTTAGAATTAAATAATATCAGACCAGTTTCCTTAACATCCACAACTTGTAAACTGCTAGAACATATCTTATTTAAAGCAATTATGACACATCTAGAGAACAATCATTTACTTCGTGCAAACCAACATGGCTTTAGGGCTGGTTTATCTACAATAACACAGCGGAGATAACGGATGATTTTTTTAAATACACTAAATATGAGGGTCAAATTGATGCAGTGTTTTTGGACTTTTCCAAAGCATTTGATGTTGTTCCGCATGCTGATTTAGTTACTAAACTGCACCCTGTGGGCATTGAACACAGTATTGTCCATTGGATAGCATGTTATTTGTTCTCAGGTAAACAATGCGTGGCTGTTAATGACTGCGTTTCTGATACACTGGATGTACACTCGGGGGCTACCACAAGGGTCGGTGCTCGGTCCTTTAATCTTCTTAATTTATATAAATGATATCTATTTGTTCAATTGCCTGTGAAGATCCAGCTCTTTGCGGACGATTGTGTTGTTTATGCTAATGTAACTCAACACTCCAATCAAGTTACACTCAGTGATACATTGCACTCAATCAGTGTATGGTGTGAAACATGGGGCTTGAAGCTTAATACTTCGAATTTACCAACAAAAAGAACCCTTAGAATTTGCTTATATTAATAATAATGCTTATATTAAAAAAAAACCAGCAAATAAAGTACATATTTAGGTGTTACACTCACAAACAAGTTAAGTTGGGAACCGCATATAGAAAACGGTTGCATCAACGCTCTGAAAAAACTGGCATTTTTTAGACGTAAATTGCGCCTTGCCTCATCAACCGTAAAATTAACAACGTACAAAGCTCTCGTCAGACCAAAATTGGAATATGCGGATCTGATCTGGAGCCTGCATCAAAAATACTTAATACAGAAAATAGAGTGCAAAATTTAGCCTTGAGGTTTATATACACCACATATTCGCATTTCTCAAGCGTGTACGTTCTACGCGACAGGGCAAAATTGAAGAAACCGTTTCATTGCAGAACTGTATCTCGCATCAAATTTTATATCAGCTGTACCACGGTCACTACAAAATACCACGAGAAAGTTACTTAACCGAGCCCACGAAGCGGTCTGGTCGTACAAACCACAATAAAACAGTTAAGCAACCATTTAGTAATATTAACACACATCAGTATTTTCTTCTTCCCCATGCAATTTCACTATGGAATAAATTACCAGAGGAAGTAGTTAACGCTAACACAACAGAATCGTTCGTTCAGCTTTTAAATAACATTTCCTTTGACTTGCAAAACTATTTTTATACTGTGTTGCAATGAAGGTAGTTCTTGCGTTCGCTTTTACATTTGATGCATATCCTTATGTGTTGCATAGCCTTATTGATACATTTGCCTTATGTGTTGAATTGCTGTATGTACATGTTTTCTTACTGTTATATTACTGTTATGTGCCGAATTGCGAAGCACATTTTTTGCTTATTGATTGTAAACAGCATGTATTCTGCAATATATGTGGGCGACATTTGTAATTGTTGTTGGTATTGTTTTGGATATTGATGTACCCACTCCCGCTTGGGCCCGAGTAGGGCCTGCAGTATTTGTAAATAAAAAAATAAATAATAACCAAAAAGGGGGAAAATGAAATCTAATGTCTTGCGTTACTTCATTCACCGAAAGCATTGCCAAATACTGCATTTATGAAGAACATTTTGTTGAATTTTATTCAGTGAAAAAAAAGAAAAGGCGAATGTCTCTGGAGCAGAGCCAACAAACCTGTATACAACTTAGGTACATCTCTCCCCCACTCCCTTATTTTTCTTGTTCTTCTTTACCTCCCTTACTCCCCCACATTTGGCACTCCAACCAATCTCAATAGTCCCCTCCTATCCTTTCTTTCCCTTTCCCCCGTCACTCTTATCCTCCTTCACTTATGGTTAATTAGGGGAGAATGAGTAAAGTGTACACAAACACGCTACTAAGGAAGGCAGTTGTTGCCTTGCCTGGACGAAGAAAAATCCACTTAAAAAAAACAAAAAAAAAACCAATCCAGTGACATTTGCCCCTTCGACAATTGCTCATCACTTCAAATTTCCATTTTCCCTTGAACATCTTGTTGGGATTACATTGTAAAAGGCATTTAAAGCGAGAAAGACGAGGCGAAAATCCAGATACTACACGTCATTACCACACTGGCTAAATTGCAGCATCCCTGTAGCTCTTGTGGACACTAGTAGCAGATTTTCCGCTGGTAATTTCTGTTGCCTTTTTTTTTAAAGAAAAGTATGTGCTTTTTAACCCAGCCATTTCCAGCTTCACTGCTAGACTCTCAGAAGTGGTTCTCATATATGTGCCTTTTTTAATTCACTGACAAGCCATGGATTCGAAGGGCACCTAATGGCTGCCATGAGAATGGACACTGCCTACAATAACAACAAAAAGAAAAAAAAAGCCATGAGGTAGACTACGCACGTGCACTCATATTTGTTTGATTTATTAAAGGGGCAGTGCATGTATAGGCCTTCTGCACCGAGTGTAGGGATGCTACCACTCCTTGATGTCACACACCACTTACCAGGCAAATTGCACGACTACATATCCCACGAAACACAAAACCTCTATAAAATGTCTTTAAAATGTTTAAAACCTCTGTAAACCTCTATAAAATGTTTTATAGAGGCTTCGTGTTTTGTGGGATGTTCCACGCTTACTGCGATGACAAGAGATTGTGAGCTGGTACTTGTTTTTTATCAGCTCCAGGAGCACAACATCAGTAGGATTCTTTAGCATAGCATAACCATATTACTGTTACCACTCCAACTTTGTGCATGGTAGTCCAATGAATGCTTATTAATGTGGGGTGCGTGGGTTAGCTGCAGGTGCAGACACAGGCTGGCTTTGTCTGGTTCAAAGGTGTTAAATTTAAAATTTCTTGCTATGCTTATAAACAGCCTAGTGATTGCTTTGCACAGAGAATGATTGTGTGAAGTAGTGACCTGTTTGCTAATGCTGAAGTTTGTAACTTTAAAAACCCAACAAACAGTCCATTGTGTCTTCCTCAAATATGTTTTGAAAATGTAGAACACGTCAGCACAGACGTGGAGCTCTCAATCAGTAAACATTTTGCATAGTCTGCTTTGGCTGTATTCAGGATTAGTATATTTGAATTTGTTAACTGCAGTCACTTGAAGCAAACTAGGCAGGTTTTGAAATTTTGTCTGCACGCTCTTGTCTGCATTTCATCACAAAAGTGCATCACATGTGATAAGTATTTTCATTTGATGGCTACATAATCTGATAACATACTATGAATAAAGAATTTACATAATACCAGCAACACTAAAACACCAGAAGGTGAATTTTTTTTATTATTTTTATTTTTTTTGTAAGCACCACCTATTCTGCAGTGCTAATTTTCTGCAAAGTAACTCATTTAAAGTTCAGTGATGTGATATAGACCTTTCACAGACGGCTCCTTGGGCGCCGTCATAATCCTCTCTGGGCTGCGCTAAATAGGCGTGACCCCCCAAAAATACACTGCTGAGGCTGTGACGTCAGCCTTTGTAATCCCGCATGCAGCCCAGCATGGCAGCGTTTTTTCTCTCCCGTGAGAAGGTCCATTGCTGTGCCAATTGTGCCAAATTGCACCAAGAGGTGAAACTTGCTTACATTATGTTTAGTATGTGGCACTACTATAAGGAAAAAGCAAAGTTCACTTTAATGTGTGCGTGCAATATTGTGTAGGCTCTATAAGACTGGTACTAAGGAAATACCTATGTGTAATATGTGTATGCTCAACATCCCAGGCAATACAATTATATACCGTCCCACTGTGGTGTTCTAGTGGTTATGGTGCTCTACTGCTAACCCGCAGGTCACGAGATCGAATCCTGGCTATAGCAGCTGCATTTCGATGGAGGTGAAATGCTAGAAACCCGTGTAATTAAATTGGGTGTACATTAGAGAATCCCAAGTGGTCAAAGCTTCCGGAGCCCTCCTCTACAGCATCCCTCGTAATCATATCGTGGTATTGGGACATAAAACCCCCAACAGTTATTATATTGCAATTGGATACCGAGAGTAATTGGGCGTTATGGGCATTGCCATATTCTAATGCTCTAGAGCTGCTCAGCAAAAGCAGATGGGATGATTCCCATAGGGAGTGAACTAGCTGGTTCAGTGAGATGTGTGGGAAGGCTTTTAGTATGGTGTGAAGCCTAAGTTGCTGCATGATATTTTCACACTGTCATTTCATTTGCTTTATAGAACTAGTTTTTAAAATAGCTATGTGCGGCTGCTTCACATGCTCTTTATTAAAGACTACTATACTTTATTAATGTTACACCTGATACGAAAATGAAAACATGCACTAACTTTTCTGAGCCCACAGTGTTACTGTTATTCTTATGCACGCCATTGGCATGCTGAGTGATGTTTCTAACAAGTAAAATGTTTGTTTTAGTGGGATGATACCAACCAGCGCACCTCAGAGGCGCTGCCTACGGGCTGGAATGAAGACCAAGGCATGTACACAATCCGATACATATCTGCTCAAAATAATGAGCGATATTTGCTGAAGGCAATTCGAACAGACGACTCTCTTCTGATTTGTGTCTTGGTAAGTGACTACTTGGTTATTTTGTAGCAATTCATAAAAAGTGGACTCGAGCTTAAATTAAAACCATTCAAGAAGCATGCAACTTCAATGCGTCAACGTCTTACAGTCTCAGGAAGTTTAACTCTTTTTCATGCAGCCCGAGGGAGGGAGTACTGACACAGTCAGGCCCTCTTCTACAAATCCTCTCTGCCTTGATAATTTCTCCTGTTAGTTCTGTTTTTTCCTGTCATGATGCTCTAGGAAAGAAACACTTAGTTCAGACATGAAAATGTTGTATCCTGCCTTTAGTGCTTTTTGGGTTGCTGTCAGCTCAATAATTACAGTATGAAGACTCATTTTGTCAAAAGCACCGCAATATCTACATTACCTTTTATGCAGCCAGTTCAAAATGTGCAGCATGGCTATGGATGTGAATACCAGAGGTGGCGGTTACATATCGCAACAAGCTCAACCATGAGCCAAACACAAGAACTGAAGGCCATGCAATTATAGCGTGCAGAAAACTGCCAAATTGTCCCTTCCGATTATGCACTTGTCCTGGAAATGCAGGGAGGCTTCTATCTTGCATTTTCTTGTTGAGTGCTGAATACTCTTGCTTGCAGTAGCTTCATCATTTTGGATGTGTCGGGAGTGTCTAGTATCATAAAACCTCAACATCAGGTTTTGGTGATGTGAATGGCCTTTTATTTACATTAAAAGCAATATTGCATTAGGCATGACTTTTAAACTGGTTGGTTGCATTAAAATTTCATGCATTGTGAATTGTTAGTTGTAATCTCGTAGAATTGCCGCCCCTGTGGTACACTGGTTATGGTGCTCAGCTGCTGATCCAAATGGGCGGGCCTGATCCTGGCTGCGGTGGTCTCATTTCAGTGGAGGTGAAATGCCATTGCCAGAGGCCTGTGTACTTAGATTTAGGTGCAGATTATAGAACCCCAGGTGATCAAAATTTCCAGAGCCCTCCACTGTAACACGCTTCATAATCGTATCATAGTTTTGGCACATAAAACCCCAGATATTATTTTACTCTCAAAGAATTGAGGCTCTACTGCATATCACTAAGGTCGTCAGCTATACAACAGAGAAATAAAAACGAGATAAACTTTTTATGTCAGCACACCTTCAAAACAATGGATTTAAGATGGAAGCAATAATTTCTGTTAGCCTGAATTCACTTAAAATAAGGTTTGTGTTGAGTAGCTTTTTTGCATGCACAAAATAGCAGTTTTACACATGCCGATTTCAGTGACAGCAGGTGGCATAGCAATGCTTATTTTTGCTATAATAGAATATGTGGTAGGTAGCTAACCCACAAAAATACTTCCACATTTAACTTTTTTTCTTTCTCAGAACATTAAGGAGGATAAAACAGCATCCACTAGCCTGAATGTTGGCAAGTATGTATCTGAGGAATACAAGGACTGTTCTCGGTAAGCACTCAGTTGTTTAAACATATGCAGTATGCAGAATTCTCACTTGTCAGTGTTCTAACATATGCACTGTTTAGATTATTTTCACTTGTCATCATGCAGGGCATTCAAGGATTTGAATGCTGTGGTTGAAAAGATCAATCGAGAGGTGATTAATGCTCTTGAGCTCAGTGAAAGTGAGATTTCTGGTGTTTGTGGTGCTTCATCAGTCACCTCCCGTGAAAGAGTTCTGCGTATGGCCACTGGGCAGCCTAGCACGCACTGGTGAGTACATTGCTGTTGCTAGTAAGACTGCTATGGGCTTGGCCATGGTGTTTGTCAATCAACACTGGAACCAGTGTGTTGTTTGTTTAGGGCTTTTTGTAGCTTAAAGTGAATGGAGTGAATATCAAAATGTGTCCTGCTGTGAAGTTTATGTCAAAGTATATTTATTCCTTTTATTGGAATGTGAATGGCTTGGTAGCCTGCACACCTAAGATAGAAGAGAGAGAAAACCCAGTTCATTTGATGATGAAGAGGATGCCTATGATTTTGTATATGCTTTAGATATGCAAAGTAGCATTGTATAGCTTTGTCTTTGTGTACCTGAGTGTGTGCCTAGACTCTGTACGATTGACTATGGTGTTAACCTTCTCTGTAATGACCCCGGATAGGGTTTGACAATATTAATAAATAAAAAATAAATCGCATATGTTAGTTGATGCTGATGATGTGTGCAGAAGTGTGCAGGTTCAACAGTACCTCCTTGGTTTCAGAAGTGTCTCAGTGTGGAAACTTCTATACTGTCCTGGCCCTTGCAAGAGAAAATTTAGTGACTGCGGCCCACCAGCTGAGGCGACTTTGTGAACATTGCTATAGAAGATGAATTGCTGACCTGGCATTTGTATTGCATTCCCATGCTGCTAGGCGATGAGCTTCACTGCCAGCATAGACATTTTTTCCGGTTACCTCAACTAGCATTCAGGAGCGCCATTTCTTCTCTGCCTTCTCCCTACTGTAGTGAAGGGACCATGTCACATTTAGCTTGAGGCCCGCCCTCCCTTTTTTTCTTCCTTTTCATCTCAGCACACTTGTAGTGGTGGGACTGTGCTTTCTGTATTGGGTGGTTTATTGGTCGCCATAAGTGGTGACATTGCAGGCCATGCATCTCGCATAGAGACATTTGTGCATGTGACCTTAATTCTCTGACCCGCTGTGGTGGCTTAGCAGGTAGGGTGTCTCGCTGCTCCCTGTATACAGCGGCACAATATGTGGCCTATCTGCAGCATGCAGTCCACGATGGAATTTGGAGCGGCTGGTAGCCAAGAGAAGGGATTTAGTCTTTTATGGCGTTCTAATGGTACAATAAGCACATGGCGATACATGGTACATGGCGATACAGTGGTTCAGTCTCTCAACACAATTAAATGATGGACGCAATGAAGCAGCTGTTGATGATATCAATGATATTGAAACAGACTAGAAAAAAAATATGTAAAAGTTTAAAGTATGTGATGTTTATTTGGAAACCAGGTGTATTTATCAGTGCTACCAATTCCAACATCGCATTATTGGCACAGTGTCTATATAGTTGAATGAAACACATGTTTTCCTGCTGAAATATTCTCGAACAGGCGGTGTCACTGGAGCTAACGTTTCGACAAGCCGTCTTTTCTTTATTCAAGGCTGCAACTGCCTACCTTAGCGTGTGTATGTGGTTCATACCCTCTCCCCCAACACAAACAAGAGGAGGAAAGGGCAAGTGTGAAAGCGGGGGTGGGGGAAAAAGAGAGGCTGGTGTGGGAAATTGTGTCAGTCAAAAGGAAAGAGGAAGCAGTAACAAAAAAAAAATAATAACAGGTGGAGTGGGGGGGAGGTGTTGTGTTGAAAGGTAGAAAGGGATGTGGGTATTTTGCTGAATCTTCGTTGTAAAAAGTAAGAACCACCTGACAATCATAATTTTACGATGATAAGAATGGTTAGAAATTTTTATAAGAAAGTCTCACTGGTTTTCGTTGTGTATCTTACCATATTGGATCGATTCAAGAGCCCCCTTTGAAACGTTTATACTAGAGCTGTGCGAATAGCAAAATTTTGGGTGCGAAGCGAATTCGAATAATAAAGATTGAGTGCGAATCGAATCGAATAATTTCGAATAATTTTCGAATATTTCTCAAACATTTTTCGAATAATTCGAAGTGAAATTACAGAAAAAGTTGCAGAGAATCCCTAAGTATGTTCTTGTGTGATCGCAACATGAAAGTGTTTCTTTTCGCTAGGTTGATGAAGCGCTGGTGGGGTCATATTTCATAGTTGTCTTTCTTATCAAGAGTGAGGCAATGTAGAGGCCGAATTGTATTTATGTACATGATTTGGTGCAACCAAAGTGTTGCCGACAACACTTTACGTGTGATAGGCAGAGATGCCATTTCCTCAGCCTCTCCTCCTCTTTCAACTGCTGTGGAAGGCCAACTGATGTGGCGGACAAGGGTGTGCTCCCTTCAAGTCCGGAGTTCCAAATCTGCCTCGTAGACGTCGATATATAAGAACATCTGAAATTTTGGATGCTAAAAAGCTTCGGCGTCCGATTTTTCGGACTTCCTGCCCAAATTTCAGGTCCAAAACAGCATTAATTGAGCCCCCAACTCTGCCACATCTTTCATCACCATATTGGAACTAGCAGTGGCGTAGCCAGGAATTTTGTTCGGGGGGGGCTCACGTTGCAGCGCGACCTCCTCATTGAATTTTTAGAACGACTAGGTATATGAATAACATTTATTTATTTATTTAATTATTTATTTATTTATCTATTTATCTATTTATTTATTTATTTATTTATTTATTTATTTATTTATTTATTTATTTATTTATTTATTTATTTATTATATCCTCAAAGGTCCCATATGGGACTTTACATGAGGGGTGGGCGTCATAAAATGGCGGTATCGATGAAGGTGTATGTTAGGATGTGGTTGAGTCTGCTTCCTGGATGGCATTTTTGAAGCGCGCAAAATCGCGGATGACTGCTGCTTCGTTCGGAAGGTCATTCCAGTCTCGGGTGGTGCGCAAAAAGAAGGGCTGCTGAAATGAGGTGGTGTGGGCACATGGCGGAATCACAGCATTTGGATGACTTGTGCGATGACCTCGATGGACCGGCTGGATGAGGTGGTTGTCACGCGGGGTTGAATAAAAGAATGTGTGAAAAAGGCAGAGACGTGCAATACGACGTCGAAGAGCGAGGGTAGAAAGATTTAACTGGGATTTGAGGGCGGAGACGCTCGAGTAGCGGGAATAATCTGAAACAATGAATCTGGTTGCTCGGTTCTGTACTGACTCAAGTATTTCGATATGATTAGTTTGGTGGGGGTCAAAGACAGCAGCTGCATACTCAAGTTTTGGTCTGACAATGGTGTTATAAGCGAGTAGTTTAACGGAAGGTGGTGTCATGGAAATGTTACGGCGTGTGTACCCGAGAGCGCGGTTATCGGAGTGAATTATGTGATTTATATGGTCGCCCCAAGATAGGTTACTCGAAAGATGGACACGCAGGTATTTAATCGAGTCAGTAGCAGCTATATGACAGTTGTTGATTGTGTAAGTAGCCGGCGTGTGGTTTCGGCGACGATGGAAAGAAATTAGTGATGTTTTTTTCGCATTAAGGGACATCAACCAGGTGGTACACCACTGCTGAATGCGTGAGAGGTCATGCTGTAGAGAGGAGACATCGGTGGGGTTATTTATTGGGCGGTAGAGGACACAATCATAAGCAAAAAGACGGATGTTAGATTCAACGGAAAGCGGAATATCGTTAATGTATATTAGGAATAAAAGAGGCCCTAGGACGATACCCTGGGGCACGCTGGACAAGACATGCGAGAGGTCGGAGGAGTGATCATTAACATGCACGAATTGTTTACGGTTTGTTAGGAATGCTTTAATCCAGTTAAAAACATGCCGATGAAAGTTTAGACGCGAGGTTTTTTTGAAGGAGACGGGAGTGGGGTACCTTATCGAAGGCTTTTTCAAAATCTAAGAACAGTGTGTCAATTGGGATGTTACGGTCCATATGAAGGTGAATGTCGTGCAGGAATAATGTTAGTTGGGTCTCGCATGAGCGATCTTTACGAAAGCCATGTTGGTTTGGGTGAAAGAAGTTTACGGATGATAAAAATGTAGCAACATGAGAAAAGATGACGTGTTCCATGATCTTTGAACAAACACTAGTGAGCGAGATTGGTCGGTAGTAACCTGCAAATGAGCGGTCACCTTTCTTGAAGAACGGAAAGACCTTCCCAACTCTCCAGTCTAATGGGACTTCACCTGTGTCGGGTGACTGCTGAAAAATGATTGACAATATGGAACTACATACATGTTTAGTATTTTTCAGAATTTTGGCGTTTATGCCATCTATACCGCATGACGAAGAGTTCTTTAATTGGTTAATAACTTTTACAATTCCCTCTGAATTGAATGTAATCTTTGGCATTGGCGGAAAAGCAAAATGCGGAAAATCAGGAAGTTCGTTGTTAGGTTCGTTAGTAAAGACTGAACAAAATGCAGAGTTGACGGATGGAACGTCGCAGTCGGCAACGGGGGATCCAGAAGTGTCACAAAGAGAGACTGTGGTTTTGTCGTCCGGTTTCATAATTTTCCAAAAGCGGCGTGGGTATGTACATGTATTACCATGTACATACATTGTCACTGGTATTACCATTAATATGTATTACCAGTGACAATTTGTATTAGATGCTGCAAATCACTTCTTGAATGCTGCCCTCTGTTAAGAACGAGTAAGAAATGTGTTTTTTCGTAAAAATATTATGTTGGCATGCCCGCAAAATCTTTCCAGGAATAACTGTCTTCAATCTTTTCAATATTTGTGTTTGTGTGTGTGTGTAACAGGTACGGCAAATATCACGTAAACTTCGGAACTGCATCAGCTTTGAACTGAAGAGGTGCCTGATAACAAAAAAATGAAGTCCACGAAATAACCAGGATTTTAATGCAGATTTTTTACGCAAAATGTTAATCTTTTTGCACAAATGATGCGGCCAGGGAAAAGCAAGAATGGGAAA
This sequence comes from Rhipicephalus sanguineus, assembly GCF_013339695.2. Taxonomy (NCBI): domain Eukaryota; kingdom Metazoa; phylum Arthropoda; class Arachnida; order Ixodida; family Ixodidae; genus Rhipicephalus; species Rhipicephalus sanguineus. The sequence continues at coordinate 166,409,758 of NC_051176.1, forward strand.
GTACACCTCGAATACGGGCAAAATATAAGTCACCGGAAACAGTGCGCAGTATGCTTACGCAAAACTTCACAAATGTACATTTAAATATGCAATCAATAAACGGAACTAAGCAATGATCACTATACATAATGGCCAACTGATATGTCCTTGGGCCAAGCTGCTGACTCGGACGCACCATGTAAACAGAACTATAAAGGAAGAGCGCAGAAATAACGAAAGAAACTACTTCAAAACTGTTTTAAAAGTGCGAACCACTATTGTGCACTCAATATAAAGGAAGGTTGCCGCTTCTAGTTCAAAAAGCAATGAAGAACAAAAACGACAAATGAAAGTAACAAACAATGTTGTTAGTACGGCTTCCCAATAGTTGAATTTGTTTGGTAACGCCGCGTATGCCGACCTCTCAGTGAACAAGGTGAAGCTGTCGATTGGCTGGTAATGTCCACCTGATGCCCGTATTCTTATGTTTATATTAGGTCACAGTGTTAACTGCTAAAAGGTACAAAATCCTCACGGCTTTAAAAGGTGGTGAACAATAATATTGCGTCAGAATTACGGGCTCATTGACCTGAACTCTGGAACAGTAGTGTCTTTTCCTTTCGTTTGCGCTGATTTTTGTCCTGCTCGGTATCAAAGGACAGCGTTGACCCGGCGAGGAAGCTTAGCGAAGCGGTCAATGAGTTCCGACACGCTGATGTCGACATTTCTGTGGGCGTACAGAAGTGCCTGGCCAACCATGCGTTCCTCAGACATCGTGGAGCGTAAGTAGTTCTTAAGTAACCTCATGCTTGAAAACGTACCCTCTGCGCTGGCAGTGGTCACTGGAAGGGTGACTAGAATCCGGAGTAGCTTGTACACATTCGCACAGAACCTGCTGTCGCAATGAGAGAGGGCATCGGTTCCTGTACCGGGGCTCTGCTTTGCTGCTTTGTTCGCCCACTTTGTCCACCATAGTCGCAGTTCTCCAAAACCAGCCCTCGTTTCGACGTCATGCGCAAAAACGGTCAGGAGATTTTCTGCTCCTTTCTCCCGATCATCTTGCATTGGTGGTATTGCGGATGATACAATTAATGAAAAGTCCTTTAGAAGTGTCCTGTGCTGTTCGAAACCGTTGGTTTAACTGGGCTAGTACGTGGTTCATGAACGGAATGAACAGGGTTCTGCGAAAATATTCTTCCGCACTTTCGAATGCATTGCTCCCAAGGTTTTGCTTCCGGACACCGGCTCGACGGCTGGTGATCTCCACATTCAGTTTTTCTGCCAATGCCTGCATTTGTGCAAATATTTTTGAGAAAGAAACATTCGTGTTCTTGCGGTCACTTTCAATTGTCTGCTGTATCACTTCTATGTCGTCAATGGCAGCGCTCATGTCGATACTCCTCGTCTGCAGCTTCTTTGACAGTGGCAAAGTCAGTGCTAACACGTGTTCCGTCACATGCAGGCTTACAAGGAACGCTGGTGAAAAGAGTGCCAACATTAGACTGTTTGCCTGCACTGGACTTTCGCCATTTCCGTTAAACTTAGTCTCCTCTAGTGCTGCGATCAACGGCTGAAAGAGGCTCACAAATGAAAGCACTGCATCGTGCTTCTCGGCCCAGCGCGTTTCGCATAGTCCCAAAAGGCGCTGCCTTGTAGGCTCAGGACAGCTCAAACTTATCACTTTTCGCAAAACGTGTTTGCGGCTAGAAGATTTACGGAAAAAGGCTGACGTCGCCTTCAGAGTCCCAAAAGAGTTTCGAATGTCTGTGATGGAGCATGCTGCACACACAACTAGATAAAGGGAGTGACACGCGCAGTGAATACATAGAGTGCGGCTGGATATTTCTCACGGACAGCAGCTTGAACACCATTCGTTTTGTCGGCCATCGAACTTGCACCACCGTAGCCTTGACCACGGAGATGCTGCATGTTAATTCCCATTTCTATAAGGAGCCTTATGATGGTGTCGGCCAGGGCCCGGCCATTTGGTCGTGAATTGGCATAAAGCCTAAGAACACTTCTTCGATTCCGTTCGCATCCTTATTAAGGTACCTTGCACAAACAGTAAGCTGCTCGATACCTGCAACATCCGTCGTTTCATCAGCAAGTACGGAGAAGCAGCCTGCAGCGTTTACTTTTGCGACTAGGCTTTCCTTGATGTTGCAGCAGAGATTTCTATAATGTGGTTTTGTACATATAAACTAAAATATGAGGCCTTATTTGGGCAACTTTCCAAATGCTTTTTTTTTATCTGTGTCGCCACAATCCGCGCGCATGCGAAGCAGCTCTTTGAAGTTGCCTGTATTTGTAGAGGAGGCTGTGCTTGAATCCATGGGACCACTGTCTCTATGTCCACGGAGAGCCACACCTTGCCACCCGCAAAAGAGAACTGTCTCAACAATAGGCTGTAACTTCCTTCGGATCTCTCTTATTTGAATTTGCCTGCCATGGTCCAGCTGATCAACAACACTGGGCACACATCCTGAGAAGGTTTGAAGAAAACTATCGGCTACCAGATGAGCGTCAGTGTGATATTTAGTGACTTCATGTGCACCGAAGACTTCGAGGGCGTGCTTCCACTTTTGAAATGGATTGGATACGAGGGCCTTAGTGCGCGCATGTTGGCCCTTGCCAATCTCACTTCTGCTAAAAAGGACACACACTCGGCAAAACGTACTCTCTTGAAGCGCTGAGAAGCTAAGCCATCGGTACCTGTCCAGCCAAGCCACGTAAACATTCGTTTCTGCTTAAAATCGTTCATAGACTTAAACATATAGCATGGCGGAGGAATCCAAGGAGAAGCTAGCAGTTGATGTTTTGTGTCATCATCCACTTTTGAGCCATCTGTGTAGAGCCCGATATCAAACTTGCTTCTGCTAACATTTTGAGGGTCATAAAAAGATAAATAATTAAATAAATGATAATCAGGCTGAAGCCCAATAAATCCCACCACCCGGGTGACGCCGCTGGTTGGTGGTGTATGAGAGCACGAAAAATTTCGGGGGGGGCTGAAGCCCCATAAGCCCCCCCCCTGGCTACGCCCCTGGGAACTAGCATTTTCTTGAGTTAATACATTTGCGACCGTAGCGGAGCTTAAAAGGCAGCTTTGCCGCAATACGGGGGTGTGATGAGGTGAAGCGTATTGAAAATCTAGGGACCACTTCCAAGCGGACGTTGACTGTCTCTTGGCTAAGTTCGACCGTAACGGACCTTGAAAGGCAGCTTTGCCGCAATACGGGGGTGTGAGGAGGTGAAGCATATTGAAAATCTAGGGACCACTTCCAATCAGACGTTGACTGTCTCTTGCCTAAGTTCGACCGTAACGGAGCTTGAAAGGCAGCTTTGCCGCAATACGGGGGTGTGATGAGGTGAAGCATATGGAAAATCTAGGGACCATTTCCAACCGGACTTTCTCTCTTGGCTAAGTTCGACCGTAACGGAGCTTGAAAGGCAGCTTTGCCGCAATACGAAAGTGTAATGAGGTGAAGCATACTGAAAATCTGAAGGGGTCACTTTCAACCGGACGTTGACTGCATTTGTCTTTGGGAAGTTCGAATAGTTCGAATAGTAAAATTTCAGTGCGAATCGAATCGAATAGCAAACACTATTCGAAAAATATTCGAAATTTCGAATATTCGCACACCCCTAGTTTATACCTCTTGCCTAGAGTGTATTAAACTTGTGGATAAGGTATGACTCTATATTTTCTGTCGCTCGGGGGACCAGAAGTTTGAAGTATGTGAAGTTTAAGATCATTGAAGTTGTGACCTGCCACAACTGCTGTGCCCCTGCTTTCGGTAATTTCTTTGCTGTGTCCACGTGATGCCCGTTTAATCTAATATTAACAGGCTGTCCTGTTTCGCTGATGTGTTTTGTGAGACAATGTGAACATTCGAGCATTTAGATAATGTTTAATAATGACAACTCCGCTTGTCAAAACATTGGCTCCAGTGACACCCAGTGTTTAAAAATTTTTCATCTCTTCTTGCTTCCATCTTCCCCTGAACTTCTGCCTTATTTTTGTTTTCCTGTTGTATTTTCTGATTGGATGTTAATCGCAGGCAGCGCATGTGAAATATGTTGCCACATGGTAGCACATCTGAAGTTGAATCTAGGAAAATTGGCTTGAGGACTTGTACCCGGCAAATTCGGCTAATAAGCCACTCTTTACAAAAACATTTAAGAAGCTCATAATAAGGTGGTCAAGCACTGCCAGGCCAACTTTTTTACATGCACTTATAGAGAATGCATAGAAGACAAGGAGGTTAAGCAGCGGTAGTTTGACTACCCTGCACAGGGGACGTAGTGCGGGAATGAAATGTGAAGGATAGTGGAAGGGGAAAGGTAGAGAAAGAAAAGGACACACACAAAGTAGCTGGGTACACTGAATAGCGGTAGCAGGATGTGGTAAGCAGGCTCCTGATATCACGGTCTGAATGCAACCATACGCTTCCCATCCCTTTTATAACAGCGAACTGTGTGACGTGTCTCACCATTGTTTTTCATGTTCTTTACTAATTACTGGCTTGGCATAACACTCTTTTCAGTAAAAAGATAAGTGTGTTCACATCTGTGAAGAAAAGAATGTAACAATGCTTGTACGTAAAACAAACACTCCTCGGTATACTCAAGGTCAATTTTTTTTCCCGCACCCATTTCATTAAAATTGACACTGTACCCCACAAACAGCTGCTCCCAATTAAAATATGTATAGGTTCCACATCATGTCACGTTCATGGATGAACTCGAGGCAGTGCAAGATTGTTGTGTCAAGACATGTAACAGATAACTCAAAGTGGTACAAAATTGCTCTGTCCATTCCAGTCTAGCTAACTGACATTGTACTGCTAGTATTACCTGTATTCTTTCTTTGCGGCAATGAATCATGCATTTGGCTTTTTCATAAAAATATATTACCTGAATGTATATCTCCACTGCCTCTGAATTCACCCACTTCCCCATCACTCTGCTTGTTGTGATCACACACATAAGGTTAACGTATGCTGCCATAACATGCTCCGTGGTGAGAGATGAGAGGAGACAAAGTCAGGATACGATGTTGATGATACTTCTTTATTGGTGTTGGCAAACTTCCCTTGGTACAGTGAGCCAAAAGGCCAAGGTAAGTTCAGCGTCTTGAGGATAAATAATGTGCTTGTTGATTACCTTGGCAGTTCTAGTGTGTATGGGGGGTATTGCGGTATACCCTGCATTTTGTGCATCTATGGGGACCTTCTTTTCTAGCTTTGTAATGAAGGACATTTTTATTTCAGTAGGCAGTGTGTTTGGGCTTTATGCATACTACAGCAGCTTGTAGTGGAACTTGGAGAGCAATTTTTATTTAGTAACAGTTCTGTAACTTTAGACATCACACGTTGGAGGATTTTTGTTTACTTCTGTTTGAGTGAGTGGGTCCTTTACTTAAAAGGACGTCCTGAATGTTTCTGCAGTGCACACTTTCACTTCGTTCGATGTCAAAGTGCTTAACGCGTTTGAGCCGAAGTAGGAAGGCAGATGTGTGCTGAAAATAAAGTAGTCGGTAGGTATTGCAGTCTTTACGAGACAACTGGTTTGAAACTATATTTACCCACTTCAGATTGATATGCTTCTCTGGAATATTTGTGGTATATTAATGTAGTGTATCTTGAATGGAGTTGAGTAGGTTTCCAGTGAAAAAGCCCTTAGCTTGAAACCCAGTAATTGCTGAAGTCTTCTTTTTTTGTTTTGTGTGTTATTTTGGAAGGTGATTTAGTTTTCTTTGGACCATCATTTGTGCTATTTGCAGGCGCCAGGTACAAGAGCCAGCTCCACTGGGCCAGAGTGATCTGGATCCATTCTCTGGGAGCACTGGCGGGGGGATGATCATGGATCCAAGGGAGTTAACAAGGGCTCCACACTCCAGCCGTGGACCAACCATTCCGGGCCTGCCAAGGTGTCTGCCTTTGCCTAATTTGTAGGAGTGACAAGTGGGCTTTTATTGTTGTGTGAGCACTGTGTTCAGGTATGCATGTTTACATACAGTACTTGATCAAAGAATTAGCATTGTTACATTGCCTGTACATAGTGACCATTGCACCATTTGTGGTGCCCCTGCAAAGTACACTTAAGAATGTGTGGCGTGCTCTTCTGGATAAAGCAACAGCAGTCACGTGTCATCATACTCTTGTTGTGTGATCTACAAAATGCCCTGGGCAATGAAAGCATGGCTAGTACTTTTTCTTGCTAGTTGCCAGCTGCATTAATTATTGCATATTGGGAAGAAATAAAAAGTAATTTGAGTATTTACCAACTTATATTCTTATATATAGCTGTACTGATTAGTGAAGGGAGGGTAGTGTGGCACACTTAGTCTTTGTTTGTCATGTTACCCTCATTCCACTATGGATCTACAGACTTGCCTTAAGTTTCAAGCTTGTTTGGCACCTTGGTTGTCAGCTGCATGTGCAACTGAAAAGCAGCACATCATATAGTCCACCTAGAATTTTTTCGCCCTCAAACTGCGTTGCATGCCCTGATACTTTCATGAAGCTTGTGGTTACGCTTAAAAGTTAGACCTCTATAATAAAGAAGTCAATAAAAGCTTTGTCATATTGAAGTTCAACCTCTTATGCAAGATATTGTCATTGACAGATTATCTTTTGCACAGAAAGGGCTGAAAAAGATAGTCCTATAATAGAGCAGTGCGAAACAGCTGATTTCAATAACTTAAAAAAAATGGTAGCAGATCCAGCATGCACAGTTAGAACCTACATAAAGCGAAGCTTTGTTTTGCAGCATGTTAAAGTCGTTCTTGCAAGACTCAGTACTTCTTTTGCTCCATTTTCTGTTGCTCTGTCAGGTTTTGTTTAGGTTCCAAATTGTTAAAGACTGTCATGCACTTTTGAACGTAACCATCCTGATAAGGGTTCAAAGAAGTAAGATGATTTTTTGCGCCATTCATTTCGTGTATCCAGCCACCTCTTGGAGGCACACATGATAACACCCACACAGCTGCTGGCACCCAGGCAGGCAGCAGAATGCTTGTGCAATGCAGGCCACCTTCCTCAGCACTCTCTCTTCCATCTTAATGTGGGTCTCTGCTGTCATGGCCCCTCACCCACTTTACCAGTGGCTAACATTCTGCCTGTGCAGGCTGGTCTTTTTTTCGTTGCGATCCACTGCTGCAGTTGAAGTAGAGGTATCGGAGGGTCGATTCCTCAATAAGTCGGGGATCGGTCAGGGACGTATACAGAGAAAGAGCAGCAGCACGGCCAGGAAAACCTTGGAAGGTTTAGAAAGAAACCTTTGCTTTAAGAAATCAGTTTTGTGGAATTTGAGAACCAGCAACCACATTTACAGCTAGATGCCATGCCAGTGAAGTTCTCTTCACAGTGGTCGTATGGCATGTGGAAAGCCGAAAGAAATGCAAGTGAAATACACTGTGGTAATTCGGAGAAATATTGGCCACCATTATGCATTAGCTCAGCATGTGTCTTGCAAGTTAGTGTTACCTTGTAATCTTGCAAGACAGCAAACACCTGCACAGATTTATGGAGTTGGCAGGTAATTGGCAAGTTGGTAGGTTTATGGAGATGGTAGGTAACTGTGAGCATCTAAAAAAAAAATCGGTCAGCTACTTAAACTTATTGCAGTAGTGCACTCACCAAAAGCACTTTTATTTGTAGTAAAAGTTAGTAAAAATGTCATCTTGAGTAAAAATTTCATCTTGACTGCTTTTGCTGAAAATTTATCTTTTCCTTGAGAGAGTCTGGCACAGCTCTTTTCAACTTTGGCTTCCTGGAGAGTGATCCATGTGTTATACCAAATCAAGCAGAAACATGCTTTTTTTTTCCTGACAGGGATTGCTTGCAAGATAAGTGACAGGGAATTCGTTAAGTACTGCTGTCTCTAAGGTTACTGATGCTTGTCACTTGCAATGTGGTGACAACAAAAGCAGCAGATGTGGTGCTGGTGCAAGGCATGTGTAGTGCAAAATATGGAACTGTGCTGTGCAGAGTGCATGAAACGATGCAGTAGGGTGCCCACATGCTTCCCCTCTATCCCACTCCAGGGTTGAAGAGCAAAGAGTTCAGGCGACTAAATGCACATTTAGTCCGGCTTGACTACCTCTCCTGGTTGACGCTGGCTTTGTCGCCTCCTCTGGGCAAAAGGAAAACGTATGTCTCTGGTAGCTGCCGTGTCGGTATGTCTGAGGGTGTTTCTAAATGTGGCCACAAAGCAGCCTACAAAGCAGCCTAGAGGCAGTCTTCCTTTGTATTACTGTAAAATCTAATTTCAAGAGGCACCCGGTTGCTAAGAACAAGTTTTTTAATGTTCCTAGAGTAAATTCTTCACTATTTAGCAGAGACACAACCCAGACACGCTCAAGCAACGTGGCTGACATTGTAGTGCGAACAGGCACGTGCTGCAATTTTTATTCATTTCAGTTGTGTTCTGTTCCCCAGCTGGATGTCATTCTTCACATGGCTGCGACTACAAATTGCACCAAACTTTCTGTTATGCTTTTTTAATCACTCATGCTCACACACCAACTCTGATGGAGTGCCATTGAGTTGGATTTCCATGGCAGCGTCCGTTGCACTGGTCACTTTGTCTGCCGGTAGTAGTTGGACATCGGAGCCATTGGCATATTTTCGTGATACAACTCTGCTGAAATAGTCGAGAGCCAAACAGCGCCAATTGGATGTGGGCAGATGTGCAACCAGCCCAGTTATCTTGCTGTAAATCTTTGCCACATTAGGACTTCGATGCTGATGTATAATAAAGTGATCTAGTTCAACTCCTCACTGTTTTTAGAATTGAGTTACAAGATACCTTGGTTACAAGAATCCCTTGAGTGTCTCTTCTAGTGAGGTTTTGCTGGATAATATTCTATTGCTTGATCATCAGCTACCAGAACCTTCAAAGAGGCTTTGTTTTTAAATACTGTTCTGTTGCAGAGCATCAGTTCCTCCCGGTTCCAGGTTTGACCCATTTGGACCTTCGTCTACTAATGATCCCGCAGGTCTCAGGTTTTCTGGGTAACATGTTTTTCAACTCTTGTGCCATCCTTGTTGGTTGTGTTGCTTGGAATGATGATTTACAGTCGACATCAAAAGTTTAGAGACCACTAGGTCTGAGAAAACTTTGAATTTCCCAGCAATTTGTGACAGTATTCGGTGTAACTGCAAAGTACATGTTGTTAGGGCAATGTAGAGTGGGCCGGAAATTTAAATTCAGGGCTGCCCACTGAAGCAGCGGGAATATTCGGCTTTTTTTTGTCTTGTGGCTTCTCAACTTTTGATGCTGACTGTACCACATGTACACCATGTATGCTTAGAATTCGAGCTAATTTGGGTTTCTTTTGCTATGTTTACCTGTTAGTATCAGTAACCTGTTAGTGTGGATTATGGACAAATATGTCACTTTGACAATACTAGTGTGTAATGCTTAAAACCTCTTGTAGTTTTTTTTTTTTTTCACTATAATTATATTTAATCTTGCAGGCCCAACCCAGACCATGCAGCAAGGCCACCAGACTATGATGACATGTTCAGCTGAATCAGACAGGTTGACATTTTGTCATGGTTTTTGTCTGTGTGTGAAAATGTGTGTTTTCCAATAAAGAGTGGAAAAAGGGGGTAAAGTGAAGGTCAAGTTTGTTTCTTTTTATATAACTACAGCATTAAATACAGAAAGAAAAACTATGGACTTGTCTTGCATTTGTCTTTTGTATAAACATTTCTATCAGGAAAAAAAAAATATTTTACTAAGATATTTTATCCCAAGAGTGTCATTGTTGCATTATTTGCTTTGAATAGTCGCAGTTTTGTGTGAGAGTTGATATGCTAGCGGTGCATTCTTCAAGCTTACTTTACAGCTTGTATTTTTGCTTAACAATAAAAGCATGTAAAACATGTATTTTATAGCAAAATCATGTGATACCAGTGCAACCTTAAACATGTAAGGAGGCTGCCCTACAGTTTGCAACACTGCATACAGCTCTGACTAGCACAAGTGTTTCCAGTGTCATGATTTGCCAATACTGGCTTGAAGGGATTCAACTTCTATCTTTGAAAAGTTTTGACTTGAAATCTTTATTCCACTGCTTAGTTTATAAATTCAGTTGATTTATTTATAAAGCACTTTAACAAGATCTGCAGTATTGCTAATTTCTCATTCCTTCACTAAAAGGCACATACACTTGAGATCCCCAGAGATAATGTGTGATATTTTCTGTAAACCTTATATTGTAACCATTATTGCAGCCTCTTCATAATACTTTTGGTGCTTATAAGGAGAGATGCAGGTCGAAAAAGTATTTAAAAAATCGTTCTTACAACCTTGATTGGAAAATTTTGTTTCCACTTTATATTTCATGTGTAAATAAATCAAGGTGTTTTTCAAAACAGAATACTGTGAAAAGCAGTTCTCGTCGAGGCATGGTAGCTATAGAGGTTTCATTTTGCCCGGATGGTGAGCTTTTTCTGATTTAACAAGCAAGCACTAGCCTTTGGTTAGGTAGTGGCACCTCATTTTCCACATTTCACCAGTCCTCTCGCAAAGGCTATGCTTCCTACATATGAGACGCTGACAAGTGAAAAAGCTTTTGTTGCACTGTATTCAGGGTGAAAACCAAAATGTGGCCAAGTCTTCCTTATGCGGTAGCAGTAAACACAACAAGCTCTCGGTTTTCATGCTAGTGATCTCGACCGGAGAGGCAAAACGCTGCTCGTTTTGGGATATGACAGAGTTCACTCGTCCTGATCCCAAACTCGAAAGGAGCTATTCTGGACTCTCTCAATAAGAGTAGAATAGATTCCCAGTGGAAGCAGTCAGAAGTAACATGTCCATTTACTGAAAGTAAAAGTTTTTTTTTTTTTTTCGGTAAGGGCACTGCTGCAACAAGTTTTAAAGGGACATTAAAGAGAAACAATGAATCGGTTTAGATCAATAAATTGTGCTCAGAGAACTCTTAACGTCATTAATTTCGCCATCATATGTTTATTAATGGAGGAGAAAATCAAGTTAAAAAAGTTTCATTTTTAAATTTCGCGCCGAAATCTCCCGGCGTGATGTCGGGGATTTGAGTGTGTATGTATCGTATTTTGGCACCATTGGCTCCACAAAATTACCCCAAACTTGGTATGTTAAGTCTATGGCCCCCTCAGAGGACAATGTACTTCATTTTTACCGATAAGGAACTACTTAGTCCCTAGTAGGCGCCGTCAAAACATGTGACGACTTAATGCAACAGAAAAAACAAGATGTAAAATTTTTGTGTCAGTACTCCTTTAATGAAACCGTTCAGACTCAGTGTGGGTTGCTATATAGCGCTTGTGTTTCAACTAATATGACAACTTGATTCAGAGAAAATCATAGTATGACAGAATTGTCTATGCTTTTTGGAATGTAGGCATTTTTTTTTAGTTCTTTTAGACGTTAATGCTTATGGCAACATCAACATGCTTGCAGATGTAATCTCAGTTAATCTGAAATCTTGCTCTGTGGACTTGTCGTTCACTGACGAACTTTGCCATTTTCACTCCATTGGATTCATCCACCTATTGATGAGTTTTAATAGGGAGTATCAAATTTGTTGGCGACAAATCAGAACTTGTTGGCGACACCAGAAACAACGTTCAACAAGATAATGAAGACAATCAAAGAAGTGGAATTAGGATAGCGTCAACATACTACCACTTTCTTTTTGCTCTTTTTTTAAATTCAGGAGCGAGATTTCAATGTGTTCTATACCTAAGATGCACTGAAACAGTTCCAGGGTGCGCACAGGTCCTTGAAACCCTTGAATACCCTTGAAAATCGAAAGTGTGTTTTCAAGGCCCTTAAAAACCTTGAATTTCGGACCAGTCCTTGAAAAACCTTGAATTTGTTGAATGCTAAATTTGAATTGTATTTGTCATCATGAAAATGGTTTTCTTTGCTCAACTTTTGTCTTTTGTTTGAGTTCTAAAATGCGGCAGGAAACCGTACCAATTTTTATACCTATTTAGCCGAATCTCGTTTGGCCGCTGGCAACATTGGACTTGGTGCGAGTTTCGGAGGCAGCGTTCAATGTAGACTTCGTGTCAGTGGCTTAAAACGTCACTACCGGCGCTAGCGGAAGTAGTAACGGCTGCGAGCGCAGTCGCCCCATCGCTATCGCATGTCCATTGTGGCGTCCGCGTTTGTGCGCGGGCTTTAACCTAGTCGTGTCCTTGTGCTACCAGCGCTTTTTGGAATGAGCGTGCCTTCTACGTGTTAGTACAAGGGGTGCAAGTGATGTGTTGATATGCTAAACAATGCCTGGAAAAAGCAAATTTCAGACTACGTGGCTCCACCATGACGACTACAAGCACTGGATTGCACCTGACACGACGAATCCGCATCGGGCTAAGTGCAAGCTTTGCGGCAAAACTTTTGATGTGACTGCCATGGGTGAATCCGCTTTAAAAAGTCACATGAAAAGTGCCAAGCATATTGGCGCAATCAAGATGGGGCAAGGGAGTGCGTTGAAAAGCTACCTGACACCTGTTCCGACAGAGCAGTCCACTACAGCGTCTCCGTTGCAGTCGCCAAGCTTAAATGATGCTTCTAAAACGCACGAGCTTGTCACTGACGCAGAAATTCTTTGGACTTTGAAAGTCGTCACATCCCACTTCTCGTACCGGTCGTCATCCCAAGCAGGGGAGTTATTTCGACGCATGTTTCCGGACAGTGAAGTGGCGAAGGCGTTTTCTTGTGGTGAAAAGAAATGCGCATATGTGACATGTCATGGACTCAGGCCTTTCTTTCTTTCGGCCTTGCAGCGAGAGATAGAACAGTGTGAATTCTTCGTCGTACTTTTCGATGAGTCGGCAAATGACTGTCTGCACAGTAAGCAAATGGATGTGCACGTGAGGTGTTGGGACTCCGCCCAGAAGGTGACGACAAGATATTATACCTCCGTTTTTCTGGGACATTCTACAGCGAATGACATTCAGGAAAAGTTGCTAAGCTCGCTTGAGCCATTGCCCCTGGCAAAGATTCTTCAGATATCCATGGACGGTCCCAATGTCAATCTGAAGTTCTTTAAGGGCCTCCAAGAGCACTTGCAAGAACATTACCAAGTTCAGTGTGTGGACTTAGGCACTTGTGGACTTCACACAGTGCACAACGCGTATAGAGCAGGAGTTTCAGCTACTAAATGGGGACTTGATTGCCTGCTGTCTAGTCTAAGCACACTTTTTGAAGATGCCCCAGCACGGAGAGAAGACTTTTCGTCAGTTACAGGCCAGTGCACTTTTCCTCTCAAGTTTGTTGCCCACAGGTGGTTGGAGAATGTCCCTGTCATTGAGAGAGCATTGGTGGTGTGGTCTGACATCAAAAAGTACATTGAGGCTGCTAGAAAGAAAGAAGTTAATCTGCCGAAGTGTGCCTCATTCAACAACTTGTTTGAGTTCAGCTGTGATGCTTTGCTGCCAGCAAAGTTGAATTTTGCGTTGTGTGTGGCAATGGCACTCAAGCCTTTTCTGGTAGAGTACCAAACAGACAAGCCAATGGCTTTTTTTCTTGCAAAGGATTTAGAAACTGTTCTCAGGAAGCTGCTGATGAAGTTTTTGAAATGTTCGATCCTCTCTGCCAAAGGAATCGTTGGCCTGCTGAAGGTCGATGTTGATAATGTTGAGAATCATATTCCACTTGAAAAGGTGGATATAGGCTACAAAGCCGAGCAAATTATCAAGAATTCTCGGGTAAGCTCAAGGGATGTGTTTCAGTTCCGGATGGAATGTAAACAGTTTTTGATCAGTGCCACAAAAAAAGTCCTAGAGCGAAGCCCCTTGAAGTTTGTATTTGTTAGGGGCCTTTCTTCACTGGACCCGCGACAGATGTGTTCAAAGCCCGACGAATGCCTTACAGGTTTTAGAAAAGTGTTGGATACCCTCATCGCTGCGGGTAGAATAGCTGAACACTTTCGAGACACTGTGCTGGCCGAGTACACGGAGCTTCTGCACGAGCAGAAACATAAGCTTAGACAATATGACAAGAGTGTTGATAGGCTGGATGAGTTCTACCCTGACCTCTTGAAATTTAGTTCAAGCTACTCTGAGTTATGGACCATCGTAAAACTTTTGCTTGTCCTCAGTCACGGCCAGGCCACAGTTGAACGTGGATTCAGTGTGAACCGACAGGTGTGCGTGGAGAATCTCAAGGACCTTTCCTATGTTTCACAGCGGGTTGTGTGTGATGCGGTTGAGAAGGCAGGTGGTGTTCTGCAGGTTCCAATCACCAGGGAACTGAGGATGGCAGTGTCAGCTGCTAGACACAAGTATGGAGCATACTTAGAAGCCGAGAAGAAGCAAAACCTTGAAGCTTCAAAGCAGAGGAAAAAACAATGCATAGAGGAAGAGCTCGATGGAATGAAAAGAAAGAAAAAAAGGCTAGAATTGACAATTGATGACCTCATGGCTTCTGCAGATGCCTATGCGGAAAAAGCAGAGGCAGCAAACGATGTGGCACACATTGTCAAGTCAAATAGCTTGAGGAAGACGGCAAAGGAGAAGACTGGTGAGCTACACTCGCTCAACGTCCAAATTCAGCAAAAGCTTCTGGAGCTCGCCTGAAGTGGGCAGGCGCTAGGTGCTTTGTGCATTTGAAGCAATTTGCATTGTGATATTTGATGAAGCTATCTTTATTTATTTCTATTGCGTGCAATACAAGCAGAATTGCATTGTGATATGTATAAGTGGGCAGCTATAAGGAGCTGCTTCCTGAAGATTTTTGTGCATTTGAAGCAATTTATGTTGTGATATTTGGTAAACATATCTTTATTTTTTATTGTGTGCAATACAAGCAGATTTGTATTGTGACATGTATTTTTCTTTGTGCAATAAATGTCAGACCTTTTGAGAGCACTGTTTCAAGATCTTCGACATGGGAAAAAAAATTACCTCTCGAAGAGGGCCTTGAAAATCCTCCTATAGGGCCTTGAAAGTCCTTGAATATCCTTGAATTTTCTCCTTTGAAACCTGTACGAACCCTGCAGTTCTCACTCAATCTGAGGATTACCAACAATTTTAGTTCCCATGAAACATGACCTTTCACATCAATGCCAGATGCTTCTTAATAAGCGTCCGCTGTAGCGATTCCAGTTTAAATTTTTGCCTTCACAAATCCAGAAACAATTTACGACTTCCTTCCCATGTCGCCACTTCACCTCCTTCTATGTTTTTCACTATGCTGATGGTAAGCTGGGCATAACTTTGACTACATCAAACCCTTTGCCTTTTGGAGCCTGTCAGTTTGGTACAAATTGCGTCAATATTCTGACTGCTCCACACAAATTCATTATAGCATCCAGAAGGTTACACTGCTATGTTATCGACTATGGGGCCATGGGGAAAAAAAATGCTTTTAAAATCTTATATTCATTTTCGTTTTGACGAGAATTCACTATATATGATTCATTTACATCATATTTGACCCTTGCTTTTAGTTTTTCATGCGATTCTTATCCATGCATTTTTTTTTTTTTTTTACGGTGTGGCCAATGTTGGTATGAGCCAGTTTTCTTAAGAGAGTATGGGAGGGTTAGTGGGTCATCTTTGTTTTAGCTTTATATCTCCACAATAGACCGTTTTCATAATCGTGTAGCTAGCTTTTCTGCGATGCATTTAGCCCAACTAATGGTGGCTAGTCGCTTACTGCGAACAGCGTATTCAAGCACAGTTTCATTGCACTATGATGCGAAAAACACATACTCAGTTCTCTTGATATATAAACACGCATAATAGACAAGCCCCAGCACGTGCAACTAGGACCTCCTCTCCAGTTGAAGGACAACAGGTGCTGCCATTAGTTGGGTGAATATGCAGCACAGGGAAGCACGCTTGTGGATTATGAAAAAGAGTCTCATGTTAAAAAAGTGGGTGTGCAAACATGGACACAAGTGAGAAGTGAAGACACCACAAACGCCGTGTTTGCACGCCCTGTTTTTGAATGTGAATACATACCAACTAGCTCAGCTCTCCGAAAAAGGGCTATTGCTCTGTACTTTGTTGAAAAATTTTGCGTGTTGATTAAGAATGCCTTCGGCCTTCACATGGTGTAATTTCTTTTTCTACTGCCTTTCTTATTTTAAAAAATGCGAAGCATTTCTTGGCAAACCTTTGGCATTTTCAGTGTTTCTATCTACGTATCCGTCCGTCCATCCATCCACCCACCCGTCCGTCCGTTCGTCCGTCCATTCATCCAATCTTGCCGCCTATGTCTGGGTGCTCTCATTATTGCCTCCTTAAGTTGATGTATACCAAAGTTGACACGGGAGGGTAAGAGCATTTGACGAGTATGACTGTCGAGTCATGACATGAATAACGTGAAAATCCTGTCACGTAAGTCGTCAAACCCTTTGCTCCAGACGTGTGGCACATACCCACTTACCATGGGCCGCGGTGCATGGGGCGAGAACAGACATTGGTAATTTAAATGCAAAAGTGTTAAGAAAAACCGACATGAGCAGCGTTGACCCAACAAATGGAAAGAATAAAAATTACGATCCCAGTAGGAATCGAACCCAAGCATTCTGCGCATTAGTCAGCTATACTACCACAGAGCCACGCCAGGTCTGGAAACTGGTTTGGAAGAACAGCCTATGCAGGCGTAATGTCGGTGCAACGTCATGTGGCTGTGGTGCTGGCTATCTAATTTTACAAGAAAGCAATAAACACTACATATGTACTTCTGCGATACAGGCGTCATATCAGACTTAACGTATGTAGTACCAGTGTTGGCTCCACTTTTATAGCAGCCTAATAAACATTACAGTTGTATTCCTATGATTCAGCAAGCTATATTGAAGCATTGCTCGACCCCAGAGGAATACATTAACGAAATTTACGTATGATATACACGTGATTGCACCATAAAGTGCACTTAGTTTAGATAATACTTACGTATATACCCTAACGTGAGTGCTGATGTTACGTCACACCATAAGTTACCCTTTAAATGCCAGTGTTGTCGACGTGCCTGGTAAGCCCACAATGTGCGCACAGCTTCTACACTTACAAAAACACGTCGCTTCACCTCGTAACGGTGGCGTAGGCAGAAATTTTTGTCGGGGGGGGGGGGGCACCTTGATCTGACATCGGGTCTGAACAGATAAGTCAGGTCAAGTGTCATCTTGTGCTCTGTAACCCATGGGAAAAAAAATTACGGGGGGGGGGCACGGGCCCGGTGTGCCCCCACCCCCCCCGGCTACGCCACTGCCTCGTAACGCTTGGCTCAAAGCCATAAAATACAGCACAGAAGTACTCGCTGACTGCTTCGCACGAAACTGATTCCCGCAACGTGTGGGATCTGCCGAATTTTTTTTAATCTCTAAAACAAATTTTAGACTGTGGTGTAAAATTGAATGTGCCTTTTCTCGAAAACAAAAAACTGCATGACCGTGAAATTTTGCAGACTAATCATTAGTCTGCAGTAATGCCACATGATACTGGCTTTAATTCCGACCAAGAAGGATGGGTTGGTACATTCATCTCGCCAGAAAAAGAATACTGCCCTCACTTATCACATACCATTAGAGACTTTCCAATTACAGTTAAAACTCGATCTTACGAAACCCGATTTTACGAATTTCCCCAATCTAACGAAGAAATTTACATTTCCCGAATGGTACCCATAGGGTTCCATGTTGTCATCAACTCGAATTAACAATGCTTTCATGGCACTGAACTCGATTTAACGAAGTTTTTTCGGAAATAAATTAGCAAAATGCAGTGATTTCTTTCCAATTTTTACACAGGCGACGTTTCTTTGAATGTGTGCTGCAACGCTATCTCATTAGAACATCTAGCCACCCTAGTCCCAACACTAGCTTTATTTTGATGAGGCTCCATGCCCCAGTCGGTAGCGCTTTTACATATCAAATGGCGCTGGGCGGTAGTGGTTTGTTGTCCCTGTAAATATTCCCAGAGGAACACGGCGGTTACTTTCATTATTGAGTTGTTTATGCGACAGCTGGCACAGATCGTCTCCTTGGAATTTTCTTGCTTTGTCTGCTCGGATATTAACTGCATTCGTTTTCCCTTTCTTTGAATATTCACAGCTTTTCGTAGCTTCACATGACCATTTACCTCGCCTGTATCACCTGGACACGAGAGGAAATCATGCTCACACTGCCCTCGTAGACATTTCACAGGTGCCGGCGTGTATTAGTAGCAAATAAAATCTTTCGGTAGCTTTCGGGCGATGCTACGTTACAATTTTAGATTGCGAAGGACTGAAAAATCTCTTTCTTGATTTTACGAATTTCCCGATTTTAACGAAATAATTTGAGCGCCCTCATCACTTCGTTAAATCAAGTTTCAACTGTATCCTTTTTTTCTGAATTACATCTCAAGCATTTTATCAAAATATTAGGTTCACACTGTTTGGAAAGGATTTCGATAAACCTCAGAAAGTTTCTGTGGAATCAGTTGTGTAGTTTTCAAGAAAAGGTACATATAGGTTTAAAATTGTCGTTAATGCAGACACAATACAATCGTTCGCCCATCTCGTCAATGACCTAGCACTTGATTTTTAGCATTGTGTTCCTCATAAGTGCTGAGATTTTTTGTATTTCTGTATGAATGCCATTATTGCTATGTATTAATTATATTTTTCCCTGATGTTGAGAATGTTCTGAATTTCGTATCTTGTATTGTATTTTCATTGTGTTTTTTATTCTGATTTTGTCACTGACATTTGTTACCCACTCCTGCTTGGGCCCGAACAGGGCCTGCAGTATTTGTAAATAAATAAATAAATAATAAAAATTTTAAAAAGTGATGTTGAGAATAATGCCATCATATGTTTAAAAACCGTGCGGTAAATGCTCCTAACAAAAACCAGTGACTATGCTACAAAAGCACCCCTGGGTGAAAATTTGCAATCACAACTTATGAAAATGGCAGAATATGAAGATCTTGACATATTCATTATAAAAAAGAAACACATGCACAGCGAAATTATGATAGAAAATGAAAACATGTAAATCAGCCCTTGCTTCCATCAGGTGGTGTGGTTTTCGACACTATTTTTAAATGGGTTGGAGCGCTCCGTGCTCGCCACTGCATGGTTTTACTCCCCACAGTGTGTATTAAATTTTAGCAACAAAATAAAATACTTGGGTTTTTGCTCGATTTACCCTACCATACCCCCTTAACCCTGTAAAACCCAGTGTATCATATATGATACATTAAAAATAATGCCTCAAAAGAGTTAATAAGCCCGTCAAAGCTTCATGGAAAAGCTATTATTGCATATTTAACATGTTATAATGAAGTTGCACTGAGTTATTCGTTTATTCAAATTATTTAATTAATTTCAATTAAGCGTAATTAAGTTATGACCGAAATAAAATTTCACCCGTTTTTTTCTTAAAATGAACTCTACACGAAGAGTAAATATTGTGAGTGTTTTTTCACAATTTTTCTGAAGGCAGAACGCCTTTTGGGCATTACAGGGTTAAGGAACAACAACAACAGAAGTCATGGTTACAAAGCCACACAACGCAGCAGTGATCCAACATTTGCATGGCATTTCCCGCAGCCTGAAAAAAATAGCCACACGGAATGGCCTCAGAGTAGTGCTATCTGTGGCATGCAAACTCTCTAGGCTTTGTAAACGCAAAACATCAAGCAGAAAGGAAACTAGCACCCAATGTGGACAGAAAAGGACACCACTATGTCCACAAAATCTGTGGAGTCGGTCACGTACCAAATTTTATTGTCATTTGAACGCTAGAAGAAGATGCTTTTAATGAGAAGGAGGAGGAGTCGGCCTGGAACGCTAGACTGGCCAGTGTGTCAATGACAGGATAACGTGAACAGTGCTCCCACCACAGGTCGGCAAACTCACTCGTGAGTCGACTCACTCAAGCTCACTCAGGCTCAGATCGGGCCTTGAGTCTGAGTGAGCCGGGTGAGTAATATTTTGGCGTGTGTGAGTCCGAGTGAGTCCGGTTGAAGAAAATTTTAGTGAGTCTGAGTTCGAGTGAGTCCAGCTGAGGAAAATATTAGTGAGTCTGAGTCCGAGTGAGTCCGAAGCTCAAGATATATTTCTTGAGTGAGTCCAAGTGAGCTCCACCTTTTTTTGCCGACTTATGGTCCTGTCTACTCATCTTCAGCATTACTATCAGCCTTATATTGGCTTGCGTTTGTACAAAAGATTATTCATATATATCTCAGCACACTAGCATTCATGCGCCACCTCAATATTGATCAGAGGCGCGGCTAGGGTAAGAGGTGCCATGACCTCCCCCAGCAAGCTCTTTCATGGGAAGTTCTTGATAAAAATACCTCGTGTGAGTCGTGTATTTCATAAAAATGTCCATGCTGGATTGAAACCACTGAAAACTCGTATTTGAATGTGCAAGATCAAAAGGCGCCTTGTAGCGCACCGATTATGTCAGATATTGGCATTTTAAAGCACTCACGCCAAGATCGAAAAAAGCAAATTTTACGCCAATGGACTCATGAGTCGACTCACTCAGGCTCACTCAGACTCAGGTGAAGCCGTGAGCCTGAGTGAGTCCAGCTGAGTAACATGTTGGCGAGTCTGAGCTTGAGTGAGTCCGGTTGAGAAAAAAGTTTAGTGAGTCTGAGTCCGAGTGAGTCCGTTTGAGGAAAATTTTGGTGAGTCTGAGTTCGAGTGAGCCCTCAGAGCAAAATATATTTGTTGAGTGAGTCTGAGTGAGCTCCAATTTTTTTGCCGACTTATGCTCCCCACAGACATGGGTGGCACTTACCTCTGCATTGCAACAAGGAGTGCCTGCACTGCAGATTTTAATTCAGTAAACATTATCGGCAAAGGAAAGTCAATGAATGAACGTGAAATTTGGGAGACATTCCAAATTGCGAAACGGCAAAGCTTCCTGTGTAAGCGAGACCACAGTCCTTCTAAAAGATAGAACTGACTTATAAAGCGCTAGCACACATTTTCTTAGCCTCTGCCGTTATCAGTGAGTGTCCGTTCATTCATCTTTCACTTTTGTCTGCTTTGGTTTCTTTGCTATGTTTCTGGATTAGATTGAACAAAGTTGACACATGTGCAGGGAACCTAAGGTAGGGCAACCACCTTTAAATAAATTTCAGTTGCAAGTCCAGCACTTGTCCTGTACTGCTCTTATTTGTAGAAAGAGGTGTATGCAGACATGGAAAGAAGAGAGGGGAATCAGTCAACACATTCACAATCCTCTTGTGACAACACAGTTCTCTTGTGTCTGCACGCATAACATTTATGATAAAAAAATTCACTAGCCCAACACTGTCTTTGAAAGCCTTTCTTTGTGTTTATGCTTATTTGCTGGTACCTTCTACCTTTTTCTTTCAACGTTTTGACAATGAGCCGCCACGGTGGTACTATAGTGGTTACAGTGCTCGTCTGCTGACCCAAAAAATGTGGGTTCAATACAGGCCGCAGTGGTCATATTTCAATAGATGTGAGATGCTAGAGGCCTGTGTACTTAGATTTAGGTGTACGTTAAAGAACCCTAGGTGGTTGAAATTTTCGGAGCCTCCCACTACGGTGTGCCTCATAATCAAGTTGTTGTTTTGGCACATAAAACCCGAGCTATTTCAGTATGTTCTGACAACAATGTCATCAGAGAAATTTTATTAATATATATCCTCCACATTTCACCCTCATATACAGCCATAAGAGAAGTGAAGAGCTGAGACCACATTTTACACACCACGTCCTTGGAATGTCTTGCTTGACATACAGCCTGGACATGAAGCTTGGAGTTGAAATGCACACTGTGTGTATTGCAAGAACAAATGCATTTAAGGCATTTTGATGCGTGCTTGGCCTATGAGGAAACAAAGTTTTCATGACTTCCCTACTGTGAAAATGACTCCAGCTTATGCACTAAATGGCGAACTTCATCCAGACGTAAAAAATACAGCACAGGTCCCACATTTTCATAACTACACTATGAATGTACTTATTTGCAAATGAAATGTATATCGAAACATTTGTGATGTTGCAAGAGATAGGATGGCTCTTCACAGGATGGCTCATTTGACAGATGCATTCTTTGAAGTAAATTTCACTTGACAGTGTGTAGTACTTAAATGCTCACATTCCTTGATGTTCCTTAACAGTAATGTTCCTGGTCCACTTGCATTTTAGCACCTCTGTTTTGCAGAAGTGTGCACAAATTGCAGAAATCCACAGCCCATTTCCCTTTAACAAATACTCATTTAGGACCTCTGAGCGAGTAGGCAGTCTGGTATACCTCAATGAGTAGCTCCGACACCCGGCACAGAGCTCCACTTACTGACAGCTTTCTTTCTGTACAAAATCTCTAACAATATATTCTATGGCATGGCCCACAAAAAAATACAGTAAAAAAATTCTGCAGAAGAGCACTCGTAGTCTAGTTATGCTGATTTTAAAGCATTCAAGCGTTTAGAGTGAATGTGCGTGTGTATAATTCTGTATCAAGCAAGCAGAAAGCTGCATGAGCAATTTAGTCAAATTAGGGAGTAGTGTACTTGAAAAGCATTTTGTATTCTTTTATATATTTTACGTCTGAGACATCACTCTCTCTTCAGAGAAACAAGTGAAACCTGTTCTGAAAGCTGTTAATTTACAGCATAAAACATTGAATTATCTGTGCTTATTCGACTTCTGTTCTGAAACAGCTATTGCTTGTTAACATACGAGCATATAGCCTGTTTTGCACCCCTCTAGGAAATTATTTGACATAAGTTCTTATGGTAACATTCTACAGTGTTTTTTTCTGTCTAGTGTGCAGCATGACAGTATTACAAGTGTGCTGTACATGTAGCCATGCATAGTATACGAGTGTACAGTTGTGAGTAATACGAGAGAGAACACCAAATCTTGGCAAGGATTATACTCGTGGTGTGCAAGTTCCAGCCTCACCAATTAGTAATTAGCAAGCAGCATTCTGGTCAAACATTGTCTTAATGAGCACTTGTATTTGGTGCTAGCAAGTTTAGCACATTTTGAAAGAAATTTGGTTGTTCTTTTTCATAACAATCAGCAAGGTGCACCTGCTCGCACAATCTCATGGAATGCACATATACACATGCAAAAAGAGGACAAGGTGTTATGTGCAGCATAAAGTGACTACCAAGAAAGGAGCCACTGCCATATGTTGAGCACAGAATTACATAATGGCACCTCAATTATCGTTGCATGCTCAAAGCTTCTTTTTTTTTTTTTGACAAGAAACTTGTGCAGGCAGATGTACATATATATGAGGGAAAAAAAGTGTGACTCCTTGAATATTTTAAGGCATGAGAGAATGCTAGCCTCTCATGCTCTAAAGCAAGCTATGGAGGACAAGAACAGTAAGACAGCACAAACAGTTCAAAAACACAGGCAGCTGCTGTTTATTCAACTTGTTCTTTACTTTTTCTTGTACTCTTGCTCAGAATCATACAATCTCTTAGTGATATTGAACATGGTAACACACACAAAATTCACGAAATTGAACAGTCACTGTGTACTTCCAGCACAATATAAGAGATGCGCACACAAATAAGCCTTTAACTGCATCAAGACAATATGCCCATCTAGCAATAGAAACTACAGCATAAGACTAAAAGTGAATCATATGAGCGATACCACTATCGGAACATCACTAATTCAATGAGAACTAAATTTGTTTATCCATGGTGTTTAAACATGGTAGTAAGAAGAGCTCCTTAATATTGTGACTGCCACCATGAAACATCCCATTTTCAGAAACAAACCTTGGAATTTTTTTTTTTTTACAGTAGTATGCACCTACATCGTTTAGCAAATCAAAAGCATATGTACAAAGCAGCCTCCTCGCATATACAAAGTGCTGAAATGTGTGCTGCCAGAAAAGGCTATCTAACGGCACTAGTTCAGGAAGTTAAATTGGAAAAATGAAATCTCTGGTTCATGTATGCAAGCTGAGCAGCCACCATGAAATGAATTAACAAAAAAATTCACATTTAAATATTCAGCACACAGCTGCTACCTAGCCGTAGGCATCAAAGACATTGTTAAAAGTGTACCAGGCAAGCACTGATAATTCAAACAAATTAATGCAACGTAATGATAACAATACCGGCAAAGTGGGAACAGCGTGCTAAAATATGCAGCAGTCACTCAAGAATGAATATGTATTGGTAAACACGGGCAGAGGAAAACTAATGAGCACAAAATAATTTGCCCTGCTTTTTTCACTGCATTACTATGCGACAATCTTGCGAGCAGAGCCATGCTTGCTTTTTCGAATTTCACGAATGTCTTCTCTTAGGTCATTTAGCACGTCACTTTGGCCTTCCTTCTCCAGCCGCTGTGACCAGGCCTTCATCTCCCGTTCATATCGGAGTTTGTCCTCATCAGCCTTGTGCAGATATGGCTGGGGAAAAAAAAAAAGAACCATCACCGGGCCTGTCAACACTGTGTACCGAGGTGTCTGTGACTAATTGAACATTCATTACATTTAGCATCTCTCACAAGCACATGGCAGCTGGAATTCGATGAGCGATATGCAAGAATGCTTTGTGCTTAAATTTAAATTTAGGTGCACATTAAAGAACCCCAGGCTGTCAAAATTAATCTGGAGTCACTTACTACTCAATCATACTTAACAAGTCAAACCTTGAAATTCAGTATTATACTAAGAAAGAAAAAAGTTGACCAAGATGCTGTACAGGCTACTGTAGCTGGCAGTGAACTTTATGAGTCCAAGGAAACATAGAGCCAGACCAAGCCTTCATTCTTTGCAATGTTTACTGCTATGCACTCACACGCCTCAGATTAAGTATTGCTACATGTTTTATTTCTGGTTACCGCTGTCACAAAGCTGATTTATATTGCGTTTCTAGTCTCTTAGATGCTTGACCACGTACTCTGTTACCAAGTGAACTCTTGCAAACAGATGGTACCACTGCATGAATTTCATTCCTTGAGGCATGTGAAAGCTGACTGTATCTCATAGAGTAACCTGACAAATGATTAATGCGAGTTAACAGCATTTTTATTATGATAAATGCGAGTTAACAGCATTTTTATACCAATAAAGTGAATGCTAAATAATACCATTCAAGTGCATCACCTCCATCCTTACTTCTATTAACTCATATTGGTTGCATTTGCCAGTGAATGTGTAGCTCTTGAGGATGTTTGGCTTGGTTATTTGCATGCAACTTTAAAAGTGTTTGCCAGAATGGCTGACCTGTTTCTTTTCTTCAGGCAGCTGCTTCCACATGGCACCAAGTTGAGTCATGATCTCCTGAAGTTCAGAGATATAGAATGCAGAACCATCAGGGTAAGTATGCCAGGGAAAACTTCTGATAAACAATATAACTAGTGTAGCAAAACAGTATTCAGTTAACTTATGCCATTTCTTTGTTGACTGTTCAAGCATAACTTTCGAAATTAAAACAACAAAACAAAACACTACAGATGCACCTTGGCAGTTCAATTTTGACAATGGGCTCATCCATTTTGACTAAAATTTAGGTAATTATGTAAAGGTTAGTGCTTCATTATTCATTTATTTGGCAATACCTTAAACTGCCACAGTTAAATTCTAAAAGCGAAACAAGATAAGTTTTCTCAGTTAAATGTTTTGAAAATATTTACTTAATTATATAATAATATAAGAGCCTGTGAAAGTGATAGTTAAGAAATGAATTACATTAAACAGTTTGTTACAGTGAAAAATGGTTGTGTGCTACATAACAAGCATTGCAATTTTAATTAATTTGTACTAGGTCTAACATGTATTAGCATGGTGTAATGCCAAAAATTCACATTAACCAGAGAGCAGACTAATTAATTTCAACTTACTTACTTAGAAGATAACAGTGGTTATGGCAGAATACAAATGATCCAAGCAGATTTTAGTGAATTTACATGCATACTTAAAATATAAATTTGCAGCAGAATATACATTCTCACAGTGGATCTTAGTGAACTAGAAGTACGAGCTATGGTTACCATAATGCAACTGTGTGAAGTCAATAAGATTTAATCAGAAGATTGTCACAAAGACAGCTGCAACGGCTGATGCCAGTGCCAACTAGACAGCCATTTGCCTTGATGCTGATTTTTATATTGCAAAGTTTTATAGTTAAGAACAAAACGAGCACAATAAATGTTGCCACTACCATGGCAGCATTTTGAAAAGCACAGGTCTTCAACAAACTTCACTGAGATTATTGCTCTGAGCTTCAACACACAAGGCAAATCTAGCTTGGTTTCTAGGAGGCTTGGTTTACACATGAAAGGGCAAAGGGTAGATAGACGGGCTAGTTTGGAATAGATTCATTGTAAAAAACTTGGAAGTGCAAACAAACAAGACATGAAAGAGCAGGACACAAGCACAAACTGCGTATGTTTGTGTCCTGCTCTCCCGTAACTCGTTTGTTTGTCCTTCCAAGTTTTTCAAGATGAAAGGGCTCCTATCTTCAGTTTTGCACAACCACAATCAAAATTTAATTGGTACTTGTCATAAGCGTGCGCAGGGTTCCCCTTCAGGGGGGGGGGGGACCCTGCGCACGCTTATGGGGGAACCCTGTGCACGCCAATTATGTCAATGTATGCCGCTGACATTGCGCCCCTCCCCCAGAGTTGTAGCGCCTCCCTCCCTATTATGTCAATGTGTGGGGCTGACTATGCAAAGTAGCATAAACAAAAGAAAGAAACCAGCAGTGCGCACTGGTGCCGCTCCCTCTATACCACTGAAAAGTTTTCCAGTTCTGCACATGCACTTGTATATGCTTTCAATTTTTATACACCCGCCATGGTAGCCCAGCAGGTAAGATATTGTGCTGCAGTGCTCCATGATGCCGGTTCAATCACAGGCAATGGCAGCTGCATTTTGATGGGAGCAAAATGCAGGAATACCCGCATACTTAGAGTTAGGGGCGTATTAAAGAATGGCAGGCGATCAAAATCGATTCGGAGACCCCCCTCTATGACATGCCTTATAAATCGTATTGTGGTTTTGGCACGTAAAACCCCACAAATTTTTATTATTAAACTTTTATATAGTCAAATTTGGATATATTGAACACTGGTATTTGGAGTTATTGTCTGTAAAGAACAGTAGTACTAGCGCCATCAAAATATCTCATGCATAAGTACGTATAGTACTGTATTACGTGTGCATAAAAAATGTTGACTACCACTTTCAAAATGAATGTTGTGCCTCTGTAAGAAAACCACTTCAAATAGTACTGCAACCACTTTTCACTCCACTGGAAACATTCATGCCAACAAAACAGCATTGTTTTTGCATATGCTGCCAAACGAGGCATTGAATGAGAGAGGAATTATATGCCACGGAAGATAAACGAGCAAAATTGATGCATAAACATATAAAGCAGGGGCCTTATTAGCACTCCGCAATGACGAACCCAATCTGTTTTGTTTGTGTCCTCGTTGCTTCGCTTTCGTGTTTACGTTCCACAATTAGTTTTTCTATGGCGATTTTGCACTTACTGATGGACATGATGTAGGGCAAAACTCGAATATTTGCTTTAGCATGCCTCAGCAGAACACAGGCATGTATTGCAATGAAGCATACAAACAGCAATAAGAACAGTCATAGAGTGAAGCACACTACCTATGCCTTAAAGGGGCTGCCAACCAATTTTTTATGGTATAAGTCTTCTTTAGTGCAACGGAAGGCTCACTGGTCAGAGTGTCTAATGATGAAGTGATGAAAAATTCGTAAACAGGGTTTATGTGCTGGAGCCGACGTTTCGACAAGCGGACTTGTGTTCTTCAAGGCTGCAACTACTTTTCAAAGCAGTTGCAGCCTTGAAGAACACAAGTCCGCTTGTCGAAACGTCGGCTCCAGCACACAAACGCTGTTTACGAATTTTTCATCGCAAGCTTCCATCTTCCCCTGACCCCTGCCTTTTTAATGATGGAGTCACGAGTGGTAACATGGAAAATGCTGCGAAACATTTTTTATCAAGATTTCTTATCCTTTTTTTTTGTTCACTGCTCTGTCGTTCGTGCTGTTTTACCATAATGTGTGTAAATCAACAAGCCCAGCTAAGAACTCCTAAACTACAAGCCTGCCTTTTATTTAAACGCTTTATTTTCTTCACTTCTGCTCTGCAGAAGCCTGCATATGAATTGGTAGCTTAGCAGTGGTAGCTTAGCATGTAGGACGTCGTGTTACTAAGCTCGAGGGCGCGGGTTCGATTCCTGGCCACAGAGGGCGAAATGCGAAAAACGCCCCTGTACTTAGATTTAGGCGCATGTTAAAGAACCCCAGGTGGTCGAAGTTAATCCGTAGTCCTCCACTATGAAACGCGCGTTGAGCATTGTGCAAGCCTTAAAGGGGTACTGACACCTTTTTTTCGAAGGCGCGTTTACTCTGCCATGCAAATCTCCTGTATGCAGAGACGGCTCTGAGCAAGTGTGAACTCAGGAAATGCTGATTAGATATTTTATTTTGATATTAAAGTCAATTTTCCCATGGCGCACCTACCGACATCGACACTAGCTTGACGTCAGGCTAGTTGTGATGATGTTAGGTACCAAAACTTCCAAGATGGCCACTTGTGCGTCACCAAAACATTTAAAATGGCCGCTTTTGCGTCACCAATGGAGCCACGGTGCAGAGCAGCCGTGGAAACGTCACTATATATTGTGCAAACACGTAATGAGAAGCTCATACCGTGTTGTGACGTCAGGGTACAGTAGGAACCGAAACTAGCTTTTAAAAACATACTGTAATTACTTTTTCAGGGTGCACTCGCACTTAGCACTACCTTTTCTAGGCTCTTGAGGGCCTGACCTTTCATTTGACGCAAAAAAAATGAGAACTGAAAATTTTTGTGTCAGTAACCCTTTCACTCCTTGAAAGAGATGCTTTTATGAATTTTTACACTGTGTAAATCTAGGTATTGTGATGCTAGAAAAGTTGAACTGTAGTAAAAATTTATAGGCCGGCAAAAGAGTGAATTGAGTTGGTAAGGAGTCATCACGATATATTGTTTAAGCACTGCAATTCTGTAACTACATCTTCCAGTTGATTGCATGGTACGCTTTATTATCAGCCACAATTCACAGCCCGCTGACCTCAGTGATAAAGGGGCAGAGTGTCACACTGACCACTAACAAAGTACAGCATGGAATGAAATAAAAAAAAAGGTACATATAACTAAATCATGGCCCAGGACTCCGCTCGGATGATTAGAAATATAACTCGTGTATGTGAATCACTGCAAAATTAATAACTTGAAGGGTCCACATACCCTTAACACAACCCAAGTCATTTACCGCTCAAGAGGGGGGGGGGGTGCGGAATGCCGTTACATACACCATCACTGCCTTTTACTACCCGACAATGAGCTGACAACATCACATGGACAAGGCGTTTTCTCTTACTTGCAGTTAGAGTAGATTTTGTGATTGAGCCAAGTCATCGAAGCACTGCACATTAATGAAACTAGTGAAATGGGAGTGCATGGGTGACAAAACTTTTTGACCACCCACGTCACCAGTGTTAGTTGTCAAGAGATGGTGTCCTAAACCTGGTGGCCATGATGTGTTTCCAGCTTGCACTATACAATATGCCAGTCGCAGCACCCAAAAACATGGCTTTTGAGACTGGCAGCTGTTGTTAGGAAGAAATTGTCACTGGGATGCAAGCTTGTGCACCACCTAGGCTAACATCAAAAGATATTTTCTACGAGATTTAAATATAAATGCACAGCAACATTTTATTCAATCTTTCAATACACTGCAATGATCCTTTTATTGAGTGGTTTAGTACAAGTGGTACGGGTAGTACTTCAGCAGGAGGCTATGGACGCGGCAAAAACCGACACAAGAATCACAGTGCTAGCGCCAACAGCTCTTGCTCAGAGCTTTTCAGCTAAAGTAGTGCCCCACCACGGCGTATTGTTCTTCTTCCTCCCTACAATATAGATAGAATTATACCAACAATGGACTACATCATTGAGCAAGTACTAGAATGTCTTGATAGGGTCACATTTTGTGTCCTACATTTGCTCAAATATCTTGATTAGTAAAGTGCTGTTGTCTATAATACTCACTCTTAGACATTCTCAAGTATTTAAGCTATCAGTGTAGCCTAAATTTCTATTAAATGCGAAGCATTTCTTAGCGAACCAAAGGCACTTTGACCGTTTCTATCTACATATCATCTATCTAGCCGCCTACGTCTGGGTGCTTTCGTGGTCGTTTCCTTAGCTTGACAGTTGACACATACCAGAATTTGCATGGGAGGACATCAGCGTATGACGAACATGATGAACAGGGCATTGCATGAATAGCATGAGATACTTGTCGCGTACGTCATGAAACCCTTTCCTTCAGTCACGTGTGGCACATACCTATACCACGGCCCATGGAATGCGCTTATGAGCCACAGTTTGGATCAACCCAGGAACGACGATAACAGAATTTTAAAAATCTTTATGTGATCGCGTTTGGAGTTTGTGTCGCAGAAAATGCAGAGCAGGAGTCGGCAGCACTGCCGGTGAGGGAAATATCAGAGGGACGGAAAGATTGAAAATTATGGTTAGAGCCCCAAGTGAACCCAGATTCTGCGTGGCAATCAAACATTCATTCACAGAGCTACGCCAGTGCTTGAAAATGCTTACGAAAAAGACGCTGCAATGGCGTCATAGCGTGGCAACGTCAACTGTGGTTGCAGTGTTCGCTATCGGCGCTTGCAACAATGTCACAACCATTACATATTAACTCCCATGACTCTCCAAGCAATCGTCACCCATTGCTCAACCCGGAGGAAAACGGCATAAACCGCTTCATATGATGCGTACAGCGTCGCACTGTAGCGTGCAGTTCATTTCGGTAAAACTGACATCTGTGCTCTAAGGTGAGTATCGACGTCACATAGGACCATAGGACACTCTTTGGGAGTCAGTATACACCAAAATTACTAGATTCTAGCTAATTTAGTAACGTTGGTGTAGTTGACGTGCCTGGTAAGCCTACGATCAATCCCGTAACCAAGGGGGGGAGGGCCTAGGACCCCCCCCCCCCCAATACTGTTGTTTCCTCAAATATGCACTTCCCTCAAAATAGGTGCTTTCCTCAAATAGTCAAGGCCTTCAGCAAGTGCTCCCCTCCACTTCCCTGACAAAAATTCCTCGCTATTGGCCTGCCCATGATATATACCCAGCACTACTCAAAATGCACAAAGAAGTCGGTCCAACTCGCAACGCTTGACTGAAAGCAATAAAAATGTTTGGTATAGGCCACTAACTGCCTACTCCTTCGCATGACATCGACTTCTGAGAATTTGTGGAATTTGCCGAATTTTTTGTCATTAATATCAATTTGATTTAAATAAATTTCGTCACGAAATTTCAGTGCCACAAAAGACAGGGCACAGTGTAGGGGACAAACGTAAGTGCTTGTTTGTCCTCTACGTTGTGTCCTTGTCTTTTGTGCGTGCCAAGATTTCACGATGAATTTGAACCAACTCACCCAACTTTCAGTTCTACTGCAGTTAAAAAAATTTACCATTCGTGGTGTTGTGACTGGTGCTAGAGGTGCTGCTTCGGAGCAAAATGGGAATTATGCTAGTGGCAAGGCTACATACTACACTGCCTTGTCTGTGTCACCGTGTAACATCTCTCCTGTTTTACTATGATACAGCATGCCTAGACATAATTGTTTCCAGTGCTTGCAGTATTATAACATGCCCAACTCTCCCACTGCCCCTCCACTCCTCCTGGATTACAAGCTGGAGAAGGTACCTTGTGTAGTTACCAGAAACTATGCTTCAAAATAAGTGTTTTCTTTTTTCTTCTTTCATTTCACTCCTCAACATGCAAGAAAATCTACTTCCAAGCAAACAAGCTTTCCAGGAATGCCAACCTCTAAAAAGGGGCCCTGCAACACCTTTGGAAGTAATAATCAAATGACCATACTCTAGGAGTTTACTGTCTCATGAATCTCATGCCACAAAAATTTCTCACATCCATCAAGTATAAATGGAGTTACACGGATTTGTCACAGGCTGAGAGCACCTTTTCTCTTCTTTCATCTCGACAAGCGTGCTGGAAGCTACAGTGGGGAGGGGGGGGGGGGATGGCAAGGGGGCAGGAACCTACATCAGTGCGCGTCATGGTCTTGACCACCGGTGCATGCAGCACCCCATGGCAGCTGCAGTAACTATGCAGCACAAAAGCTTACTATTGCTGTGTGAAAGTGGCTGAGCTATATTAGAAGCTGGTGCGCACTGGCTTTGTCCTGCGCTAGCTTGACATGGATAGCAGCTAAATACTGATAGCACATTTTGAAGTGGTTTAAAGTGGCTAAACAAGTAGTAATGTCTACCAATAGGTATACTAATAAGCGAGGAGTGATGGAGAGAGCAAGCATGTGCTGGCGAATGGACTGGTTTGGAAATGAAAATGCACATTAGTAAGTGCAGTCATAGTGGGCTCAGTACGAGACAAGTGAATGACTAAAGCACAAAGGGTCTGAAATAGTATGGGCACAGTATGCCCGGTGCCACCCAATGCCGCCTCACAAGGACATAAGAAAAAACAAAACAATAGGGAGACGTGTTGATTGAGAACAGAAGTACAAAGATAGTTAATTTTTCAGTGTTTCTGGAGAGAGAAACGTATATCTTTATTTATTGAACTCGAAACAGACAATATAAATATTACCAAGGATGTTCCGACAATTAAAAAACCAGCTAATGGCTGTGTCCTTCCTTTCATCTACATAGTCATTTCCGTCGACTAAGTAGTTTGCCGAGAGGCGAGTGAGTGATTTCTAGATGTCTCTGAAATTAAATTGTAAATTCCCTTCTGCATGCAGTGCAATATTATTTGGCTCACATGTTCACAGGAGGCTGACTACTTATGAGCAGTGTTTTCTGACTATGTTCAAGAAGTGTTGCAGGGCCCCTTTAATAGCAAGAGGTGTAGGTCTGTAAAAAGTGAGAGCACCACTCAGTGCCACAAAGGACAATGGAGTCAGTTATGCAGACAGGACAGGACCACAAGTCCTTGCCCCTAGTTCCACCACGGTGAACCAGGCGGATGTCTGCCACCTTAGCAAACTTCAGGCACACTACAAGTTGTATATACATGTTTTACAGGTAGGAATATACGCAGCCAACCTAGAGGCCTATATATGCACTTTATTGCATAATTGGCATGCAAGTAGTAGGTATGCAAGTAGTGCTGCAATACAAGTCGCACTCCACATGCTTCACAGAGCAGTCGTTTTTGATCTGCAAAGCTTTCTCCCACACATATATTACACAGATTATAACTACAACCCGTAGATGTAAGGTTATGTCACATTAAAGATCATACATGCTATTTTATACTTCTACATAGTATATGACAGACTAGTACTAGTTTTTGGTCAGGAGTGCAAGTAGTGTGGCTGTGGCTGCCATGCATGAAGACATGCCATTTCACTCATTCAGAGGTAAATAGGCTAAGATCTGAAATACTTTCCACGCAGTAACTGCATCATATAAATGTCATGAATATATAATACCATGCATGACGTTAAATGAAATTACATGACGCATACTTATATCTTTATTTAAAATGTGATGCACAACTTTTCGGCCGCAAATGCAAGCAGTTAGAAAAATGTCTCTGCAGTCTTTGTAGCACAGTCAACATCTGATTTTTCATACTCCCTAAGGACTGCACAAATGCCCGAAAAAAACAAATGCATGCCTTATACTGCCCCCAAGAGCTCAAATTACCGCATCCACTCACTACTGATATGCTCTGAAGGCCTGTCAATACACTTATTAGGCATGTCAGTGCTCGTACTGTAACAGAATACGGCAAGTACACATATGTATATTTAAGGAACGCATACTAGTAGTATGTCTCATGAAGGTGACCCCTTTCCACTCTTGGTATAGTTTGCTGAAATGTATTGTGTGTGCTTCAACACGTCGACACTGTATTACAGCCAAGTGACTTTTGGAAACTGGTATTATGCAACACTTAGACCCTTGCCATGTTTTCCGTGGTTTGATACCATCGGTGAGGTTGACTAAGGCAAAGCTGTTGCGATTTCTGATAGCGGCAGATATTTTTAATTTAAAAAAACACGACACTGAACAACAGGAACCTTGTTAGCAAACATCCAACCACAAAACACAGTGGCTATGACTGTGGCAACAGCTGCCAGTGGAGTGGTGCACAAGAGTGCTGGCTGAAGGCTGTCAGATAATCGAAGTGGCAGTTACAGTTGTCTAAAACGGCATCAATTATTGCCATTCTAGACTACAAAGGGTTTCAGCATCAGAAATTTCAGACGCCTTCATACACTGGCTTTATGGGTGCATGGTGGTACCATTAAAGTACCACCACACACACCACCACACGTGTCCGAAAAATAGAGCATCTGGATAAACAGTAATTGAGTGTATTGCCTGCCATCTACAAAAGAGCATGATGGACCTGTACAAGCTTAAATGCCTCTTTTTCCAGACACCTGCAAGCCATTCCTTCTAAAAATAAACTGGAACAATACTGGAGTCCAACCACTCCAAGAGCACTTATCTAAGCACTTCAGGTAGTGGTGCAGGTCCCACATAACCTTGCTGTACAAATGCAACAGCCATGATGCATGCTCAACAAACCGCACGCAGCAAACATGCCCTGTATAGATAGCATCTGTTTTGGAAGAGTGCTGTGGGGAAATTTGCAGGCAGTTCAGAACGCAGTCCTACATTTGCAAGGATTGTGTGCAGGCATAGATCACCCATTATGCTATAATAATGACCTTGTTCTAATCTCGTTGATGTCACTGCATTATGCCCATTAAACTACACTATAATCACACTATTATTCTATAAGAGTCCTCCTTATAGTTGTGCGAATGGAGTAATTAGGGGCACTGCCTTGGAGGCTGCTAAAACTTTATACATTTAGATTATGGTCCGTCTTTGTGATCATACTTATAAAAAAGAAAAACAAGAAAAAGAAACAAAAAAGAACAAAGAAAGAAAGAAACCGCCAGGCCTGCGCAGAACTCCCAGCATAGTCACAGCGAAAGCTGGAAGAGCGGCCTTTCTAGCCCATTGTAAACTCTCTTGGGGCAAATAATACAACTACATTTGCAAGGTACCCACTATGCCATAAATCATAATTTTTGTGAGGTAGGGAAGCACCCACTATGCCATTATTCGTCATTCTGCGTAGAAGCGTGGTATCCGCTACACATCTGGAAGGCATTACGTGGACTTTGTTGATGCTGTGGCTGATGACTATGAAGAATTATGGCTGAGCCCTTTGTAACGGGTTGGAAGCATTAAACAACCCACTCGCTACGCAATTCGCATTGTGCGATGCCTGGCTGTTA
This sequence comes from Rhipicephalus sanguineus, assembly GCF_013339695.2. Taxonomy (NCBI): domain Eukaryota; kingdom Metazoa; phylum Arthropoda; class Arachnida; order Ixodida; family Ixodidae; genus Rhipicephalus; species Rhipicephalus sanguineus. The sequence goes on from NC_051176.1 coordinate 166,445,065, forward strand.
TTTTACGCTCCTACCACGCTATATTACATATGCTAACGTGACTCCTTGTCCAACATGACGCTTGTATAGGGTCTTTTTGCAAAGGAGTTTCAAGCACCGGCGTGGCTCTGTGGTAGAATACTCGACTGCCATGCAGAGGGCCCGGGTTCAAATCCCATCTGATTTTCGATATTTTTTCTCAGTTCATTTTTTCTTATCTCGCGCGATAGCAGTTACAGATATTTGGTGGTGGCGGCGGACAACTACACCACCACAACTGGCTGTTGCTGTGATCTCATAACAGCTTTCGCTGTAATAAAACCAAGAGAATGTCCAATGTTATCACGTAGCATCTCCTCATCTCACAGAATGTTTGCACACGTACATGAGCTCATCAGATGGTGACGTCATTCTTGAACATTTTACTTCTAATTAACAGTGCTGCATATTTATGCTTGCTCTCATTTACTGCTATTCAGTACTTTTTCAACAGTGTTTTTGTTAAATACAAGCAAATGAAAAATAAAAAGAAGCGAAAGCCATATCTTGCTACAGTACCAGTCAAAATGTGCTGTTTGGCAATTTGGTCTGTCACGACAAAGCAACAATGGTAGCTCAGTAGAACTTGTTGAGCTAGTTGGTACATGCTACCCTGAGTAAATAAGATGCATGACAACAGAAGAAACAAGCACAAAAACAGGGCAACAACTCACAAATAACTGAGAATTGCAAGCCTATATCCTATCTTTCTGCTTTTTTTATTCTGTTGGATTGCGTCTTATTTACTCAGAGTGAAGCGATAGTTACATGAGCTTGCTGGCATGACTTCACTGGCTCTTCAGCATAACAAGTAACAAAAGAAGAGGACACAACACACAGGACTGTGTCATCCCCCTTTTCCTGTGTGTGTCAAACAGCTGGTATATTCATTTTTGTAATAAAAACACAACAGTCCATTCTTATATAACACCTACTTAAAACAGAAGGCACTAGGGTTTATCACATAAGTGACAAGATGCTAAATATCTGTCACTAAGGAAGCCTTACTAGCTGCTTTTGCTGCTGCCCTAATGTAGAATGAATGCCTACCTGTGGGGATGGAACCTCACTTTTACTAGGCAGCTTCCCTAGAAACCATGAAGAAATACTGCTGCCAACTGCACTCTGGAGAAGAGATGGAGCAATTGCAGGTGCTTTATAAATTTAACTGCACACAAAAATAGTTTTTTTTTTATCTTTGTCACAGCAAATTCTGAACTAAGCATAACTTTTGTGTGCTGCAGTGTTTGCAACAAACTGCGGCCAATAACCTGTTAGAATTCGGAGGGAAGGGAAAGTACTGATTGTGTGCATCATCATTTACCTGCCTCACCACCACTGACAAGAAAGCAGTAGACTGTTCAGTCATCAACTAATTAAAATTGCTGTGTGGCAAGACTCTGTAAGTTTGCAGCAGATTATTTTTGAACTTTAAGCAGGAACCATAACAAACTTAACAGACTTTATGATGCATAGGCATGTATGTATACAAGTTGTGGATAAGCCAAAAAGCAAAAGTAATTACTTTATAAAGGTATATCTAAAATATATAGTCCCACTAAAGCTATTACAACTCCTGAATATCTGCTCTTATCATTCAAATGTTAGCCTCACTGTCTATACCAGGGGTCCCAAACATGCGGCCCGCGGACCTTTTGCTAGTGGCCTGGCACGCACACGACCGTCTTTGTCCCATATATATATATTTTATTTGCTTAATAAGTATGTTCATGATCTAAACAGACGCGACTGGTCTCAAGCATTTTTTTTGTGAGGCACCCCATGCAGTCGCCATGTGTTAAAACATAACCGTGAAACAAAAATACAAAAGCTCTATATTTCAGAATCGGCGTCTGAATTTCAGTCATTCCGGAGATCAGTATTGACATATTTCTTGATACCTGACATCAAATCGCCTTTAGAAATAAACCATATACGAGATATGGGAAAGGCTTTCTTTCAAATGGCAACATTAGCTGACATTTTGTTGCCACTAAAGTGACCGCTAAGTCAACTAGGTGCCTAAAATTTGGTTGCTAACTCTTCGTAAGCAATGCAGTGATGGAAACTTGATGGCCAGCAGGGTGGCTGCTCATTAAAATGGCCAGCAAGAGCTGTCGTGGTAAGCTTGCCACAAGTATGTTTTACCAGACAGTTCAGTACCAAATCACTAAAACACATGCGCAAGCTGAATTGAGCAACGAAGCTCAGGTCAACGTTTGGCCCCTCCATGCCAGAAATATGAGTTGGTGAATGTCCTCAGCAAGAATAATTTGAATGGCACATTCTGGATGCATGTTCATGTTTTGATCGGCAGCTTGGCTTGGCTGGACAGCAGTAGGCAAGTTAATGTGCCAGTCCCACGTAATCACACTAATTTCAGATGTTAGGTGTGCTTCAGTGGAATAGTACAATTGTGTTTCTTTCAACTCTATGCTGACACATCATGCTTTGTGCTTTAGGTGGCATTAGGCACTCCTTCAATCGCAGCCTTCATACCACGCCTGCAAAACCACAGGTAGGAAGATGTTTGAAAGTGATATCAAGTATTATTTTCCTTTTTCTCTTATAAACATACCAGATGATGCTTCAAGTTCAGCACTATGGACATGCACGGCTGTGCAAGTGTTTCCTCATTTTGACTGAGCTGATATAGTCAGTGTTTCTTGCTTCTAATTGCACCAAATTTTTAAAACGACATATAAATTATGGTGATGTCATTGTATGCACGTGTCCAGGATGGCTTTCTGTAGACAGTAATTTGTGCAGTTTCCTGTGTAATTAAAAGTGTATGCTAATTAATTTTTACATAACAGTTTAATTGGGAACAGAAAATGAGAAGCTTGGAGCCCATCCTTGCAATGATCAAGTTGAGCAGAAAATTTTTCGCTATACAAGCTCCCATCAGAGCTATGTGAAGAAATGCTTCACAAAGGCCTACTGAAAGTGAAGCTAACATGGACAAAGTCTGCGACTGTCTGTAACATCAGTAACACTGCCCTGCATTTCACGATGGAACTGTTACCACAAGCATGGCCTCTTGAAGAGGTTCCTTGTGGTTCATCTTTATTCTTTTTCTTTTGCAGCGGAGCTGTTAGAACCTTGCTAGGTTTTCCATTCTGTCGTGCGCTGCTTCACCGAGCTGGGGGAGAGCGGATATGAGGTGGAGAGGACGCAGGTGGTAGTAGAGCGGAGCTTAGTGGGAGAGAGGGAGCGGCGTGGCAAGGGTGGGTGGAGCCTATGGGAGAGAAGAAGCAGCGCGGCAAGCACAGGTGCTGTGATGTCACTGCTCTCCGATAACACCCGTGTGCCCGCGCGCTCGCTTCGGCGGTCCTCTTTCTCGCAGTGCAAAAACAAGTGATGTGGCATTTATTTGCTTAGCAATGGCAAGGACTACCATCAGGACCCCCGCGGAAGAAGGCGCTCGACTGCGGGGCCGTTAAGAAGCTAATCGTGAGCGGATGCGGCAACAGCGATTCGATCCAGAAGTGAGAGCTAGGGAAGCTGAAACCAAGCGTCGCAGAAGAGAAGATCCTGAGTTTAGATTGAGGGAAGCCGAGAGTTTGTGTAGGCAAAGAAATGAAGATCGTGAATGTGTCCGATTGATTAGTGGAGCTAGGGGAAGCCCAGCAAAAGTTAGACTAAGTGTGTGGTTTGGTACTACTTTACTGGGTTTCCCCGAGCTCCGCTGGTCTTTGATGTTTGCGATAACAAAGCCACGCGTATTTTTTTGACAGCAGCACAATCTCTTGATGCCAATGGCGTGCTAAATCTCTACTGCCATCATTCTGTCATGTATTCCTTCTGTGGAAAAGTCGGTTTTCAGCAGCTGATGTTCGATGCTGTATGAGCATTAAACTTGTTGTGACAACAACTAGGCTAGAAAAAAATTTGGCGAAGCTTGCACTAAGCCATGTAAGGCTTGAAACAGCAATACTGGACGATTCTGAAGACTAATCTGGTTGCTTCTAGGTTGTTTCTAGGCCTTAGCTAGGTGATGCAGGTTCTAGGTTGCTTCTAGGTTGTTGCTAAGCTTTAGCTAGGTGATGCTAGGTTGTTTCTGCATTGATTCTCAGCACAGAGAGGTCTGACTTAAACCAGAGACAGCCACAGAAACGACACAGTTGTCCAAACTCTAGCGACAGAAACTTGCACTGAAACCAAGCATTCGCACTTCTCATAAATCTACGGGCATGTCGTCGTTGGCGTAGGCATTCCATCGCTTCAGGGTGTTCTCGCACCCGCCGTTGCCTTTCCCGTACTTCCCTAGCATTCTTGCGTACGTACTCAGGGTGTTCGGCTTGCCGTCGTCGCTTCGCAGCCATTTGTTGGGCTAACTGTTGCCTTCTTCATTTTTAGTAGACCAGTGGTGAGTAGTGAGATAGTGAGGTGAGTAGTGGGATTTATCAAATATCTGTGGCACATACCCGCTTCTTCGCAGCCATTTGTTGGGCTAACTGTTGCCTTCTTCTTTTTTAGTGGACAGTGGTGAATAGTGGGATTTACCCCATTTCTGTGGCACATACCCATTGATGATGATTATAGTTTTCTGGATCGACTCACAAGGAACGTTTTGCTAAACAGCTTTGCTATTAAAAAGAAAAGAAATGAAAGCGGGCTGACTGCAAGGCAACAGCTTGCACGGCCATGCCATTGGTGATGATGGCAACATGATGAAAGGTGAGGGGTGATAATGTTGACATCATAGGTAGTACTCTTTTTCTATGCTAGTTTCACATTCAGAGAGCCTCCGACTGTGAAATATATTCATCCACGTAGCCCTTACAGGAGCTTAATTTCATTGCTCAGCTAGACAATAGAGGATGGGCTCCAAACTATTCATTTCCTTTGGCCACCTACAATAAGTAATTAAAGCAATAATTATTGTACCATGGTTATTTATGCACAAAACTGCACAAATTACATATTTTCACCTAGAGGCTGCCAACTTAGATATACAAATCGCAACAATGACGCGACGATGAATTATTAAGGACTAATATTAAATGTTTGCTGCAGCTAAAAAAAACAAGCAACAACAAAGACACATTGTATATCATGCAATGTATTTGAAATAAATAGCATTACATGTTCTGCTACAAACATATAATGTTGAGGAGGTTCACATTATAACTGTGCTGTATAAATCCTGGTGTTAGAGTGTGCCTCTGGTGGCCCTTTAGAAGTTCCAACAATGGATATGATATACACGTAGATTGAAATGTTAACTCATGCATTGTGTGGCCAAAGCTTCACATCACATTAGCATGAACTCCACAATGCATGGTATCCATGTCTCTCTCTCTCTCTCTGTGTGTGTGTGTGTGTGTGTGTGTGTGTGTGTGCGCGCGCGCGCGCGCGCGCGTGCGTGCGTGAAAGCAGATACACTAAAGGTATCCTCATGCTGAATGCAACATTTTCACGACAGGGTTTGATGTGCTGATAGCTACCTTTTAATTACAATGCATCATTCTGTTTAAACGTTACAGTGACACTACGTTAGAAAGTGATAAAGCAGGCGTTATGTTCACATTGGTTGTGCATGAGCTATGCCAACCAGAAGATGGACGTCCAGTAGCAGTCTTGCAAGAAAGATGGGCAGTGCAAGCACGACTCCAATTCATTTTTAGTCTTACACAAAGAATGCAGTGGAGTGGAATACAAGGAACCAATGACTTTTGTGTTGATAACACGGAATTTCCAGGAGCCTTCAACATTCAAGGGTATTCATATTCAATTCATGCACTTTCTTGCTTTAACATGACATCTCTCTGCAGCTGTGCAAGGCAAAGGATGGCTCTTAAAACCGATCGCAGGCAATTTTTTTACCATGTCAAGGTAATGGCAGTTCTATGTTCACGAGATAATCCTGTCACACGTTCTCAGCAAATTCAATATTTTAAATAAGCAATAAAGTACGAAAACGAAAACGAAATCCAACCGAGCAGTACCCCTTCATGTGACATATTTAAATGTACCGTACAAGCTGGGAATGCATGCAAAGCATGCCTGTCAGGCCAGTGCAGAGAATAAAAATGGTAAAGGCGAAGAGCTAGCACATGCTGCTGATTTGTGGCTGCTCCTTATCAAACAATGCCTTTGGAGCCATCAAACAGGGACAGCTGTGATGCCAATGTATTCAGCAGTCATTAATCGCCATTTGCATTCAACTTGCCACCATCCAATCTAGTTGCTGAGAATGCCGGCAACCCAACACAGCACATCTTGCTGCAAAGTAAAGACCAAAGGTTGCCCTAACTACCGATTTTGTTGCCCTAACTACCGATTTTGTTGCCCTAACCGCCGATTAATTTCCGTGAATGAGTGCTGGTGACAAACCGAAGCAATAACAAGTGCGTTTGTTTACACTGGCAGGTACAGTGACCGCTCATTGATCGCTTGATATACACTGAAACCTCATTATAACAAAGTCACATCTGCCACGAAAATAACTTTGTTATATCCGAAAGTTCGTTATAAACGTTTTTCTGTAACACTGTATCTATGACAAGGCTATTCTTCAATTACTTAGTTATAACCGATAATTCGTTATATCTGTGTTCGTTATATCGAATGCAAGTCATGCCTCAGTGACATCAAATAATGCCAGAACATAGCAAAACAAGCAGACTTTGCACACATGAGCGCCATCACATCTTTGCGTTGCACTAGTATGAGAGACTGAACGTCAAGAATAGCAAGTGGGTGACTGTTTTTTAGTATTCACGGTTATAGCTGCTTATTTGTAATTCTCCACACTTTATTACAGACATTATATGTTCGATAAAACTAGACCTAGAATACGACTGCGCATATGATTGCTCATAGATAGTGTAGCTTTTTTCATGGTATGCTCATGCCAGTATTGACATGGATGGGAGCTGAACAAGGCAGTCGTTTATGGTGCTCTGTCGAAGGCGCCATGGCTTGTTGCCAGCTTGGCATTGGCAGAACTGGCAGGTATATGTGCATGCAGGCAATAGTTATAGTATTTCTTTTAGCCCTTAAAAAGTAATAAAATTTAGCCAGAAGTAACTATGAGGTTTTGATATAGCAAAGATTTCAGTCTATTGAAATAATTCTTGGGTCAGTTTGACTTCATTAAAATGAGCTTTAACTGTATTGCAACTAGTGTTTTAGTGAAGTTGTGTAACACAAGGAACAAATGTTTATTGTTTTAACACTTAATTGCACCATGGATAGTAATTATTTATCACCTTTATTATATGCATTTCATTTTATATGACCACAAGGACAGTTTGCAAAGATCAGAATAGAATCAGTCTAAATAAGAAATGCATGCTCCCCAGCTTATATTATTTTCTAGCACTGACATACCACGTTTTATGCACTACTTTACAACACAACCTGCAGAGTATGTTAGCACTGAAAGAGATATTACATGGTAGACAATTGAAAAAAATAATAATAAATAAAATAATAATAATAATAAATAAAAATAAAAACACATTATAGCACAGGATGCTGCCACATGGTCATCACCGTGACGTTCAGCCTTTTTAATCCTTCATACCATACAAGCTCATCTATGCAGTTCTGTTCAGCAAACTGGGAGCGCAGAAAAAGACACAAAGGACGAAGCGAGGAACCACATAAGAGCCAACTAATAAAAAAAAGCCAACTAATATGCACTACCTAGTCATTTAGGTTAAATATGTGCTGTAGACCAGTTTGCATTAGACAGATTTGTTTTAGTTTGCTTGCAGAAGCAGTTCTTTAAAGAATACATCAAAATATTAAGGTGCACAATCAATTAAATGACATTACTAAAGGTGCTGTTACACATGTCCACATGGAGTGGGCATTAGGAACTGGCACTATTTAAAAAGTAACCTGTAGCATTGCAACTCATAATAAGTGCCTCCAAACCCTGTATTATTATTATTATTATTATTATTATTATTATTATTATTATTATTATTATTATTATTATTCAAAATACCCCTCCCTAAAAGCTCTCATTACCAAGGTATTACATGGGGGAGGGGCACACAAGCGTTGGTTACAGAATATGTAGTGTGCTTGCCATGGTAACTATGGCAGGCAAACTGCTTATAACAGCCAAACGAACGTCCATGCAAAATAAAATCTCTTGGTCAACGAGAAAAATGTGCATGCACACTAGTAGCTGTCCGAGTCCTATACACCTACATATGTGATGCACAAAAACCAACCTAGGGTGAGGGTGAAGTGTAAGCCCAAAGTACAAAATGCACAGAAACACACCTTTGGAGGTTTCTCCTGTAGCTTCTTCCGCATTTCTGTAGAAAACAGCACATAAGCTGACCGGGCTCCTTTAGGTTTATCCAATTCTTTAAGTTTCTAAAAATATAAAAAAGGACGTTGCTACAGCTACTAGAGCAAATGAAATGCTTTAACAGCAGAGACAACAATGTACAGCCTTTATATTGTCATGGGCGAAGAGTTTCTTCCCCGTAACAATATGAAAAGAAAATTTTAAAAAATATATCAGGCCCACCCCTCCTTCAATATAGGTCACCATAATAAAGATATGAAATGCGCAACACAGGAACTTCTTTGTACTTCATTCTATTGTGACGACTGTGAATGCCTTTTGGTAACACTTAAAGGGACACTAAAGAGCAAAACGATTTTTCTCATATTCGTAAAGTACTCTTTCACGATACCAAAAACACCAAGCTTGCTGCGAGAAGACGCTTAGTAAGCGAGAAAACATGCAAAAACAAAATGTGGGTGGCAACGCCACCTTGAAGTTTCCGCACCATTCGCCATGACGTCACATGTTTTGATGGCGCCTACTAGGGACTACGTAGTTCCTAATCAGTAAAAATGAAGTACATTGTCCTCTCAGGGGGCCATAGACTCAACATACCAAGTTTGGGGTAATTTTGTTGAGCCAATGGCGCCAGAATACAATAACTTAAATACAATAAATACCAATAAATACAATAAATACACTTTGAAATCCGTGACGTCATGCGGGGAGATTTCGGCGCGAAATTTAAAAATGAAACTTTGAACTTGATTTTCTCCTCTATTAATAAACCTATGATGGCGAAATTAACGACATTAGAGTTCTCTAAGCACAAGTTGTCGATCTAGGCTGATTCATTGTTTCTCTTTAGTGTCCCTTCAAAGTAGTGCCTTTCTTCAGCAGTTACATCGTCAATGAACGTAGATGCCATTTTTCTCAAGAGCTAACCTACAACTGCCTGCTGTAGTTGCAACTCACATTGCCTTTTCCTTCAACCAATACCATTAATGTGCCTGCTATAGGCAATTATAGGCAGCGCAATTAAGTAGGCACATTTACAAGAGAGGGTGGTATGTAAGACAAGCGTAGGAGTCTACTTTATGCCAGTGCTTAATGCAGCTACATTCCTTGGTGGGCTCGTTGCCATAAATCAGAGAGCCACCATAAATTTGCTTGAATATCTACCCATTAAGTTATGTTGAATGATGGCTGAAGAAGTTTAATGTATCAGCCTGCTTCCAATGTGCCATCTTTTCACAATATCTGTTGTTGGTCAAGTTCTATCTGCACTTTTAGCTGTAGTTACAGGCCACAGTTATATGATACAGCAAAAATACATATTGATAACAAACTATACAGACTTCAGCAGATCAGATACTCACTAAAAGAGTATTACTAGTACATCAAGCTAATACAAAGAATCCAAGGGAAAGCAAGATGCTATGGTATTCGCTAAACAGTGGGCAATACACTACCATGCTGGTTTCTTACCCGTAACATTTGGTACATCAAGAGGGCAGATTTTCTACTCATAGTACATATATTATGTATCATGCTTCAACAGATTCCATTAAAAATACTTCAAAACATGTGCCGTATAGGTACCAATCTTTTTTTAACTTACAACAGTGTTGTGAGTTTATCCATAATGTTCCTAACTGTAAGTATCCTATAACCTTTTCTTTCCTCCCTTCCTTTTGGCGAAGCCTTAGCCTTAGTCGCTCTTGCGCCATAAAACCAAACTCAACTCAACTTTCTTCTTTCTTTCATAAATGTGTAAAAACTGTATAAGAAACATGTATTGGAAATTTACAAATCTTAAAGGGGTCCACTACCACTTTTCCACATAATCATCGAATGAGCTCAATATCGGAGTTTATTGTCTCACGAATCGATTGCCGCAAAAATTTCTTGATTCTGTCAAGAAAGAGCGGAGTTACAGGGACTTGTCACTCGCTTTAAGCGCTTTTTCTCTTCTCTCGTCTCGTCTGGAAGCTAAGCAGGGAGGGATGGCATGGGGGAAAAGTTACGCCAGCGTGTATCATGACCTTGAGCACACATGACCAAATGCAATCTCTCTCTCCCATTGTGATTCTTGCGCTTGGGTGTGCCTCACTGTGTAACGTTAGCAGACTATGGGGCATGGCGCTGGCACTTGGCGGCACCTCGTGGCACGAAGCGCATCTGATCCAAGCACCACTGTTGACTTATCTCGGCTATTGACCAATAGCATGTCATCTGCTGTTCGACATCAAACAGCTGGCGCCGGCAGCTCCGAAAAGAGTGAGCACATGCCTCTGTATGAAAAGAGGGTACCTGAGAAAATGGCAACATTGCGCTTTACTTCTAAATTCTCTTTGCTGCACATGACTGCAAGATTTGGCTGAGCTGTTCATAGCAGTATCTGTATACGCAGAATATGTTTTCTCACCAAGCCCGAGGGGTGGTTCATGATTCCTTCAACCCCATCAGGCCCAGCGATTCCAATTGGAATCATCACTTTTGAAGGTCAGTCTGCAACCACCTGGTAAAAAAAATGGGCTCTTCCGCTAGAACTCATATTTAGCATCTGCTCTACATATGCTGCCAACCTGGTACACACAAGAAAGTGAGGTCACGTGTGAACAAAGAATTGACAGAAGCAGTCACGCTGTTCCCGCAATTCGCTGAGACAGCTTTTTCTTTCACTGTGCGGAGGTAGGGCATTTATTTTTGTTCTGTATCAAAAATTTGAAAGGTAGGGCATTTATTTTTGTTCTGTATCAAAAATTTGAATTTTGTCTATTGGGTATTATGCTATCCCACCGAAATAATTTTAAAGCAATAAATTAATAAAAAATAATCGAAACATTATTAAATAATAATTAATTGCTAGATTAATTCAGTCACTAATTACTTTTGATTAAAAAGTGTGAGCACAATTTTTTCATTTTTTTGGACTACCATCATCATGCACATCTCAAATTGTAAAAACCAGTTCCTTAAACTGAACAGAAATAATTCAGGCCTGAAAGGGTCAAGAGAAATTCTAAGAGAGACTAGACGTCAATTAGATTTTATTGCCAAATAGTAGCAGGCAGTACCTACATGTCCCAAACTAGAACCATTTTACAAGCACAAAAAAGTAAGGCTACAATGATGCTACAACAAAACTGTTACTGCAACAAGAAGCACTTGAAAATGCACATGCATGCAAGAGACATTCAAAGCAAGAGTACAGATATGCAAAAAAGACACACAGGGTGTTCTTTTTTAGACAATACAGATTTTTAAATAAAAATCCTATGACAGTAAGGCTCCAGTGGTTTTCGCACTCGAACTCAACGTCGAGGTGGAAATACTTTGCTGCAGGTGAAACGACACTGTTAGACTAATTAACAAAAACTTGTTTATTAACTTTTTAATTATTGACTTGAGGGCAGTTGTTTATATTTGAAAGTTGTAGTGCATGAAAATTTATGGCATACACATTTTTTAGAAATCACAAAAGTTGCACATAATTGGAGATATTCATCATCGAATTTTACGGGCAATATCGAAACTGATTGCGCCCGGCACACACGAAACACGACAACTATGTTACGTCAGACCAGAACTACCCGTGACAACGAAATGATGAAATTTGAATGAAGGTGCGTCATAGCCGTGTCTTTTCACGAAAAACGCTTGCACCAGTGGATCACCTTACCTTTGCATGTGGTGTTTGGTGCTTATCTGTTTATTTTGAGCTGTGCACAAGAAAACTGCAATATCAACCTTTTCTTCCTCTGTTAAGGTAGGTAACCATCTTCGAGAAAAATTTTACAGTTGTAGTCCAAAAGTCATAATTATACTTTTGGCTTGTAGTGCTTAGGTAGTTTGAAACTTTAAAATTATAAAATTGCTCAAAATCTAAAAAATAAATTTAGAAAAATCAAAATGTACCAAAATACGCATGTTACACCAACAGTCATTACTACAAAATGGTCGGCATGATTCAAACGTTACTTGGCAGGCATGTAACGAGGACAATAACCTGTGCATCTAGCCACCACAGTCACCACATCTCTAAGCTAATGCGCATTATCATAAAAAGACTGATAAAGTTAATATCCAGCAGGTTTGTTTTGCACACAATTGGCCATAGTACAAAAAGTTACCGTTCATTTTCAGTCATTCTGCTTGAATGCACAGTTCCATATATAAGGAAATCGCACGGAATTTTTTATGTGAAAATATTTATTAGAAGGAAGGTTATCACTGTTTGCATAACTGTAGGATGCAAAAAAATGATGTTTTGAGAAAAATGGCTTTAGAGATTTGGACCAACTGTCCATGCTATATAAAATTCACCAGGCTCTTAGCTGGGGCCCTCCTTCGAAGCGCCACATGCTCCTTTTGAGCAAGCTGAAGCCTGCATTCCTTTTCTTGCTCGTTTTGCATCTCCAGCTGACTCACATCCACGTGCTCCACAGCGGGTCCGCGCTTGGTATATTAATTCCCTAACCTGTGTTGACACTTCCTTTTCGTCCTATACTTTACAATATTTCATGGAGTACTATAACTTTCTCCTTGAAAGGCCAAAACTAAATCTGAGAGCTCCAGATGGCATATAAAAAAGCACAGACAACTAAATGGAAACACGCACAACATGAAGTACAGAGTGCCACAGCACTGTAGAGGAAATTTTTAAATATATCGAAAACATCATGTCTCACATGCTTTAGAACATACTTAAACAACTTAGCATAATGTAATATGCATACAAAGAGAATTTTATGACGATATGACAGGTGCTGTGGAGTCAGAAACATTCGGTTTCGGTTGCGTCTAGGAGGGGTTAGAAAAATTGTGGTAACTTTCGAACGGCTTAAGATAACAACATAATTCTTCTTGCTAAATATTCTTGAATACACAGGGAGCTTGAAAATGCCAAATCTAAAAAAATCATTTTTTTTAAATGCGTTTCTGAGGGTGGTGACCTACCTTAAGCATAAAACTCAAGGCCAGCCACCACGGCACTTCTTGCAGACAGGCAAAATAGTTTTTCACGCCTGTTTATAAAAAAAAGATAAGCACCACCATAGGTCGGCAAACTCACTCATGAGACGACTCACTCAGACTCACTCAGACTCAGATCGAGCCGTGAGTCTGAGCCTGAGTGAGCCCGGCTGAGCAATATGTTGGCGAGTTTGAGTCCGAGTGAGTCCGGTTGAGAAAAAGTTTAGTGAGGTTGAGTCCGAGTGAGTCCGGTTGAGGAAAATATCGGTGAGTCTGAGTTCGAGTGAGCCCTTAGCACAGATTGAGTGAGTCTGAGTGAGTTCCACCTTTTATTGCCGACCTATGGTCCTATCAACTCACCTGTCAGCATTACTATCGGCCTTATATCGGCTTAGGTTTATACTCAAATCTATTCAGACCTGCCTCAGCGCAATAGCGTTCATGCTCCACCTCTATGTTTATTGATCAGAGGCGTAAGTTTGGGGGGGGGGGGGGTTGCCATGACCTCGCCCCGCAATCTCTATCACCGGACGTTCTTGATAGAAATATCTCCTGTGAGACGCATATTTCATAAAAACGTCCTTACTGGACTGCAACCACTGATAACTCGTATTTGAAGGTACAAGATCAAAATGCGTATCGTAGAGCACCGATTATGTGAGATATTGGCGTTAAACAGCATTTACACCATGATCTGAACAGCTCATTTTACACCAGCGGACTTATGAGTCGACTCACTCAGGCTCAGGTCAAGCCGCGAGTCTGAGTGAGTCCGGCTGAGCAATATGTTGGTGAGTTTGAGTCCGAGTGAGTCCGGTTGAGAAAAAGTTTAGTGAGTCTGAGTCCGAGTGAGTCCAGCTGAGGAAAATATTGGTGAGTCTGAGTCCGAGTGAGCTCTCAGAGGAAAGTATAGTTATTGAGTGAGCCTGAGTGAGTTCCAATATTTTTGCCGACCTATGAGCACCACATATCGCATCCTAAGGATAAGTTGTCTGCTTTTGTATTTCAGAAGGCTTGCCGATTATCCTGACCAGATTCTGCTTCGGCGTGCCTTGATCCAAATTTCATCAGTTTTTCGTCACGTGTAGTTCCGGTCTTACATAACAGAGATGTTGCGCTTCCTGCGTGCCGGGGGCGGCCAGCTTCAATATCACCCTTAGAATTTGATGATGAACATCATGAATTACATGTGACTTCCATGATTTTTTAAAAATCGGTACGTCATAGATTAGCATGCACTACAACTTCCTAATAATACACGACTGCCCTAAAGTAAATAATGAAAAAGTTAATTAATGCGTTTTCGTTAATTAGTCGTGTCAATGTCATTTTAGTTGTGGCAAAGTATTTCCGCCTCGACGTAGAGTTCATGTGCGAAAATGACAGGAGTCTGGCTGTCACAGGATTTTTATAAAAAATCTGTATTGCCTAAAAAAAAACACCCTGTAAAAAAAGAGATGTGTACACAAGCACACACGTCCATCTGAAGAACCAAATGCTGCAGCAACCTGAAACTTGAGGGCAAGATAAGGCTTCGTGAAGGTGCATACAGGCAATATGTAGGCCCAATTATAAGCCATTGCTTTGGTTAGGTACACTGTGAGAAGTTGTCAGCTTTACTTATTACTTGTCAGGGCCAATTTTGAAGTTGTGTGCAAGCAAAATGACAGAAATACTACTGCTTGTTGTGTCAGGCAGAAACCTTGCAGGAATCGGATATATAACCTGAAGAGTGCACTGTGAAAATTTGAAAGCTTCAGGATAAATGACGGAGCCAATACTGTACTAGCAATTGCACTGTGTTTAGGCGGTCATACGGAAAAAGGAATAATAAAAATAAAGCAAGGTAAAGAAGGGTGTGGGGTAGGGAGCTCAGTTGTAGCAACAGATTTCCTCTATATATTGCACTGTGAGCTGACAGGGTCACCCAAATCTGCCAGTTGTTTTAGTAGTTGCACAACAATAGTTGTTTCTCACACTGCTTATCACGTCAAAAAATGCATCAAGAAATGCCAATTTTTAGGTAGAATAATTTATGAGAAAAGCAATCATGGCTGCTCCTAACTTGGAGGCTACACAGAAAGTGCATACTTCTGATGTACTTGTACATTTTCCCAAGTGCATTAGGAAATCACGACATAAAAGACATCCCCCACCTATCTTCCTGTAATACATACAGGGTGTTTTTTTTTTAGACAATACAGATTTTTTATAAAAATGCTATGAGTTACGCTCCTGTCATTTTCACACATGTAATCTATGTTGAGGCAGAAAGACTTTGCCGCAACTGAAATTACCTCGATGCAACTAATAAACAAAAACTTGGTAATTAACTTTTTAATTATTGACTTCAGTGCAGTTGTTTATCTTAGTAAGTTGTAGTGCATGATAATTTGTCATACCCATTCTTGCGGAATCACAAAAGTTGCACGTAGTCCGAGATATTCGTCATCGAATTTCAAGGAAGAAATCGAAACTCATTGCGCCTGGCGCGCACAAAGCGCAGTGAAACACTGGAACGACATGTGACAGGGAAGTGACGAAACTTGAACGAAGGCGTGCCGAAGCAGAATCTGGTCACAAAATCAGCAAGTATTCTGAAATACACAAGTAGGCAGCTTAATGTTTCCATGCGATGGGTGGCGCTTATCTGTTTCTTTCTTAAACTGCGAAGAGGTGCGAAAAACTATTTTGCCTGTCTGCAAAAAGAAGCGCCGCAGTGGCTGCCCCTGAGTTTTATGCTTCCCAGACAATGAAAGATTGATATTGCAGTTTTCTTGTGCACAGTTCAAAAGAAACGGATAAGCACTAAACACTATGCGCAAAAGTAAGGCGATGCGTGGGCATAAGTGAGATGACTTGGAGCTTTTCACGAAAACATACGGCCGCGGCACTCCTTTATTCAAATTTTGTCACTCCCTTATGACGGGTAGTTCTGGTCCGACATATCAAAACGATCGCACTTCGTGCGTGCCTTGCGTGATCAGTTTCAATTTCGTTCTTGAAATTCGATGACGAATATCTCGAACTATGCGCAACTTTTGTGATTTCTTAAACATAAGTATGCAAGCACTACAACTTTGTAACATGAACACCTGTCCTCAAGTCAGTAATTAAAAAGTTAATTAACGAGTTTTTGTTAATTATTCACAACAGTGTCGTTCTAACTACGGCAAAGTATTTCCGCCTCTGTGTGGAGTTTGTGTGTGAAAACGTCAGGTGCCTTACTGTCACAGGATTGTTATAAATAATCTGTCTTCATTCTAAAAAAACAGGGCGTGCAAACACGGACACAAGAAAGAAGTCAGAAGTCTTCATAGAAATGAAGAAACGCGCCTGATGATTGAAGCATGGCATATCGAGAATAGTGGTAGCGCATGCGTGAGCCAACCGTCGATTAACTTGCATAAAGATGAAATCAAATGCCTTAACAGTTATCTTCCACGTAGACCACCACGCGTGCCAGATTGATAGGTTTTCCTGTTGCATGGGCATGCACAGATAAGTTTTCGTGCCTTCTTTCTTTTCAGCTGTTGTGCGTGTCTTCAGTTGTTAGTCGGCGTTTGTGGTGTCCTGACTTCTTTCTTGTGTCCGTGTTTGCACGCCCTGTCTTTTTAGAATGAATACTTACCAACTAGCTCAGCTCTCTGTTATTCTAAAATAATCTGTATTGCCTAACAAAAACACCCTGTATATTAGAAAATAAATAGACACCAAACAAAATGCACACCAAAAAGAAGTGCATTCAGCTGAAACATGTAACTGGCATGGACATTTATAAAAAATGAGCGAAGACTTCATGAAGCGCTTTTCTGTAATGCTAAAATGTTAGTGGCCTTTATACCATTGGCAATAAAATTGTGGAAAACGCACTCACATCATTCAACCTCCTTTTGGTGAGCTTTAATTTCTTGTCCAGCCTGACTTCTTCAAGGACTTCCCTCTGCTGCTCGGTCAGTTGAGAAGTGTAGGCAGCTTTTTCTTTCTCATACTGCTCAAAGCGTTCACGAGCTAAAGCAGCATATTTCTGCAAAAACGACGGGAATAATGTGGTTAAAAATTTGCAAATTTTCGCTACAAACAAGTTCACAAGTGCAAGACGACTCACATTTCTTGTAACATCGTCAGCTGTTTTCCATTTTCCTGCAACCACCTTAATAACTTCAGTAGGTGCGAGGGCTGCCAATAATGAAAGAGAAAAAACAAATAAAGAACTTCAGCAATATAGTAAGCACCCACTAAATATTACACGGCTTGTCAATTTTCTAAAATGCATGTGAACACAAAGAGCATAAAGCCAAGACATTGCTCAAGGATCACAAGCCTACCATGAACACAGTGGTTCCAGAAGTCTTTAATGTCGTGATATAACATACCACTGATATAACTTCCAATATGTTAAGTTCATTTAGTGACTGAACATGTGCACAAACATGCACATTAAGAACAAGAGAAGAAAAAAGACAAGGTTTCATGCTCCCGTAATATGCAGATGTGACAGAAAAGTAGGTAAATACTTGTAGTTCACACAATAATATTATAAAAGTTTAATGCACACGCTGGAATCAATTTGAAGTGGTTATTGAATGCTGTACAACAAAACGTGTTGCACATAACTGTTCTTATTTTCTTTCTGTGCAGTGTAATCTCATGCAATGTATACCTGTGCACAAGCTATGCTAAAATGCAAGCACCAGTTCATGTACCATATACGCACACAATGGACATTGGCACAGCAGTGTCATCAGGACAAAGGCGGTGTGTGATATTTGTGAGGGAGGAATGGTTAGGAAAGGCATATACGGGGAGAAGTATGATCCTTATGTAAATTAATTTAAGACTTGTGTACCAGTTGTCACAAATGCACATACATACCCACGCTGGTCAAGGGCCGGGACAGTGAAGAAGTTGGAAGGAGGGTGGAGGGGGGGGGTGAACAAAATGTCAGCTGACATTGCCATTTAAAAGAAGGCCTTTCCTATATCTCATATTTGGGTTATTTCTGAAGGGCATTTGGCATCAGGATTCAAGAAACATATCTATACCGATCTCCACGATGACTAAAATCTGGATGCCGATCCTGAAGTATAGAGTTATTGTTCCTCAGTTACATTTCAACACAATGTGACCCCATAGGACGCCTGACGAAAAAAAAATGCTTCAGACCAGTTACGCCTGTGTGTCTTACCCATAAAAAGGTGTTATTAATCACGATGGGCTAGAAAATAACGAGAGTACCGTTTAGCAATGTCGCAAGCAGTCACAAAATTATAAAAATATGGGACAAAGACTGTCATATGCGGGCCGCGGGCCACTAGCGAAAGGTCGGTGGGCCGCGTGTTTGAGTCCCCTGACCTATGGCAATGCCTGCCTAGGCATCTTCGAAGTAGGACACTTGTACACACAAACACTTGCTCCATTGCTCCTGCCATTGTTGGAAGCAGCAGCAGAAGGCGTGTCTTTTGGAATCTGTCTGAACTTAGCTGTTGCATTCACTTTGATATCGTCCATGGTTACAAAATGTATGCCCTTGAGGCCCATTTTCATAATGGGGGACAGCCAAAAGTCACTAGGAGTGAGATCCGGAGATTACGGTGGTTGACGATTGACCGGAATGTTACCCATGCAACGAATTGATGCAGAAAGAGCGATGTGTGGCTTGGCGTGTTGTCGTGATGCAGACACTACTTGCCTTGCCACTTGTCCTGTCGCGCCTTTCGAATTGCATACACACACCCTCTGCAAAACTTGCATGTAGAAAGCGCCAGTAACAAATTGTTCAGGCAGTACGAACACATGACGCACCAAACCATCGATGCCAAAGAATGCAATGAGCATCACTTTCTGATGATGCATGACTTTTTTGGTATGGGAGACGCAGGTGTGTGCCACTCAAGACTCATCACCAGTGACAATCTGCTGGAACAACATCTGGTGCTGTGTACTTGTCTCAAAGAGCTCACCAGCGATTGCCATGCGACATTCCATCTGATCAGTGTTCAGCTGCCTTGGAACAAACTTCGCACTGACGCATCTCATCTTAAAATCACTGCATAAAATGGCATGAATTGATCCTTGCGAGATACCTGCTTCTTGCTTTAAATCCTTGGGTGTCATTCTTTGATGACAGTGAATCAGCTGTTCCACATTGGCAATCATTTCGCTGTTCAGGATGTCGACAGTCTCCCGCTGCGCTCATTGTCCTCAAACGTCTTATGCCCTTTCTTAAACTGTCCAAACCAGTCGTAAACTGTGGTTTTCTTTAGTGCATTATCAGCGTACGCTTTGTGCAAGGCAGATAGAGTCTCTACAGCCGACTTTCCAGTTTGCATATGAACTTGATGTTCGCATGTCGTTCAAAGTGCAACATTGTGCCGACTGCCCACCACTCACGTCTACATCACACAGCGCAGTGACACCATTTCGCCTTAAAACTTGCCCAGACCGGCACTGACTGTGCGTAAACGTTCCCAGTCCCCTACCCAAGGGTATGAATGCTATGTTGGGTGAAACAATTCCAGGAACTTTTATATTGCTTCTCCTGTGTGTGTGTGCGCGTGTGCGTGTGTGTGTGTGCCACCTCTTAATGGTGATAGAAGGAAACAACTGTGCCACTTTTCAATATAATCTCCCTTCACTTCAATTCAAGACATTTTTCACACCTGTGCTAACATTTTATGCCCTTGGAAAAATAAGTCTGCTTTTTTTTTGTCTTCAGTATGTCCGCAGACTACATTCTTCAATTAATCATCAGCAGCAATTTTTGTGCCTCGACGCTTTTTTGCAGCCTTGAGAGGAGGTGCAAGTCACTCGGCACCAGGTCTGGGCTACAGAGTGTGTGATCGATCTCCTCAAAGCCACAGACTTTTGCTACAGCTATCGCAACGCTACCATGTGAACTGAAGCTTTGTCATGAAGCAGGCGGACACCATCATCAAAATTCCTCGCCTCTTCTCGTTTATTGCATCACGCAGTGCATGCAAACTCACGCACAGAGCTGAAACTTATATGTAGGAGGTCTCCTAAAGGACGGTGCAATGTGTCTGATGTGATCGTTTTTGAAATCGCTTTGGGCTTTAGATGTCAAATACAAGAACATAGTACAAGAATATATATATATATATATATATATATATATATATAATCGAAAGAAGGGGATCTTAAGGGCTCGTTTCTTCTTTTTTAACACAACGTCAATGAGAACCAACAAACAATCAAGCCAAGGATAGGGGACGTTATTTGTAGTAATTATTATATAAATATGAAGAAATTAAGGTGGACGAAAAGACAATTTGCCACCGGCAGGGACCGAACCTGCAATCTTCGGTTAATGCGTCCGATGCTCGGCCAATTGAGCTACGGTGGTAGTCGTCCTCCCGTCCACTTTATCAGGTATATCTTTAAAACTAGGAGTGTTAGTCAGCACCACTTGTAGCCATGACAGCGAGTGTGGAGCAATCTTTTTTTCTTTCTTTTTTTTAATGAACTGGCAGCCAACCAATATTCCCTTGCATACTACCATATGCAAGGGATTAATGGTCGGCTGCCAGCTTGCAAAAAGATCACATGCTACGTGACACCAGCAGGCACAAAAAAAAAAAAGCCGTCATGGCCACTAGTGGCTCTGACAAAAAACACTCCTTGGTTTAAATGCACATACTATACCCGATAAAGTGGATGGGAGGACTGCCGCCATAGCTCAATTGATAGAGCATCGGACGCGTTATCCAAATGTTGCATGTTCAGTCCCTGCCATCGGCAAGTTGTCTTTTTGTCCACCTTAATTTCTTCACATGCATGCAAGCACACACACACACGCACACATACATTAAAATCCACTTATAACGATACCAGTTTTAGCAATATGTTAGTTATAACAATGAGAAGCTGCTGCACCATCAACTTTTAAATGTCTTCTATGGTGAAATACCCAGCTTACAACAATGCTCCCATGCCACATTATTGGTTATAACAATAAATATTGGCTGTTGGGTGTCCGTGCCAAAAGTTAATGGAATGTGAAATCTTCGAAAACAAGAAATTCAAGCTGCTGCACCTCCGCCCACCAGCCTATCGGCCACCATGCGCTCATATAATGGGACCTGTGCTGTATTCTTCTCAGTATCACCAGCAACGCACGCCTCTCCTGTCATCCTTCCGCCTCTCCGAACATGAATAGGCTACTCTGCATCATGACGAGGGGGTGTTAACTCGTGCCATGACAGTAGCCCCTTCGGATTCATGGTATGCTTCGCCGCACAGCGTATTGGCATTGCAGCAAAGCTGACTTTTTAACTCTGCTACGGCTGCAAACGGATTGACTCGCAACAGCGCCGGTTCTAGCCTGCGAGATCATTGATGCTGCAGTGGTTTAGGCTTCAGTTATTGCAGTTTCGGATATGCGATTGGAGCAAAAAGTCGGAAAAATGAAACTACGAAGAGTTTCAGCATCCGAAATTTAAGACGTTCTTATATGTTCTCTATGGGGCTTGTGGCAGTGCTGTGACAGCGTCTGAATTTTCAAGCATGTTTGAAAAATCTGCAGCTGTGTCATCCTTATTTGCTGATGTGTGTTGGCATATCCCATCCGATATTACAGTTTTCTTACAACAGCCTGCTGTCCCCACATTTTGCTTTTTTTCATGCAACCGGTTATAACAATAGAATTTTCATTGCACTTGAGTAATGTTACAAGTAGGTTAAACTGTATTTTTTCCAGTGTGTGTGTGTCAACATGGTCATATGCCAACAGATGTGAAACCATGGTGGGCTAGGCAAAGAAAGCATTGTTTCAATAAAACAGATCCAGCTTGAATGCTGCAGTGGTAATCTTCTACTTAAAACTTGACAAGGCATGTACATATGCTTACCTTTCATGTCTTCTTTTATTACAACTAGGACTCTTCTATTTGATAATCCTTACCAGAGAGTAAAAACAGCCTGTAATAGACTTAATAATCTGGGAGATATTGATTTTTGCAGAGACAGCTACGGGGTTTTCGGCGACTATTCTTTAAAAATGGTAAGAATTGAAATACTATAAGTAATCATCCTTTGTTGGGACATATGACTTGATCTACAAAATAAGTGATGCGAATATTCTTCACCTGTCTTCTTTTTTTACTGCGAATTCATTTTGCCTTTCAATGTAAACACTTGTATTCGTGGTCGCCTCTAAAGGGGCCCTGCAACACTTTTCCAGCATGGTCAGAAAACGCTACCAATTGGTAGTCGAAGTTCCTGAGAACATGTGAGCCAAACATTATAGCGCAGCATGCGGCCTGGGATTTACAATAGGTTCTCAAAGTCAGCTAAAAATCGCTTCCTCTTCTCTCGACAAATGGCGCTATTTACTCAAAATCGCTGCATCATTGACTCAAGTTCCAAGCCATTAGCTGAATTGAACATGGCGCGCTCGGGAGTTACTGCAGCTGCTGCTGCTGGAGGCCGCCACTTGCCCCCGCGCGCACGATCGCACTGAAAGTACGCCGTGCGTTCAAAGAAAAAAAGAATAAGTGCTCAAGGTCACGAGGTGCGTGTGACGTAGCTTCTTCCCCCTTGCCACCCATCCCTGCTTAGCTTCCAGCACTTTTTTCGCGACGAGAGGAGAGAGAAAGCAATTATAGTGTGCGACAAATCCTTGTAACTCCACCCTTACTGGACAGATTCTAAAAATTTTTGCGGCAGTCGATTCGTGAGGCAATAAGCTCCTTTACTGAAGCCACTCCATGGCTACTTGGAAAAGTGTTGCAGGGCCCCTTTAAGAAGCAGCCCGTCCACTTGTTGGCCTTTTTCCGAGTATATATGTAAGAAAGGAGACACTGCTTTCTTAAAGATGTACACAGGGGTCCACTGTTAAAGGGATCATCGGAGTGCGTGACGGCCGATCAGCGCCACTGTTGGTTGGCGGCTGCAACCAGTCTTGCGCAGGCGCAGTGCACGCTGTAAGTGGTGCTCTTTTGTCGCGAGTACGGCTCGCTTCACTACGATTCGTGACGCGGCAGCAGACGATAGCGGACGACGAAAGAGTACCATTCACAGAGCTAACTGCGCCTGCGCAAAACTCCTTGCAGCCGCCGGCTGGCGGTGGCGCCGACCGGCCGTCACGCACTCCGATGTTCCCTTTAAAGGGACACTAAAGGCAAATAACAATTTATGTCAGAGTGAAAGCTCAATGTATGACAACTTCTAAAACGGCAATATTATCAACAGCAGTGCCGTACTTACCGAGAAATTAAGCTAAATGTATCACATGATGAGCGCCACGAGTGGGACATTTTCGAAGTGATCCCGATGACGTATGAGAGTCTGCCTACAATAAATCACTAGTAATCAAACTAGCAGCAATAAAAAAAGAACCTTCCGTGCATCAAAAGATGTAATAAAATTCTGTTTGTTCGTTTCCGTTTGATTCATGGAAAAAAAAACCTTTGTGGCCTTGCCATCAGGAACAGCGCGCGTGGTTCAAAGGTTCCATTTTCGCCAAACTGCGCTTCGCCCGGCTCTTTGCTTCGCTCACGCGGTCGCGTCTCAGTGGTAGTTTCGGGATTGCGTACTGCCGAGTGTGTTTTGCGCGCTCGTGAAAGTCGCTCTGACAGAGAGTTCGACAAAATGCCGCATGCAACGATGCCGGCACTACGAGCCCTCAGCAGCATACCGCGTTCATCGGGGCTCAAGTGGCTGAGTTGGAGCCCAGCGTCGCGAGCCAATGTCTCGTTGCCAAGTTCTCCGTCCACATCCATTGCGGCGATTGCGGCAAGCTTCGATGGCTTCGATGGCCGTTGTTGCTGCTGTGGGTCCCGCTACTTTCGCTCTGCTGCTACTAGTGTCGGCGGCCGCACAGTAAGGATGGGCAACGTTGGGCATGGCAGCAGTGACGTATGAAAGTCGGATTTCAGGCGGGTAATTTGAAGTGCGCTAACGCGATGCGGACCACTAAAACGTGATTTTATTTCAAAATAAGCACTTCCTTGGCATAAAAGTGGCACTACGAGGTTTCTAGACCACTATTTCAACAATCAACGTCGACTTAATATTTGCCTTTAGTGTCCCTTTAACAGTGGACCCCTGTGTACATATACGAAATTGGTCAGCTCTTGGTAGTTCTGTATTCTAAGCATTTACATACCCCCCTAGGCTTGCTACATACAAGCACATACTTTATCAGATGAAATACTATCTGAATGCTAGGGTAGCACATACTGAATAAAACATCTGGAGCAGTTTTTGCTATGTGGAGTGGAATGCAAGAATTGATGCAATTAATTGGATAAGCAATCCATATGAATCAATGCAATTGCCCTATGCAATTCAAGGGAATCATGTTTACTGATTGGCTGGTAAGTTAATGTCCTACAGCTAAATCTGGATGATGGTCATTATGAGAGAGAATGGACTCTAGGTTATATCAGATTACTTAAGTTTTGTAACATGTGCTGAAATCTCAGTACATGAACATTTCTGCATTTTGCCCCCCACAGAAATTTAGATGCCATGACTAAAAATCAAACCTGCCACCTTGTGCTCACCAGGACACCACTACAGCTGATGAGCCAACGCAATGCCATCGTTGGAACCGGATGTCAATGCACACTGTTTTGAAACATGCCTCATTTATGGTGAGAAACATCTCCAGCCTGAGAACCCAAACTAAACTTTTGCTGTTGTCCAAAAATATAGGTAAAGCTACTTCTGTGAAGTTAGTCCTCTACAGCAGCTTAATGATTTATTTCACATTTCTTGCTTTGTCATGTACACTCCATATCATCACACTGCCTCGACTGGTGCCTTTTTCCGACCAAAATTTTAAAGCAGTGCTCGTTGGAAATAGTACAGCCTATTTTGAAAGTAGTGGCAAACACAACCAGTCAAGACTGCTTCGACATACTGTGAGTGATAGTGTGCCCAATAAACGGGGATGCCTCACTAAGCAAACACATCACTCAGTGAACACAAGGTAAGGACAAAAGAAAACACAAATACGCCAACACCGGTGGCGTGTTTGCATTTTCTCTCCTTGGCGCACATCTTTCCAGTTGCATGGCAAATGCCAACTAGATCATGAAGTTGTTCTTTTAAAGCAGAAATGCAGTACCTTTCCTATGTGGTGTCTGAACTTACACAATGGTTAAAGCACATCTGTAAAGATGATCCTGGTTTGCACATCTGAGTAGCCTGCTTCACCACTTAACTTTGCTAACCCATGACCAAATTTATACGAGGTCCCCACAGTTAGGGACAAATATCACCCGATTTTTGTGTAAAGTTGGCTCATGACGGAATCAAAACTTACGATTGTTCTAGCAAGTGATGGACCATAAATATCAAATCAAATCATTTTTATTTTACTTAATAATATAATAATATCTGGGGTTTAACGTCCCAAAACCACGATATGATTATGAGAGACGCCGTAGTGGAGGGCTCCGGAAATTTCGACCACCTGGGGTTCTTTAACGTGCACCTAAATCTAAGTACACGGGCCTCAAACATTTTCGCCTCCATCGAAAATGCAGCCGCCGCGGCCGGGATTCGATCCCGCGACCTTCGGGTCAGCAGTCGAGCGCCATAACCACTAGACCACCGTCGCGGGGCATTTTTTTTTATTTTATTTTACTTCACTGTAACATGACAGCTGACGCACAGAACCTCAGCTGCCTTGGCGCCTCGAAATATTTATTTAATAATATAGCAAGTTCACAATACACTCTTTTGGGATCATGAAACCAACGTCTTCTCAAAGAAAGGTTGCAAGTATTTAAGAAAGCCAGTAGATGCAAACTTACACGGTATTAGGAGTCATAGACACTGTACTGCACAAACAGAAGTGTAAGCTTTGATCTACTACCTTCAATATCGATTTATGTGTAAAGTTTGAGTGAAGGTGACGAACGCTGTTTCAGAACGATGTGTCCGCGCTTACTCGGGCGAACTACGCAACTGCAGGCAAGGTGCTAAGATAGCTCATATGCAGATGTTTCCAAAGCACATACACGACACTCGCGAATCGCTGCATTTTGCACACCTGGGTTTTCCTTGAGTACGGTCTTTCTGGCGTCTGCCGCAAAGAGAATGAAGCCAGAAGGAGGCCGCTTTGGCGCTGGCGGTAAGGTGCCAGTGCTGCTGTACTTTTGTGTCGCAAATCCTCGAACAGAATTTTGGGTTAGACGAGCGCAGCAGCTGGTCGCCCTGTGTAGAGAAGAGATAAATAAACGAAGGGTCAGCTACCTTTAAAGGGCGCAGGCAAAAATTTAGACAAATACAATGCACCTTGAGCGGATTGGATAACACGCTTGTAAAGGTCGATTACTAAGGCAAAAGAAAAGAAAGCACGAATTTCTGTTTATTTGCAAACCGCAAGGAGTAATGAAATTATGAGGACAACTCAAACACTAGTCACGCTGAATTCTGGTACGGTAACACTACAGTAATGTCATACAGGTTTCATCTTTAAGTTATCGATAATGAGGACAGTCATACCCTATGCTACGTCCGACAATTTGCTTATTGGTAAGAAAACCCCTCAACACAGCCGACATGCTCAGCGCCATTTTTGCCACTAGTAGCAGTGTGCAGTGTTGCCTACACTAAGAAGATGGTTATTTATCGTCGTTTTCAGACATCCGTAGTGTGAGAACTTTCTCTTCAAAAAAGAAAAAGAAAGGTTCATTAATATTCAGTGTCAAGCAAGAATAAGTGCCTACAGAATGCACTGCTACAATTAAACTACAATATATAACAAATATTGGCAATGGTTCAAGCCCAATCAAAGGGCAGCTCAAGCTGGCAATATTTTGATGATGTCGACGTATGTTCTTGTATGTTCTTGTGACCCTCCTGTAGAATTGCTCCATGAATTAGAAAAAAATGATTTCATGTAAGCCCAAAGGCACAAGAACGAAACCGAAACCTGACTGAGCGAACGGCCTTCGGATTACACGTGGCCTATGACACGTGGTACGCCGTAAACGCAGCTGCATGTGCCACGTAACAAGGCGTGTAAATCTCGCTATAAAAGCAGACTCTTATTCATGCTTATACCGCTGAACAAGGAAGCTGAATCGCGAGGCACCTTTTTCGCGAGCGAAAATACGACAGGCAGCAATCGCCGTCGCCTCCGCGAAGCCTTCCCGCTTTAGGACATGCCAAAAGCAAGACGTCGTCCAAAGCCTGCCGACGTCTCTATTCGCCGGAGGTGCAGTGGCCAAGAATATTGTTATGGTACACTGCTCCAGAGTAGATGTGACCTGGAATTCTAGGTCATTCTAACCAGAGGTGTTCCGCAGAGATAGTGATGATGATGTGTTGTGACCAACCTTTTGTATCGTGGACGCGTGGCGACCAAACCCAAACGAAGGGCCATATTCTGAGACGATCACTTTTGGCGAAAGTGTCGCTTAATCTGGCGTCTCCACTGGCTCAAGTGACTGCTTGCCCGGCCTTCCACAGCCATTCTGCGCGCCTTGAAGCGATGAGGAGCTTTGTCTCCGACTCGGAATGCGGCCCCAAAAGATGCGCGTGATGATCTTGATTATGATTATCTTTATTATCATTCCATTTGAAGCGGTAGCGGCCTGTTCGTTACAGTCATGTATGCTCCATCTATCGCAGTCTTGC
The DNA here is from genome assembly GCF_013339695.2 of Rhipicephalus sanguineus. NCBI lineage: Eukaryota > Metazoa > Arthropoda > Arachnida > Ixodida > Ixodidae > Rhipicephalus > Rhipicephalus sanguineus. The sequence continues at coordinate 166,472,936 of NC_051176.1, forward strand.
ATCCTGGGCTGGTTATACAGGGCCCATCTGGGACCAGTTGCTTCCGGTTCAACTGGAGATCAGTGGGTGTCCAGTTGCCTTGCAACTGGAACCAACAGCTTACCACTTGCGAGCTAACTCGGGACCGGTTGGTCTGCAACTGGGTCCAGAATTGATCACAGTTAATGTCAGTTGAAACCAGTTGTATTCCCAGTTACACATTTTCACCTGGGAAATGAAGGCAAAGATGAAGGAAGTCGGATACCAACAATTAAGTGACATCGACGTATCATAAAAAAGAGTAACATAGATATCAAATTGGTTACAACAGATGGCGAAAAAAAAAACGGAGATTTACAAATGCGGCTAAAAAGAAATCGGAAGGGAAAATCCGTATTCTAACACAAAGAAAGCCTGAGATGGCTGCATAGGCAGACACAAACACGCCGGAGTAAATATTCACAACAGGAGCTAGGAGGCCTATGTCTGCTACAAGAAAAATATGGAAGGTACTCAACACACTAATGGAATGCCAGCAAGATCCGTGGGCGTGTCTATCAAAGGACCGGTCTTGGTTTCAAAGTGGATGGACATATAAGCAACAGAAGGATATTGGCAGAAACCATGCAAGGATATGAGATTGATAGAGCAAGATTTGTTGCAGTCTAAGATAACAGTGAAAATAAAGAAGCTGAAACTTGATGAAGGAAGGGGAAAAAATAGCTTAGGGTTCAGTACTGCGCACTGGGGGACGCCACAGGTGCAATGTGAACCTAGGCGTGTGCAGGGTTCCTCATCAGGGGGGGGGGGGGGCGAAAGTTTATCGCAGCGCCCCCCTACTAAGTCAATGTATGGGGCACACTTTGCCCCCCCCCCCCCCCCTCTTAGGTGACTAGGGGCGCCTTTGACCAAACTACGATGTCCTGTGATGACGGTGTAGGCATATGCCACAGGAGTGAAGGAACGTCGAGACGGCTGAACCAGAATCGACGCCAGCCGGCAACACGAGCCGTGGCTTCACGTTCCACTGCTATACCACTGCCAAGCGCCGTCTTTATTTTCTTCTGTTGAGGTCACGCGCTCTCCGGTTTTGTTCGCTGCCCAAAGGAGGGCGCTACAACGGCATCATGTGGCGTTACGTCGCATGATGTCGCGCCAGAATTTGTGACGTAATATGGCGACGTAACAAATTTTTGCGATCTGTGACGTCATGATTACTTCATATGGTCACGTCATCACGTGATGATGATTTTTTTTTTTTTTTGCATCATTCGTCCCCAACGCCGCAGGACGCGAGACGCCGACGGTCAAATTTCGCGTTTGATGAGGCATCTAAGGCTTTCGTCTTAATAAATTTAGGAGCCCTTTAGGAGCCCGGGGAAATGGGGGCAAGTGAAGCTTGGCGTGCCCGCCCCGCCACGGTGGTATAGCGGTTATGGCGCTCGACTGCTGACCCGAAGGTCGCGGGATCGAATCCCGGCCGCGGCGGCTGTATTTTCGATGGAGGTGAAAATGTTTGAGGCCCGTGTACTTAGATTTAGGTGCACGTTAAAGAACCCCAGGTGGTCGAAATTTCCGGAGCCCTCCACTACGGCGTCTCTCATAATAATATCGTCGTTTTGGGACGTTAAACCCCAGATATTATTATTATTATTAAGCTTGGCGTGCCTGACGTACTCTGCGCTTCTTTCTTTCGATTTGCGCAAATGCTCCCTCCTAACGCGAGGAGGAGGAGGAAATAACTTTTATTTAAGACGGCAAGATTTGAGGGATGGGCTCCCTTCCCTAGGTGGCAGCCATGAGTCCTTGAGCTCTGGCGGCACCCTCGGCTTGCCGAAGGAGTTGCACTTGCCGAAGGAGGTGCACCGAAGGAGTTGCACAGACACGCACGCACATACACACGAACATAAACGCGCGATACAGACACTAACGAACGCACATACACACACACGCGCGTACACACGCGCTACAGACACGCACGCACATACATACACACGCGCATATACAAGTGATAGACACGCACGCATATACATGCACACGCGATACAGACACGCACGCACATACATACATACGCTCGCGATACAGGCACGCACGCACGCCCGTACATACATGCACACGCGATACACGCACCCACATACATCCACACGCGGGTACAGTCGCGATAGACACGCACGCACATACACACGCGCGAATATGCGCAAGCACACGCACGCACAGGCGCACATATACACACGCATACGCGCGCACACGCACACCATGGCGCACACATACACAAACCTACGCACACGCAGGCGCGCACATGCAGTCGCACACACGCAAAAACACGTGCGCACACGCACCTACACACGCAAGCGCACACATGCACACATACAAACACGCATGCAACCGCACATGCACGCCTGGAGGGTTCATGGCGTGCGCGAGCGGCGAAGTTTCCTTGCGCGCGCTTTTCGTGACGTCAGTGTCACCTGACTGGGAGGTATCGCGCGTCGCAGCCACTCAGCGTTGCGGATGCGCCGGCTCCACGAAAGAGAGGGTGAAAAATACAGTGTACTAGAATGGGGCAGTGGGCTCACCCCCCTGCCGTATTTTCTCCTGAAAACTTCTCTTGCGGGGTGCGAAGCGCGTCCCCTGGTCGGGGTTACGCTGGTTACGATGTAGTTCCGGGGGGATCAACAAACGCGGAGTTGAAGGCGGTAAGAGGGCCACCACAATGACACTTAAAAGAGACCACAAAAAAAAAAAAAAAAAAAAAAAGGAGGAAGGAGGGGGTCGAGCATTTTATTCTTCTTTCAAGCTGATTCCCTGCAGCGCATGTTCACGCCATTCATTCGTTTGAAGGACCTTTGTCGATCGGCACCACGCGTGCCGCTTTGCTGCACTTACGTAATGCTTGTTTTTCTGAAGGATCGGCATTTGTGTCTGTCCGCAAACTGCAACTGTCTCACAGACGGTCCGCCGCTGCATCTGGACGGGAGGGATGCGCTACAGCCTCCGGCGGTCGTGCACATAGGGCATGCAGCGTACGTGCAGAGAAATTGCTGGGGCAGCGTTTGACAACAAAAACAGCTGGACCCAACGAAGCTAGGAGTGACCGCGTAGTCAAGTGCGGTAACAATAAAAGCAAAAAAAAACAACAACAAAAAACAGGAGGGTGGTGACAGCAAAACCATACTCGTGTACAGAAAAAGGAGATGTAGAGGGGAGAAGCAGCTGTCATTAGGAAGCGGGAGACCCGTAGGAATTGGGCTCCTTTTGGGATGCTCCAGTGCCTGTTAGATCAACGTCGTCGTCGGCTGTTTATTGGTCGTGACCATTTCTGCATTGTTAATCATATGGCAAGCATTTGCGCATACATATGCAGGGGTTTGTGTAAATAAAATCAGATCAGACGTCTATCAGGCCAGGAGGAGGAGCAAATCTGCCTGCTCATTGCCGGGTGTGCGGCTGTTCTCCTGATCTGAAAGGCACGCAAATTATTGGTATGGGAACCACGCAATTAATACGAACGGGAAGTGATTGAAGCGCAAATCTGGAAACATATGGTTCGAACAAATGCATTACTGTATCTGTCACTATCAAAAAAAGAGATTGCTTTTTTTTTTTTTAAATGTGGTTACTGATGTCATTCTCTCTTATTGTGAATCACACATGTTTTATGTACGACGCATGCGCACTTGGCTTATCAGGGAACGTTATGTGGTTTCATTAAACCTGTTGCTAGTTCCAGCGAGTGTCTTCTCTTCTTGTGTAAGCGTCCGTAAGCTGGTTTTTTCGTTTCTTCAAGTATGTATACCAACAGGCCCAGCAACAGATTCTCCTATTACACAGACCAGCTCATATGTGCAAATAAAAAAAAAGAAAAAAAAAGTGAGGCGTTGTTGTGGGGCTCGAAAGACGAGAGTGAAGTCGCTATGATCGTTACAGCGGCGAAAGGGCATTGAAAATCGTATCGATCAGCAGGACAAAAAAAAAAATTTCAACCCCCCAACTACACGCCCTATCTGTTACTGCAGCGGCTACGTGGAGGAGCATTCATCTATGCAATAACCGCTTAAAACATTGCCCACCCTTCGTAAATCAGTCACAGCGACAGTAATTTATTTCACAATTCACAGAAAAGTTGCATCAAAAGAAGCTCCGTGTGTTGCGCACCGTAACTTTGACTTTTCTTGCGCGCAAAACAGCAACGAGCGCTAGCCGCGCCCAGCAATCCGCCGGAAAGTTTCAGGTGACGCTGGGAGCCGCGCCGCCTGTCGGCGGCGACATGAAGTGCGTCACGCTCCGCCGCTCAGTGAGCGCACTACAAACTTCTAGAACACTGTAGTGAAAAAAGAGGAGGTTGACGGCGCGACGAATGGCGCTTAGCCGTGACCCCGATACGGGAGACAGAAAGAAGCGTCTTCTATTTCCTCATTTCTTCTACGTCTAATAAATAGCCACTTATATATATATATATATATATATATATATATATATATATATATATATATATATATATATATATATATATATATATATATATATATATATATATATATATATATCAGGGCTGGGCAAGGATACTTTGAAATTGTATCGCGATACGATACAAGATACTGCAACAGTGATTGTATCCGATACGATACATTCCAATTGTATCTTCGATACATTCTCAAATTTGTTAATATATATCTATATAATGCAGCATTAAACGCCTATGCACATAGATGTTCGCTTGAAAACTGATTAACTGCGACCAATTGTGTTTAATTTGAATGAAAAGTCTGTTAGTGTCTCGAAAGCTTTGTATTTATTGTTCAAGGCATATCTGTTTCTTTCCGAAACAACTTATTGGCGCTGTTTTAGCTGCTTAACATGACAGCTCTTTATACATTTCGCTGATAGCGGTTCTTGCTTGTAGCTTTTGTAACTGATGGGAGCTATTCGCTGCTCTGCTTGCTGACCATTATACGGGTTGCCATCGAACCACATGAACTTCAATAAGAAGCCTCCGCACGAAGGTGCAAATACCGCTGTGGAGTTCTACTTGGCCGGTAAACAAATTACGGTTTTCGCAATAGCGGATCACCGGACAGGTGTACGTCACCAAGAACATGTAGAGTCGAGAAACGTTTCAGACGTATTGTACAGTTGAGCAAAGCGCTGCAGGACACCGCCGCTATTCACGTTATTGATAGTTATAGATCCGATTACCTGGTGATAGCAACAGCAAAAGGATTCAGGGAAGCCTAAACAATGAAAACAAATATATCCAAGTAAAATAAAAAAGCGGTTCCGTATCAAACACATAGAATAAGTATAGAAGCACGATACAGGAGGCACCCCCAAGAGCTAATAATAATTGTTGCGTTTTACGTCCAAAAAACATGATATGATTATGAAAGACGCTGTATGGAGGGCTCCGGAAATTTTGACCACCTGGGGTTCTAAAACATACATACAAGCACACGGGCCTCTACCATTTTACCTCCATCTGAATCCGGCTACCGCGACCTTCGGGCCAGCAGTCAAGCGCCATAAGCACTGGACCACCGCGGCGGGTAACCCCTCATAGCTACGACAATTAAATTCAGTGCCTATGAAAAATGGCGTAAAACGACTCTTTGGGACGCTCATGAGAAAAACCGAGCATTTGGCATAACAGTGTTTCTCGAATATCTTTGCCAACATATTTAAGATGACACCTAATAATTTACGTTATTATAATGCAAACTAAAATTTGCTAATTTACTTAGCAGTAAGCAGAATTATCGTTACTGCATACTCCAGTCACGCCCGGATTATTATATATTTGTTCTCAACATCACCTTTACATAACAGTAAATTCAAGTGGAATGTAAGTATATAAACTTATATTCCACTTGAAGAAGAATAGGAGCAGAAATTACGCAGCATATGCAGCTTTTCTGGACACCAGCGGCCTAGTTCGCGTGAACGACACCACGTGGCGTATCGACCCCAAAGAATTCAAAAGTCCCGCCATGACGTATGCAGTGACGCAGCACTAAGTAAAAGAGAATCAAGAGAAACAGTACACACGCCCCGAGACTGTCGCTTCACCTCGATGCGCAGAAAAGAGAGCGCTGTTTGTCGGCGTTATCTCAACGGCGACGACTGGCAATGAATTGGCAGTTTTTCTAGATGTGCCATGCCAAATGTCTGGCCGTTATGGACGCGCCCACGATGCATGAAGAGAATCGTGTTTTTATTTGTTTGTTTGTTTGTTTGTTTGTTTGTTTAGTTTCTTGCGCTGCCGACCGGTGGGATATTGGAGCAGCATGCTGCTTTCCGAGTTTCTTTTGTCAGCTAGCGGGAACCATTATGTTTGGATACAAACAGGATATTGTGGTTGCATAATAAACTGAATTTCCTTTGGTGTACCACTTGGGTGAGGCTCGTTTGCTCCTTGCGTTACCTCAAATTAGAACTGGATAAGTTTGAGAACGCTAGGAATGAGAGTAAAAAAAAAAGAAGTTAAGGGTAGTTTTTATTTGTTTTCATTTAGTTCTTATTGAAATGTGGCTGCCACCGCAAGCTTTGCGCCATCTAAGCGGGTGTGCAAAAGTGATACAGTCGTTGCAAGATGATCTCTTACACCGGAAAATGTGAACTTGGTTAGTTTTTTTTTGTTAGGAATGAACGTATAGCAGAACACATACGACTGACGCGTTGTGTAATAATCTCTAGATCTGCCGTCTATCCCGCTAAAAAAGGCACTTATCTATCCTAATTGCATTTCTTCTTTTTCTTTCTTTTTTTTCCCCTTTTTTTCTCACGGTCGACTGACTCATATGCTCGAGGTGATTGTCTTGAATCCTGTTGGCGCAGCTACACCAACAGGGTACCCTAATGGGCTGGAAGTTCTCCTGAAGCTCTCCTTTCATGTTCTGTGGGCGCAGACTCTTTCAACTTCGCACTGCAGCAAGCACAAAGTCAATCATGAATCACCTACTGGCCCCATCGTCCACTTTGATCAGCACAAAGAAATTCAGAACAGCAAATTTTGGCGTTTTTTTTTTCGCTGAAACAACGATTGTTAATCCAACATAATATAGTAACTATTCCTACAATCTCTCAAAATCACTTCTTCATTCTGTGTCACTCCTTGTCACTGATCCCGTTAATGGGGATGGCAATCGCCGGGCGGATTCTAAGGGCTGGCGTCACGGCCTTCCGAAAACGCACCACAAAAGCGCGGACAATTTAGAGTTGGTCCTTTGGTGCGCCAGCGAACGCCGGTTGTGGTCCAAAGGCCGAGTCAGAGCCGAGAGTCGACAACAGAAACGAAAACGAAGTATATTCTCAGTTAAGGCAATACAAATAATACAAACACATGCACACTCGGCTGGTACCAGTTACAACTTCACAATATAATTCAGATGGTGTTTACACAACAGGAGCTAAACAAACAGATCACACGCTACAAATGCAATCGCATGCATTACAACTATTAAGGACAGTTAAAGTCCCGAACGTACAACGGCGTATCCAGTTCACAATTCTTGGACGGTAATCGAATGCTTTTCTTCTAGGAAACACTCACGCCAGCTCCGGCGTTGATCGTCGTAGCTCAACCGTCGTCGTGACTAGTCACGGCTCACACGGCGTCGTCATCGGATTCTTGCAGATCGACGATGGACTGACCGCACACCATCATAAACACGTCTTCCTTGGCTAACGGAGCCACACGTAGCATAACTTCACCCTCACCGGGCCGACTGACTCACTCCTGTCTCCTTCACTTCTTCACTCCTTCACTTACCTTGTGAATCGTCGTCGTTTGCACGCTTTTATCCCTTCTCCCCCGGTCTCTAGAAGCGTCGGGAGGGTTCTTCGGCGTGCAGTACAGCTGAGGCTAGAGAAAGGGCGAGAGCTTTCTCGTAGGTTCGAACCGCGGCGGCATCATCGGCGATGCGTCACCCTTTCCTTCTAGATGTTTCCAGGCATTGCTGGGCGTTTGATCGCGTTGTCTGCGTCTGGCTCGAGTGGGTGAGGAGGATGCGGCGCGCCGGCGTCTTTTGATGCTTGTTTTTTTTGTCGTTCGCGCTTCTTGGGCGCGCGACTCGCGCCGGTCTGTCGCGCAGCCGTTTGAAAGCGGCAGCGCGCGTGCTTTATAACGCGCTAATTTGTGACACTCCTGATGTAGAATACAAAATGCATTTGACTTGCTCAGCAACGGGTCACAAGATACATCAGAGAAAAGCGAACCGTTTAATTCCCCCTTCTTTCGTTCACCCAGCATATGAAAATTTCTTCAGTTGTGAGTGGAGCTCCTTCTGTTGCCACCAAGATGTGCAGGCGTTCCAAAGGAAATCTTAAGCCTTTCTTTCCAGGAGGTTCCCTTAAGAGAACAATGGTGTTTATGCGCACAGGAATTTTGATTAGTAGTTTTTCGCTCGTAGCAATGACTGAAAAATACCAGTCTTCAGCCAGATAAAGCCTAGCGAAATCTGCTTTTTCTCTTAATATCTACTGCTTTTCAAGCAGTAGTCTTCTTCCTCTGAAAGCCCAACGGAAAATGACCCATGTCGAATAAAATGATTACAGCTCCGCTCGAGGGTCTTCAAAACCGGAGCTTTCTTTTGTACTTCATGATGGAAAATATCAGCCTCGTATTGAATCCTGGAATCTTCTGGCTCGATAGGAATGTCGAAGCTGCGAAGACATTCCTGGTTGGGATTCTTCTTTGGCTCAAACGTGTAGGCCCACCTTGAAAGTCCCTTCCACTGTATCGGGTAGTTTTCTCTCTATTGTAGATAAGGAAGGCACAGTAAAATAGATAGTAAGAAATATATAATTCAATATTAAATTTTACTGCAACATAAAAGTTTCAATAGAAATACGCGCGAAAGTGACTAAGAAAAATTAATAATATTTCGGAAGACACGATAACTGGCATGTATAACCTCGACTTTAATATTAGGGATATCTGCACACAGGTGTGAAGTCTGGTTAATGCGCATCGATAGCACAGTGCTATCATAGATGCACGCGTTTTAGAAAACACCCTCTAGACATGGTATTCCCTCTCAGCTTTGTCTGAGTGCAAATAGCTCAAAGAATTGAATTCCTGTCAATCTGATAACTTGTTTTTTTTTTCTTAGATTAGGCCCTAAATCTGCCCTAAATGGTGGCTCTGCGCTGTACAGCGCACACGTGTGCTGTGCAACGCAGAGCCACCATTTAGGGCAGATTTTGTAGTGACGCGAAAATTACCTGCTTGATAGTGAGAAAGTTCAAATATGTATACACAATAACCTTCTCAATATTTACTTATGGACAAATATTTGGGATCGTGGAACATGAGGTGAGCATGAGTGAGGTCACGCCTTTTTAGAGTAAATACTTACTCTATCACTATATATATTCGCGATGTGCTTTCTTAAAGGGACTGACAACCGACCGAAATGTGTCACGAGACCCTGGCTGTAAATTACAGTGGCATAAACGAGCTTTTTTTTTTCACCATATGATTAGGATTTGTATTGTTGAATTGCGCTTTGAAAGTCACAACGGCATGTCGCGTTGCCTGACGGGCAAGCCTTCATAGTGCACGAATGAGATGTGCGGAATGCTGTACGCAGTCCGCTGCTATTTACTAAAGAAAAAAAATGCGTTTAAAAATAATCTGCACGGTATTAGGCATTCTCGATTTAATCTGTGCTTATAAATGAGTAAAAGGAGTTGACTTTGAGAGGTGGCGTTGCCTTCGCGACTACTAGTGAACGCATGTCGAGCAACGGCGCATGCGCGCGGCGCTTTCCATATTGAATGAACTTCCAGATAGCACAAATCAAAAACCGGAAAAAATGCATTCCATAACGTTTGGGCTGTGGCATGGGCTTCGCAAGACACTGACCTACGTAGGCGGTGTCACGGCTGAAACGTTAGTAAGGCATCTTTTCTTTTTTTAGTGAGTGCTACCCGCAAGGCATTCTACACACACACACACACACACACACACACATTATATATATATATATATATATATATATATATATATATATATATATATATATATATATATATATATATATATATATATATATATATATATATATATATATATATATATATATATATATATATATATATGCTTTGCGAAGTAGAGGACGTGCAACACGAAAACTTTTTATTAATCCGACGTTTCAGCCGGGGACCGGCCTTCATCAGCTGATGAAGGCCGGTCCCCGGCTGAAACGTCGGATTAATAAAAAGTTTTCGTGTTGCACGTCCTCTACTTCGCAAAGCATTGATTCGACTGGATCCAAGGACACTTCCTTCCTTATATATATATATATATATATATATATATATATATATATATATATATATATATATATATATATATATATATATATATATATATATATATATATATAGTGCATTACCGACACGTTAGTCAAAAACCTGAGGCGAACAAGCAAGACGAGCTTGATCTGTTCATTAGTTTGATGAACCGTAGTTAGGCTTGGCTCGGGAACACAGTGCGGAGGGCAATCTAGTGAGCGTCGAATACTTGGCTCATTGAATCGGTAAGCAGAACGGTAAAGCGAAAAGCACTTGTTTGTTTTGAAGTCTTCTTCCTCGCTGTTTTCATTCACTCTGTTGTACATTGCTGCTAACATGGGTACCTGTTAAGGGAAAGTCATCAGTAAAGACAACATGCATGTGTCCATGCCTGGACTTCCCTCTTAGTTACTCCCTCTTATTACTCTTTCAACGGCGTGAAGTGTCGTTGCTAGGGGTGTGCGAATAGTGAATTTTGGAACCGAATCGAATACGAATCGAATAGTGATAACACCGAATCGAATACGAATACTAATCGAATACTCTTCGAATAGTTTTCGAATAGTAAGACAACTCCACGACATTTTCACTTAAACGAATATTCACAAACTTTCACCAATGAAAATTACGGTTACTTTTAAGCGACTCAAAATACTTAAGTTATGAAAACTCAGGTAAGCTCATACACAGCAGCAACCTAAACCTTCGAAATATCTTGTAAGTGTAGGTTGAAACACAGCAGTGATACCGCAATCAAGGTTTGTCACCTGCTTTTAAATAAAATTGAGACACAAAAACTAATCAGTTTTTAACCGAACACCACGCATACAGCTAAGGCTGTAATAAAACGGATAAACCTGTCATTACAACATGGGGCTCGGCACCGAAAGCGTGTGAACATCACTGTTGAAAGCTGTATCTGCAAGAAATATTTATGCAAACACACCACTTGCGTCTGTTGCAATTCGTGGAGCTGAATGTAGCCACAGTCCCCACCTTCAGTTATTACAAGACGAAGACACGAACTGGGTAATACGATGCAGGTGCAGCATAGTAAAAATTGAGTAAGAGTGGAGTTTTCAGAAAAAACACCTTCATTCGGTAATCAATATAGCGTCGGTAGTCTCGTAAAATCTTGGGCTGCATGCATATTGGTAATTTAGTGATTAAAGAAGAAAAATGATCGTTGACTGTTCCAGAATTTAGTTGTTTTCGCGTTCTCCCGTCGGCGCTGATTATTCGAAAACTATTCGGAAAATATTCGGCATTTCGAATATGTACTATTCGATTCGAGTACCGAATCGAATAGAATGCTATTCGATTCGCCATTCGAAATTTTCGAATATTCGCACACCCCTAGTCGTTGCGGCAACAAAGGCAGTGTGTGATCGGCTAATATTCCCTATGAAATTACCTATGCTTTTCAGCAAAGCACCGTACACTAAAGAACGTGTTGAAAGGGTGTCGTTTCGCCTCACAAAAACAGTCCTGATATCGTGCATGCCTCTCGATTGCATTATCGTCGCGCGCCCGGCACTTGCAGGTCACAAATGGCATGCACGTTATGAGCGTGAGACAGCATTCTTCAAAGTCAAAGTCAAAGTTTATTTCACCAGAAAAATCTGGATAGTCTTCAGGGCTAAAAGCTGCTCTAGGCAGCTTGACTTGGTCCCTGAAGACCCTTACATTGGCAGCCTACGACGTTTACAGTACAAATGGGCATGTAAGATCATACTTAAACATACATGAGTAATACTGTAAGAGTTGCATTTAGGATTACATCAAGCAATAGCAATAGCATACAGAGAGTCACAGTAAAATTTGCATTCAAACGTTTAGTACAGCATAAACAACTTTGTAATACAAAAAGGTACTGCAAATTGCAAAAATAAAACAAAAAAACAGCATACTGTGAACCTGAAGGTTTACTGAAAGTACAGAAATTTTAAAGAATAACAATATCGCGTAAAGATGACAAAACAGAAAACTGAAACGGCACTCGCCACTTTCCTAGGAAAGTGGCGAGTGCCGAAAATTCAAGAAAGGAAACGCAAGCCAGCTGCATAGCAGCCGGTTGAAGATCTCTCCGTCGTTGCTGTGGCAATGGCGCGCGCGGCCGCGCTCGCTTCCGAGTCTGCTTGCCTACCGTTTCGCCGTCTGTTCTGTGCACACCGGTCCCCGCCGCCGGCCTGTGCCAGTCAGCGAGGGGGCACTTGCTGAAGGCCTTGACAGTTTGAGATAAACACCTATTCTCATTATTCTTGTCGGTAAAACACCGCCTCCGTCAAACTTTTGGGAGGGGAGACGGGCCCTTGGGACATACCCCCTAGCTACGGGCCTGGCCTCTGGACTCCAAGTGGCCCCGGTCGCTCTACGAAACTTCTTCCGAAGTACCACTGCCCGTACTGTGTGGTCTAGCAAGCCTCGTACTTCATATACGCTGTCAAGTCGCTTGAGACTTATTGTAATCAAACAATGTCGAGAGAGAGAGAGAGAGATAAAAGCGAAGGAAAGGCAGGCAGGTTAACCAGGTTGCACCCGGTTTGCTACCCTACACGGGGGAGGGGGAAGGGGAGAAAAAAGAATAGAGAGAGCAAGGAGGAAAGAAGGAACAAGTAATACGCGCACAGTGTTCACCGCACACACACACAGTCACAACCGAGAAATATTTGACATCGCTTCCTCTGCGGTTGTCTAGAAGTAGGCGTTAAAAAAGGCTTGCAAGGACTGGCTCCAAGGAATCCAGAACTTGCAGAGCACATTGAGCTGACGGAGTTGTCATTCCGTTGAGGAGAGTGCGCATCGTGGTCATGAGAGACCTCAACACAGCGAGGACTTGTAGGTTTTTGTCGTGGCAATCATCTGTGGACGATGATGTACATTGCGGGCCATTCTGCATCGGCTCTTTAAGACTGCGCAGTGGTGGCAGTGAGGGCCACGCGACATCCGCCGCCGCTTTCAAAGCCTCTGCGTCTTTTCGGCTCTCCGACTGTGAGGCAGTGGGCGGTGGTGGTGGCGGCAGTGGTGGTAGCTGTCGCTTCGGAGAAGTCTGACGGTCTGTCGGAGTAGGAGATCGCGTTGTCCGTCTAGATCGCGCCGCAGTAGCCTTAGACGGTCGTCGCCGTCGCGAGCGTCGTTGTCTATTTCTCACCACATCAGCGGCCTCTTTGTGCGTTGAGCCGTCCCGTACCATCTGCCTCATGACGCTCCATTCCTTTTTCACCAAGGGACAGTCCCTTGATGAGGCTTCGTGTGATCCATGGCAGTTGGTACATTCCAGGACAGTTGCTCGGCAGGATTCCGCATTGTGTGGCTCTGCACAGCGGGGGCAAATCGCCACGTTCCTGCAAACTCCGCTCACATGACCCATTTTTTGACATTTACGGCACTGGAGTGGTCGTGGTGTAAATGGACGGACCACGTGACGAAAGTGTCCGACCTTCACGTGGGATGGCAATATGTCGCCTTTGAAGACAATCTTTACGCAACGCGAGTTGCCCAGACGTGAGACTAGGACTATGTTGCTATGATCACTAACTTCCTTGATGAGCATTGGAAGGTCGCCACAAGGAATGGAGATGTCGACATCGTATATGACGCCTACCACCATGTCCTTGTTAAGTGGAAGGTGAGCTCGAACCTTTATGCCGTCGAAGTCTGTGACCCTGGTCAGAGCAAGCAGAGATGCCTGGTGTATAACATCGATGGCCAAGACATTCTTGCGGGGGTTGACTCGAACATCCTTGATTTCGTTTGGAGCCAGAGACTCGAGTTTCCTCGAGATGGTCTGCCGATTCAGGTGTCTCAGATTGTCCGATGGCGTAACAGGCACAAATAAGACGGTGTAGTTCGTTGAAGCCACCTTCGGCTTCACAGTAGATGCGGTTGAAGCTGATGAAGCACCCATAGATCTTCGTTTTGGTTTACGACTGTAAACAGGCGTGAATCCATCGTCGGAATCGTCACTGCTCGCCGAATACAGTTCGGTGGACTCACTGTCGGCGTCGCTGAGTTCGCTGTTCCGTTTCCTCGAGGGGCCCGCCGACGGCGGAGGCATGCCTGGAGGGTGTGGAAGCCAGTCTACTTCCAGTGTAGCCAAATAAAATACCGATGGCTACGCGAGGAACATGACAAATCACCAAAGACTGTCACCCGGTAAACAAAGCGCTGTGCAAGAGGCACACTTCGTCGTCGTCCCCAAACAATGTCGAGGAATCAGATTGTGCATATGGGCCTGCTAAAGCCTCACTGTCACTGTGCAGCTGTCCGTAATTAGCCAGGATGGCTCTTTTTCGGAGGGGAAGTAAATGTAATGCAAAAGAGCAGCACTACTTGCAGAAGCAGAGAACGCTGCTCCCGTAGAAAAAAGGCGACGATTCAACAATACAAGCTTTGCATTGGTTCTACTTTTACTGGTTACGTTTCTGCGTCGTATCTAATAGTAGAGTACTTCTTTAAAACGCTTCATTATGTTACAAATGGCAGCCCTCATGCTTGCCTTGGTTTCGTTTTGTATTGCCTTCTTATGGTTGAGGTTAACTAAAATCTGGGTTCCTTTTCTTCGTTATTAAGTAATGGGTTGCGTGGTAATAAAAAATAAAACATTAGAAGTTTACTTACTCCATTTCCAAAAACGAAACCGAAAGTGCAACAAATATCTTGGGTGAAATGGTCCAGCGAGAAAACAAGCAACTATATCTTCAGCAGCGTTGTACTAGTAATAATAATTGCTGGAGTTCTACGTGCCCAAACCATAATATGTTTATGAGGCATGCCGGAGAGGAGGGCTGTGGAAATTTCAACCACTTCAGGTTCGTAACGTGCATCTAAAACGAAGTACACGAGCCTCTAGCATTTTCGCCTTGTTCAAAAATGCTGGAGCCGCCGTCAAACCTGTCCCCTTTGGGTCAGCAGCCGAGCACCGTAACCGCTGTACCAGCGCGGCAAACATAAGTAATTCTGAGATAGACAAAAAAAGAAGAAAAAACCGCATTGGGATTCGAATCAAGGCCCCAGCAATTGCGCGCAAACAGCCAGCACGGATGATGAACCCATTCAGCCACAGCGCGCGGCGGCTAGCCCGTGATACTGCGGCTATTATAAAGATACTACGGTCAAACTCTCCTTGCAAGTGTCCCCACCTTCCAAAGAGCAGCAACGGAATGCAAAAGGGAAAACAGCTGCTTTCTGTTTGCAAAAATGCGCTGTAGACCATAATTCGATGTTTCACAGCGTAATGAGCGAGGACGACATAGGAAAACACACACAGCGCTGAACTTACAACTGACTATATTTTCAAACTTACAGCAATATATATGCGCTCTTCACCAGGAAAGAAAAAAGAATAGAGCAAGTGAAGCATACAAAAAATTCCAGAAAAAATCGTAGAAGCCCAAACAATTTTGAAACGTGATAAAAAGTGCACGAGTGCAGCTTCGCTTGCTCTTTCGAGCAACGAAAGTGAATTTCTCGTGATCGTAAAATATATGTGATATCGATGATCGGTTGTTGTTTCCTGCGACTACAATTTTTTGTACACCAGGCCTGCAATTGTCGCGTGACCAAAATCACGTAACATCGCACATCTACTTATGTGACTACAATCACGTAACAACTAGCCACGTGACTAAAAATCACGTAAAATCAAGTAATTAGTCTCGCCACTAAAATCCCGTAACGTCACGTAACTACTGACGTGACGTGTTGGCGCCAAAAACTTCGGAACAACCGGGTGGCGCGGGGCAACCTCAGCGTCCGCACTGGACTCTAATAAAGATGTACTTTCTCTCTCACGAGACTAAAATCCCATCACCTAACTACTAGTGACGCGACATTTCCCCTTCAGAACCACGGAACAAGTGCGTAGTCTTGGGAACCGACCGAAACCTGAGAAGAATAGATTATCCAAGACTAGCCATATCCTATAATACTATACTAGCAAAATCTTTGCACCTCTAGCAATGGCTTGGTAATACTAGCAAAACCATAGAAGAAGCTAGGTCAAACGCTAGCTCCGCTTTCGGTTCCAGCCTTGCGCAACCAGTACATGATGCGCACATTTTCATTTCCAGATGTTTAAAATGGCATCTTATTGCGGTACGTTGAGGTGGGCTGCGAGTGCGTGCGAAAAGCTGCTGAATCACAGGATGTTCGTTTTGTAACTGGGAGCACCAGTCCCTGGACTTCCCGAAAGCTTTGATCCACACATATCATATCACACGGACCTATCCATTGTAGTGCACAGTGCTTTGTGGTGTTAAATGAGAAGGCATGCTGGTTTTTTTCTGTTCACGCAGGGCGATAGATATGACAAGAGATGAATAAAAATCCCAGTTTCACCGCAAGGACGATGCAATGAGTGCGATAGCAACAAATGAAGTAAAGCTGGCAGCTAACTCTTCTAGATGCAGTCTCTCGTAAATCTACAAAATGGTGCTGTAAGAGAACACAGCCACCTCAGGTAGGAAAGGGGATTTCGCACAGTCTCTTCGAGTTGAGAGCGCAGCATATAGAAGGGTATATGAGCCGTCCGCTGATGCTTGTCGAGATAGCGATTTTGATTTCATTTAAGTTAGGGCGAAATCATTGCACTGCTGTTTGAAAAAGAAAAAAATAATTTTCCTATTCTTTGATTGGCTTAATTATCTGTTGGTTTCATTAGTAGTGTCTAACAAAAAAACGAACCCCTCGAAAACTTGCCCTTCGTTCGTTAAGATTACGACAAACTCTTGCGTTAGCCCTAAAGTAAAAAGCAACTGCAAAAACGTCTTTGTCATTTAATTACTATGCCTCGCTTGTCAAAGCTTAGTTCGCTTCCTTTACGTTGCTGAATTGTAGGTACCTGAGAAGGTCGTAACGAAATCATGAGAACGGAGAAATGAGTTTCCACCACAATACGCGTACAAAAGTTCGAAAGAGCTTTGTTCACCATAACTTGATCGGGCGTTCTGTTCCTTAGGACGTTTATAAAAGAATAAAGTAAGAATTACAAATGTAGATCTGAACGATGTGATACGCGTGGAATGTTTAAACATACACTAGAAAAGTCATATAATAAAGAGAAAAAGAAACGGCAGCTCAAGATTACAGTCAAGAACCGAAACCGAAACGAAAGCTCTATTTTGTTTCGGCGGCGACATCCCGTGCGAAGCTGTGGAATTAAGTCACGGGCTGAAAAAAAAATTGCTGATCCGTTGCCAGGAATCGAACCCATGACGGCGCGGTGATGCCGCGCTCTGAACTTGAGCGATTAGCTCGCTCGGCCACAGTGGACGCCTTGTCGCCTGTGGTAAGCAAGGGTTTATCAATTTACCACAAACATTTGAACGACCGCGCTTCAAAAAACGCGTTAGGGAACAATGTTATGCGAAGTGCGGCAAGTTGCGAATGGCTTCAAACGAAAGCTGATTGTCAGGACTACTTGTGATTTCCTGACCATTAACATAACTTGCTTAGTTTTACGACAGCGACCGTTTTTGTCACGAAAAACAGGCCACATTTTTCGCCGTTTCCATAGACTCCCATTGTACAATCTTTAACTGCTCCGGGAACAAACTTGAAGCTTCCTGCAACATGATCGCTGTAGTCCTCTCGTGCGTTTAGGTTCCCAGAGGCGCTCTGTGGTCTGCGTTTTTCAACATTCACCCTCTACACTTAATTATTCGTGAAACACTCGCCAGTTCCATTGAAAACGCGCTAGCTTCGCGCCGGGCCCGCCAGGGGCGCTGGCTGTGATGTGTCCACAAAAGCTGGATATGACAGTTAAAACTAGGAATAAAGCAGAGAGCTTACATTGGCAGCACGTTAAAGGCATATTGCAGTAAGCAGACCGGCAGAAAAAAACAATATATAGACATAGGTAAGGGATGGAGAAGAAGGACAGCTAAGAAATAACTTCTGCTAACAATCAAATTGTGATTTTAAAAACTCTTTGAATAAAATAAAAACAGACGTACGCCAAGGTAGCGTCTCTTAGATGAATGCTTGTCCTGTTAGATCCAGCATCGGTACTGTTGGTGTTGTAGCTGTTAGAATCTTATTTGCATATGAGTCAATCTCGTTGGATGTCATGCAAACTTACATCCACGAGATCCTTCAAATCACCGATGTGTGAAACCACGAGAGGCGAAGCAGCCCGCCATTCTTGCATTCTTCAGACTTCGTAACGAAGCACCACACAAGCGGAACTTCGATAATGACTTTATAGTGGCATCAGCATGTGTGCGAAAGAAGCTGCACGTATTGTAGTACGCGGCACAGGAGAGTCGCTAAGTGCCAAGTGTCATGGCACTGACAAAACTAAAAAAAACGATTAAACAAAAATTCGGCTGGGCGCAGACGTTCGCGCGCTTGTCTGTCGAGACGACGCGAGCGCCACCTCGTAAATCTGCTGAACCAATATATACGGACACTCGGAGCTTATCGCCTATCCTCGCTGGAAAACTCTTGCGGAACGATAAAATAATGTCACTGCCTTTAGTTTTATTCCGGTGACTTAGTGGCAGCACTATCAGCTTGAGAAGCTCAAGCTCAGCCAACATTTACTGCTTCGCACGGTGGTGGTGCGATCGCAGTATCTTGTATCTTAAGATACACGATACATTCTTCAATGTACCGGAAATACAGATACAGATACTTGTTTTGCGAGACGTATCGCGATACAGGTACAAGATACCCAAAAAGTATCTAAAATAGTATCGAAGATACATGTATCTTCGATACTGCCCAGCACTGATATATATATATATATATATATATATATATATATATATATATATATATATATATATATATATATATATATATATATATATATATATATATATATTGTTAAGGTGTTTAATAGACAGCACTGAACGACAATGAGTAATGGCGACAGTCACGGCAAGGCACGAACTCCCTGCGCGAGCGTCGTTCTTTTTCAAGCAACCAAAGAGGACGACCCACTAGAAGGCGCTGGAGAGGGTAACACATTACCATGTCCCAAGGCTTCTCTACAATTACCCCGGGTATGAAAAGGGAGCCGTCCGGCGACCTAACAGCTCGTCACATATGAGTGGGTCATAGTAGGCCTTGAGGCGCTCCACCTTGACAATGTCGCGCCCTCGACGGCGCATGTCCGAAGCTGGTTCGATGGGTTCGATCAAGTAGTTGACCGGGGATGTGCGCTCGACGACCCGGTATGGGCCTTCGTATTTCGGCAGCAGTTTTGAAGAAAGGCCACTTGCAGCGGTAGGGACCGAGAGCCATACGAGCGCTCCAGGGAGGAACGTGGGTTCAGAAGTAGTGGTGCCATCGCGAATGCTCTTCTGCAGCTCTTGTTCCTGCGTCGTAAATGTCTTGGTAAGCTCGCGACACTCTTCAGCGAGCCTGGCTGTGTCAGAAAGTATCGTGTCGATGGTGTACGACGGGTGCCTTCCGTACAGTAAGAAGAACGGTGAAAAACCAGTAGTGCTCTGAGGGGCGGTGTTATAGGCGTAGGTGACAAAGGGCAGAATGGTGTGATCGGCGGCGACGTACATTGACAGCATGTCGCCGAGCGTTCGGTTAAAGCGTTCGGTTAGGCCATTCGTCTGCGGGTGGTAAGCAGTAGTTTTGCGGTGAACAGCATGGCACTCTTTCAGAATGGCTTCCACGACTTCCGATAAGAAGACACGGCCTCGATCGCTGAGAAGCTCTTGGGGTGGACCGTGACGCAGTATGAATCGGTGTAGTAGGAAGGAGGCAACATCCGCGCTGTAGCCGCTGGGAGGGCGGCGGTTTCGGCGTATCGCGTTAGATGGTCAACAGCGACGATGGCCCAGCGGTTACCAGCCGAAGTCAGAGGAAGTGGTTCATACAAATCGATGCCCACGCGCCCGAACGGACGGTTAGGGCAAGGTAATGGTTGTAGACCTGCTGGCGACACGTGCGTTGCAGGTTTTCGGCGTTGGCAATCGAGGCAGGAGCGAACGAACTTCTGCACGTAGCGGTACATCCCACGCCAGAAGTATCGTTGTCGAATGCGGTGGTAAGTTTTGGATACCCCAGAGTGCGCGCATTGCGGGTCAGAGTGGAAGGCCTCGCATATTTCAGAACGCAGACTGCGGGGTATCACTAGTAGCCACTGGCGGCCGTCGGCGTTGTAATTGCGTCGGTGCAGGAGGTCGTCGCGAACGGCGAAATGGTGGGCTTGACGACGCAACGCGCGAGTGGATGGTGTTGCCGTCGGATCAGTGAGCAAGTCGATCAGCGAGGTGATCCATTTATCCTTGCGCTGTTCGGTAGCGATGGTGTGAACGCTGATTGAAGCAACAGCTATGTGAGATACTGAGCAGGGGGCATTGTCGTCAGGCAAGGGAGAGCGCGAGAGGGCGTCGGCGTCAGCATGCTGGCGTCCGTTGCGGTACAGCACGCGGATGTCGTAGTCCTGCAGGCGAAGTGCCCAGCGGGCGAGAAGGCCTGAGGGATCCTTCAATGACGACAGCCACCATAGTGCATCATGGTCGGTGACGACATCAAATGGGCGACCATACAAATAAGGTCGAAACTTTGTAAGGGCCCATATGATCGCCAGGCACTCTTTTTCCGTGACTGAGTAATTGGTCTCGGCTCTGGTAAGCGTACGGCTTGCGTATGCCACGACATATTCGGGGAACCCTGGTTTGCGTTGCGCAAGGACAGCGCCGAGGCCTACACCGCTGGCGTCCGTGTGTACCTCCGTTTGGGCTGTAGGGTCGTAGTGGCGTAGTATGGGAGGAGACGTCAACAAACGACGGAGCTTTGCGAACGCGTCGTCACACTCGGACGACCACGAATTTAGGGGTCCGTTACTTCCAAGGAGCTTCGTCAGCGTCGATATGATGGTGGCAAAGTTTCGTATGAAGCGTCGAAAGTATGAACACAGTCCGACGAAACTGCGCAGTTCTTTGACGGACGTAGGTTTGGGAAATTCGGCCACGGCCCGAAGCTTGGCCGGATCGGGAAGGATTCCGTCTTTGGACACGACGTAGCCGAGGATTGTCAGCTGCCGTGCCGCAAATCGGCACTTCTTCAGATTCAGTTGGAGGCCGGCGTTGCTCAAACGGGTCAAGACATGCCGCAGACGTTGGAGATGCGTGGAGAAGTCCGGTGCGAAGACGACGACG
This sequence comes from Rhipicephalus sanguineus, assembly GCF_013339695.2. Classification (NCBI taxonomy): domain Eukaryota; kingdom Metazoa; phylum Arthropoda; class Arachnida; order Ixodida; family Ixodidae; genus Rhipicephalus; species Rhipicephalus sanguineus. Next base: position 166,494,334 of record NC_051176.1, read on the forward strand.
TCGACCAGGTAACACAGGCACGTGTGCCATTTCAAGTTACGCAGAACGGTGTCCATCATGCGCTCGAAGGTCACGGGCGCATTACACAGACCGAACGGCATGACGTTGAACTCGTACAAGCCGTCGGGCGTGACAAAGGCTGTCTTTGGTCGAGCGTCATCAGCCATGGGTACTTGCCAGTACCCCGAGCGCAAATCGAGAGATGAAAAGAATTCTGCTCCTTGGAGGCTGTCAATCGCGTCGTCGATTCGCGGCAGTGGATAAACATCATTGCGGGTGACCTTGTTGAGCCGTCGGTAGTCCACACAGAACCGCACAGAACCGTCCTTCTTCGCAACGAGAACAACAGGAGACGCCCATGGGCTGTCGGAGGGCCGAATTACATCGCGTCGAAGCATATCGTCCACTTGCTCGTTAATTACCCGGCGTTCTGTGGGAGACACGCGATATGGACGTTGCCGCAGTGATGGTTGGGCGCCAGTGTCGATGCGATGCGTAACAGCGGACGTGCGGCTGAGGGATGTTTGCCCGACATCGAAAGAATGACGAAATTCATCCAACAAGCACAGAAGCTGCGAACGCTGGACCGACGTAAGGTTGTCAGCAATGGAGGGACCAAATACATCAGTAGGTGACGAATCAGACGTGGAAACAGCACTGATGGTGGGGGAACTGGTACAGTGCGAGTCATCGGGTGCGTCCAGAACTTGTGCGTCTTCAACGGGTTCCACTTTGCCGAGACATTCCCCTCGAACCAACGTAACAATGCACGGGGATGGGTAGGTAGCAAAAATAGCGGTGCTGCCCTGAGTGACTCGCACGGTCGCGAAAGGTACCAGCAACCCTTTCCTAGTGCAGATGCGGGCAGATGGCGAAAGGAGTGCAATGGTGTCGGAGAGACCGGCGCAGTAGACCGACACAGCCGTTGACGAGTTTGGAGGCACTTTCGTATCGTCTTGGACGAGGATCTTGCTCACTGCCGATGGACTGTCTGTCGGCGTCAAATGTGAGAACGGTGAGAGTTCGATTTCGGCTGGTGCGCAACGAATTACGGCGTCGTGGCGGGAGTGGAAATCCCATCCCAGGATGACGTCGTGAGAGCATGCCGCAATTATGATGAACTCGACGTCGTACAGAACGTCCTGAATGACGACGCGAGCAGTGCATACTGCTGTAGGATGAATACTCTGGGAGCTTGCGGTAGGAAGGACATCCCAGAAAGTGGCGTCATCACTTTTCGAAGTAAGCGGCAAAGTTTTGCGTCCATAACGGATACAGCGGCTCCAGTATCGATAAGGGCCGATGCGCGAACACCGTCCACAAGCACGTCGATTACATTCGATGGACTTCGCTGAGGGCTTTCACAGTTCGATAGCATCGCAGCCCTTGCCTCCTGGACTGCGACGACTAGTATTCCTGCTCTCGTGCGACCGAACGTGGCCGCATGGGTGACAGTGATCGACGTCGTGGAGACGGAGAGCGGCGAGTAGCTGGAGGTGGGCGTGACGTCGGCGACATAGGTGGAGGTGGGTCGTAGAATGCACGGCTTGACTGGCTGGTGACAGGTGACGCGACTCGAGGCGGCTGCACGCGTTGACAATAACGTGCCACGTGACCGGCGTAACCACAAGCAAAGCAGATGGGCCGGTTGTCGGGGGTGCGCCATCGGTTCGCCGGGGTAGGTCCTCCCGCCCATGTCGCAGGACGCGATTGACTGGTCGGCTGCTGAAATGACTGTGTGGTGGACTGCAGTCGGGGCCGAGGGATGGCGTCAGCATATGTAGCCGGCACACCCGCCTCAAAGAACGGAGATCTAGCGGCGGCTTCGGCGTAACTCATTGGGGCAGCCGCAGGAATTACTTGGGGCGGCCTGGCGACAACTTGAGCGTAACTCTGGGGCGTAGGAGCCGGAGGTTGCGGGTGGTACTCAGGCATGACCTCCGCAATTTCCTGCTCAATCGCTCGGTGGAGAGGAGGAAGAAGGGTGGTCGACGACTGTTGAACGGGCTGCGGGTGGGCAAAGGCGAGGAGGGAGACCTGGCGTGCAATTTCCTCGCGCACGAACGACTTGACTTCTGCCAGCAGCGCGGCCTGGTCAGTTATTACCGCCAAGCCAGCAAGCTCTGCGTCGCGTGATGGGGATCGACGGGTCATCGAACGCTGCCGGCGGAGCTCCTCGTAGCTCTGGCACAGCGTTATGACCTCGGCCACTGTGCCAGGGTTTTTGGCAAGCAGCACGGTGAAGGCATCGTCGTCAATGCCTTTCATTACGTTCCGGATCTTGTCAGACTCAGACATGGTCCCGTTGGCCTTCTTACACAAGTCGAGGACGTCTTCGATATAACTTGTGAAAGATTCACCGGCCTGCTGAGATAGTTCACGTAAGCGCTGTTCGGCTTGCAGCTTACGAACTGTTGGGCGGCCAAAGACGCTGATGACGGCGGTCTTGAAATCGGACCAAGTCGCAAAATCGGACGCGTGGTTGTTGTACCACAAGCTTGCTACGCCCGCGAGGTAGAATACCAAGTTGCTTAACTTGCCTTCTTCGTCCCATTTGTTGGGGATGCTGACGCGCTCGTAAATTGCGAGCCAGTCCTCCACGTCGGTGCTATCGGCGCCAGTGAAGATAGGTGGATCGCGTATACGGGGGACACCGGGACATGTGCTCGTTGCGAGAGGAGGCGTTTGCTGGGCGGCGTCTTGAGGCATGGTAGATGGCAGGGTACGGGATCGGAGCTCCAGGGGCACTGAATGGGAGCAGAGCACTCTCCACCAAATTGTTAAGATGTTTAATAGACAGCACTGAACGACAATGAGTAATGGCGACAGTAATGGCGATATATATATATATATATACAAGCAAGGAACCGGAAGTTCTACACATATATTTGTTATGGTTTTAGTTAACCTGTCCCAGGAGGGCTTTCTACATTTGTTAATACCCTTTAGTACTGCTGCTGACTTTGCTTAGTGAGCAACTCATCAAGGAAGGCTGCTGCAGTGTTAAAAACAAAAAAACATTGAATGCACCAAAGCCACCTGAACATTAGGATTGTGAAATTAGGAGTTAATTACATGTCTGACGCATAACGGTAGTGAAAGAAAAATGACAAGGAAAGCTATATTAGGCATGTTAAACACCAATGAGTAATAGTATTCAATCACCAATGCGCATGAGGATACGTAATTACAAAGGTTGTGTCTGTCACATTAGAAGCCCAGAGAAATCGCACCAGTTTTATCAATGATCTTACTAGTTTACAGTGAACTGTCCATATATTTGATAAAAAAAAAGTTGCTGCCATTTGAAGCCACTGGATGTTTGTCACTAATTATTGTCATGTGACAAGTTGAGCCACATAACATTAATTGTTACACATAGTACACGAGGCTGCATGTATTCATTTTGAAACAAAACGCAGTTCTTCTCTAACCGACCTATTACTACCTAAGCAACATGAAATATGGACCCTAAAATGTTCTGTGTGACTGCTTTTGTGATGGACAGTGTAAAGTTGGCGAAGCAGTAATCGAATGACGCACGGTTTGTAATAAGCAAGAAGAATACTATCATGAAAGTGACGGTGCTGACGCTTATCTTACGAATAATTTCCGTCATATAAACTAAGTGCTAAATTCTCAGGCGAACAGTCCAACAAATAATTGGATCTGTGAAAAGTCTATAATATTCATACTACCATAGAACATGGAAAATCTTAATCAGGGGAGTAATAAATGTTTTTATTTGCACACAATGCAACTAATTCACAATGAGCACATCTTTGGAAAGATGTGCAATGGTCTGCACTAAATGTATCCCAACAATACATACTATCAGCTGGAAAAGTTTTTGAAACACTGCCAAAGACAATTAATAAACAAAATTACGTCTCAGAAAATTTAAAGCGTTCTAGGAGAAAGAGATTGAACTTAAAACTGGAAGTTTACTGCCCTAAGCTTTTGACTTTAAGCCAAGCAGTGACGTAAAACGCTTTTACCAGATACAGTGCTGCCTACACATTTTCTCATAAATGTACATGTAAAAGTGCAGGTTTGTTTGTGACGCTATTGTAATAAAAAATTGTAGGAATGATAACAAGACAACAGTAAAACCTCCTCGAGACAGGCAGAGTGAAAAATACGATTGAGAGACTCAACAAGGGAACTAAGATTCTCTCACAATCTGTGACACTAAAACTGCAATACAACAGTGTGAAATATCTACTTAAGGTGCCGTACATGCTTCACCACGTCACTTAGTCATGCTACGTGCCAAGAAGCCACCAACCAGGGTTAAATCAGTGGTCACACCGAGAGAAGGCAGGTTGCAGGTTAGTGGCCATGCAGGAACGCACAATACTTACACCCAAAAAAGCCCGTTAATAACAAGTTGCCATTCAACAGCATTCGGCTGCACGTCGGGTCACAAAAGCGCAGTACCATCGGCAACAAACAAAACGCGACATTCCGAGTGCATGGCCTTCTCATACATTCAATGTCGTGCAATGGTGCGCCGACTCACTTAATTCGTTTAAGGATAATCGAGGCAGACATATGCAGAACGTATGTGCTCAGTGTGCCCTTATGGCATGTCTTGAATCACTAGGTTTCATCATGCGCAGAGGCCGTGCACTAGAAATCATTAAAATTTCGCCACTACTAACTATACATACCATAATGCAATGCTATTAAATCCAAGAATACGCAAGTACAGGCTCGACATGCCAGCTCTGCGTATTACTGCGTTTGCATGTGGCCACCCAGAAAAGCTCATGGTAATATTACTGCCAGCATAGTTGTTACATTAAGTGCCAATATCGGCTGCAAGATGAAAAAAACATTGCAAGGTCACTAAATAAGCTCCAGTCAGAATGCCAGGCAATTTTCTAAAAATATGCAGGCAACTGGTTGAGCATATGGCGAGCTGCTGGCATTAAACAGGGCCCTGAGTGATTGAAAGTTATGTCTGAAAAGCTAAGCCACGTATTGAAAAAAATATGACACTTTTCACTATGCAATGGCTAGGATTCACATTAAACGTAACAAAGTGCTCCACAAATATTTTTTTAAGGAAACTGGACGAAAAGATGCATATTCAAAATTTTTCTAATATCTTACCCCTTTCAATTTAAATAACACCGTTACCATAGGTTTTTTTTTCATAACTTTTCTCAGAAGAAAACAAAGTGATGCTTTTATTCCTCAAGTTATCAAAGCCACAATAATGCATTGAAAATAAAATTATTGCAAGGGCATTAGTAAAATTAAGTGCATGTACACACTTCTACTGTATGCTATGGGATGCGAGAGATATAATTAGAAAGAAATAAAGCTATCTAGGGGTTACAATTAAAGTTTGCAAATTCAGTAGCAAGAGCATAACAAACACGAAAAAAAATAAAAACAAGCTCAATACAGCAACCCTTATTCATTGTAAAGCAGACGAATCTATGCATTGCAGGTGCATGTGCAAAACACAAAAATACACTATGGAACATAAAGGCACATTGACTTCCAACAGTGCGACTAAAGTAGCTGACATGCTATAATGCTCACAAAGAGTCATACCTATAAACAGCACATGCGTCATCATTCGTGAACATGACTAACATGCTACACAGCTCTGATACATTTTGAATATTAAATTACCTGCTCAAGAGACTTATCATATTTTCTCGTGTATAACCCGCAAAAAAAAAACAAGAAATTTCGGAGCTAAAGTCAATGTGCTGGTTATATGCGAATTTCGATGCACAAGTTGGCTTCATGGCAATATACGAATGTATTTTTTTATTATTTTTTTTGGGTAGTTAGTAGCTCGGAGTGCACGTTATGTGCAGAGGTGGGCTATAAGAGAGAAACTGCAGTAATACCCGAGGGACAAAATCCTCTGCCTTTAATTTTAAGAGGTAGCAAATGTGTACTTACAAAGGATACCCTATCACTTCTAAGCACTTTTTTTTTTTCACTTTACGCTACAGCATATGCGCACTGGTTGCATCGAAGAGCGAGTTATCGGTGCTATGGGCCGGGCACGTAGCACGTCGGCAGGATAACCGGTGGTCGTTAAGGGTAACTGACTGGATTCCAAGAGATGGTAAACGCGTGAGGGGGAGACAGAAATTAGGTGGGTAGATGAGATTAAGAAGTTTGTAGGTATAACGTGGCAGCAGAAAGCACAGGACCGGGTTGATTGGCGGAACATGGGAGAGGCCTTTGCCCTGCAGTGGGCGTAGACAGGCTGATGATGATATATATATATATATATATATATATATATATATATATATATATATATATATATATATATATATATATATATATATATATATATATATATATGGGCGCCTATGAATAGGAGGCTGGTCAGCTGTGTTCGTGCGGTGGGTTACACCAGTAGCTTTTCCCAATGGATGGCCGCTGAGATCGAAAACGTCGACGTAGGACAGCAGAAGCTGGTGGAGCTCGTAACTCTGCTGCGGCGTTAAGGTGCAAGCACCGTATGGCGCTGTCGGGACAAGGATTACGTTGTTGCTGGGCATGGGGATCGGACGGAGCGGTCACCGTGAGAGCAGCCACCGCGCTGTATTCTAAGGTCGAAAGTAATGCCAAAGTGATGCCTTGCGGGAGCACTTGCGGTGTCAAACTAAAATTGACAACGGGAAGGCACGTGGAGTTCCCTGTGACCGAAAGAACGGTGTGTGGTAGCGTAATACCACGACTTATCAGGACATCGGTGATAGGGGTCAGTACATAGTCGCCGTCGGGAACTGGTGGTGGTGAGACAAATTCGACATAGGTCAGTGTTTGGGGTGAGAGGCGACCGTATCCGGCAGTGCAGAGGCGACTAGGCCGGGGCACAGGAGGGTCGATCATGGGCAAGTGGAGACGGAGCGTACTGGCCGAGCAGTCAATGAGGGCAGAATGCGCAGACAAGAAGTCGTGGCCTAAGATGACGTCATGGGGACATTATTCAAGGACGGCGAAGAGGACAACTGTGTGGCGATCAGCAATGCTTACATGAGCGGAGCACATTCCCACGACAGATGCTGTTCCGCCGTCGGCAACACGGACAAATGGAGTCGTCGCAGGTGTGAGAACTTTCTTGAGCTTGCGTCTAAAATCAGTGTTCATAACGGAAACTTGAGCGCCAGTGTCGACTAGAGCTGTCACAGGCACTCCGTCGACTTGTACGTCAATAAGGTTCCGTTTCGTCGGTATGGTCAATAGAGGATTTTCGCTTGGTCCGATTGATGCAGCGCCACCTCCAGAGGCTGCAGCATTTAGTTTTCCGTCGGCTAACGTCGGGGGGGAGCGGGGGAAGGTGGTCGTCGGGGCTGAGGCGAACGGGACTGGCGACGGTGGGGTGAGGGAGAGCAGGAGTAATGGGGATCGTGAGGGGCAAAGTGGTCCTGATGGGAAGAGTAGCCCTGAGGGGCAAAGTGGGCCGGAGGGACGTAGTGGGCTGGAGGGGCGAAGTGGGCTGGAGGGGCGAAGTGGGCAGGAGGGGCAGAGTGGTCTGGGCTGGTTGCAGAACGAGGAGCGGGACGATTATTGAAGGAAGGCGGGAAATTTTGTGCAGGAGGACCCCAGCGACTTCGGCAATGACGATATATGTGTCCTATTCGGTGACAGTAGAAGCATATGGGCTTGTCATCAGGTGTTCTCCATTCGGACGGATTACGGAACGCTGGTGGCGAGCCAGACGGGAGTCGACGTGGGGGCGTGAAGTGCGGCGGGAAGTCGGTACGGGGAGGCGTCGAAATAGAGCAGATACCCATGCTGGCAATTTCCTGTCGGATTACTGCTTGAAGAAGGGGTAAAGGGACGGAAGGAGGTGTGTCAGAGGATGGTGGTGCCACGGTAACAGGGGCGGCTGCTTCAAGTTCACGCCTAACGAGTCGGGTCAAGTGATCGCAGGCGTCCGGTTGCCGGATATATGTAGCGAGGCAAGAAGGCGTCATTGCGGTATTCGGAAGGCGCGGGAACAGTTGGGAGACACGCCTACTTTTAGCCTGTTCCAAGCGACGACATTGTTGAAGTACCACATCGACAGAGGACACGTTAGTGCACAACAGCAAGTTGAACGCGTCGTCGTGCGCTTGTATATGTCTCTTCTTCTTGTTTCGTCCTTGTCCCTTTTTGCGCCACCGTCTTACACTTTAAGTCGGCGATACCCTTGAGTATGTGCGCAACTTGTTCTTGCTCAGACATGGTTTCGTCGGCTTTGCGGCAGAGGACCAGGACATGTTGAACATAACTGAGGTAGGACTCAGTGGAGCTTTGTGTGCGAGTCGATAATTCAGTCTTTGCGGCGAGGCGACGTCCAAGAGAGTTGCCAAAAATTTCGCGGATCTTTTCCTTAAAGCGGTCCCAGCTGGTAATCTCATGCTCATGGGTGTCAAATCAGAGACGAGGGGTTCCGTCCAGGTAAAATATGACATTCGCGAGCATGAGGGTGGGGTCCCACCTGTAACTGGCGCTGACGCGTTCGTACAGGCGCATCCATTGGTCGACGTCAGAACCTTCGAGGCCCGAGAAGACGCCAGGCTCTTTCACGGCGGGAAGCGTGACGAAAGTGGGTGCGGCCGGTGGGTTGGCAGGCAGGGCAGGAGGCAATGCGGGCGGCGGGGATGTAGCCGAGTCTTGGGAGGCCATGGGGAAATCCTCGAGACAACGTCCGCTGCGGAGTTCCTTGGCGAGGTAGGGGATTGCACCACTCCACCAAATATGTTACGGAAAAAGACACCAACTCAGAGGGATACGTATCCCTGTATTGTACAGCTTAGGCGAGCAGCACAACCGACGAGAACAGCACGTGCCAGTCTGTTTCGTCCTTCTCTTCGTCTCTTTGGCCGCGATGCCGCTGGTACGTAGCAATATGATTCAGGTCCGCCCTTCGATTGCGAAACCTACACATATCGGAGTATAACTCCGGGTAGTAGTAGTGATATGCGACCGGACTCGGGAACGTGTTCGTCTGTAAGAGGTGCCAGGCCGTCGCCTGCTGCTTGCTTAGCGAGGTGTGTGCCGGGGGAAAGCGAGCCCTTCCTAGCCTGTAGTATTTTGTGATTTCCTCATAACTAACCATGCGGTCTCTCTCCGTCCCCGGGCTTCGCGCTGCACCTGTTCGGCCTGCCAATTCTCGAGCCAGGTCGTGCGCGATTTCGTTCCCGGGGAGGGAGGAGTGAGCCGGCGCCCATATAGTATGAACAAGCCGCTCGGCGCGAAAGTTAGCTAGAATTCTTAGCGCTTCCGGCGAGATCCTTCCCTTCGCATAATTTTTAACAGCGGTTTTGGAGTCGCTGATTATGAGGTGGGCTTTTGTGGAGGCTAGTGCTATTGCTATAGCCACCTCCTCCGCCACTTCTGCCTTTCCTGTACGTATAGTGCCACTGACCTTGGAGTCCCCTTGAATATTCGTTGCTACTATGGCCATGTTTCGGCCATTCTCGTATTCCGCTGCATCTACATAGATCACGTCCCGATCGTTGCTGAATTTTTTATGCAGTGTTTTCGCCCTTTCTATCCTTCTATCTTGGTGATGCTCAGGATGCATATTTCTAGGTAATGGGGGTACTATGATGTGTTTCCTCACTTCCCGCGGAATGTCTTTTTTGACCCCATGTTGTACGTCATACGTGACCCCAATTGTGTCCAAAATATGTCTGCCCGTGGGGATCTGTGTTAGCCGGTCATACTGTGCCACCGTGTGGGCCTCTATCAGCTCTGCGAGCGTGTTATGTAGTCCTAGCGCCGAGAATGAGCGTTCAGTTTCATAAGTAGCGGCCGTCACCAAAATGCTGTTTTCGGGCTGAATCGGCATGAGGCCTTTTATGTTTTTTCCAGCGTTCGTCAGCCTCTATAACGACCCAACCAGGGGCGTATCCAGAAATTTTTTAGGGGCGAAGCTCCTTAAGGCGGCACCCGTTCGTCCCTCGTAGTCGTAGTAGTGCGTTAACAGTCGTAACGCTAGTACCAGATCTTGACCTCGAAGGTGGTGCCGGTGGGAGATTTTTCCTGTGCGTTGTTGAACAATAAAAAATTCGCAGCGTGCGCGTTAACTAAAAGCCGAATTCTTCTGTCTCTCATTCCGCATTATCAGCCATTGGCATGTTCCAGTAGGAAACGTTAGTAGAAGTAGAAGTGTAAGTGTTAGCTAAAAGCCGACTTCTTCTGTCTCTCATTCCCATTAGCAGCCATTGTTTACCTCCAAGGTAGTGCCTGGTGAGATTTCTCCTGTGCGTGATTAAACAATAAAAATTTTGTTCAAAACGCCGTTGATTGATGAAATAAACCAACGAAAGACGCCAGATGTTTTCTAAAAGCAAAACGAAAGAACGCCAGATGTTTTTAAAGCAAAACGAAAAGACGCCAGCTGCTTAACGAAAGACGCCAGATGTTTTCTAAAGCAATGGTTTTCTAAACAATGAAAATTCACAGCGTACATGTAAAATTAAAGTGAGCTGTAAGTCGTCATAACTCATCGAACCTTTAGTATAAACGCGCCCGATCTCACGTCGGTGATGATGAACTGGGCAGAATTCACGGAAGATTCACGGTTTACCGATGAACCTCCGCAGCTTCGCCCACTCATCATCATTCACTCCGTGGATATGCTATTCTTTTTCGGGGGGGGGGGGGGGTTCAACCATACTTTATGTATGTTCGTGCGTGCGTTTGTATGTGTGCGTGTACATATACGCATGCAAAACTGAAAATTTTCTGGGGGGGTTTGACCCCCCCCCCCCTTGTCTACGCCACTGGGCCCAACGAATGGGGCATCACGCGTTCATGAAAACGTGGGTTATGGATTCAATTTTCTTCTCGAAGTCAGAATTTTCCTGAAATGTGCAATTCCCGATATCGACATTGCGCGTTGACCAGCAGATCGCTTTTAGTCGGCCAACACGAAATATTTCAATGAAGCGCCCATAGCTGCAGTGTACCGCTTCCCAATCGTTTTTTGGATCGTCGGTAGAACGCGCTAGTAGTACGCATCCGTATGGTTCAGTTCAGTTCACATTGGGCGTACACGGGTGTGTGGCACTGGGTGTGTGAGGCACGGGTGTGAGGCACTCGCTTTCGGACAGGGGGACCCGGGTTCAAACCGGAGCCCCGGTAAGGGAACTTATTTCGTTTTAATAATTACTTTGATGTGCGCCAGCGTGAGGAGGGTGTTTGGGTGAGCGCGTCACGCGTTTTTTCCGCGACGGTCGGCATTTTTGGGACACCACCATCACCAGTTTCACAGGTCACCACGCGCTTCATGGCTACAGGCGCGCTAGCTGTGCGGTCCCTTCGTCTTTGCGTCGTTCGCGTGACTTAAAAAAAAAAAAGGACGCTTAGCGTGTTTCCCACATGGAAGAAAGAAAAAAAAAGTTTTTTTTTCTTTTCTCCATGGTCTTCCACTTCGTCTTTGCGAAAGCGTGAAAAGGAGGCAGTAAAGAAAAATATGAAGAAGACGATCTGCTGGCGCAGCAGACGTCTGCGCTGTAGAATCCCAACTCTGAATCTGCATGCACAGAGCTGGTCTGGCGATCTCTCCTTCATGTTCCTTTTGTAATGCGGTAGAAACAATCGAACACTTCTTGCTGGAATGCCGACGTTTTTCCTCAGTCAGAAAAAGAACTACGGAAATTATAATGCGGTAACTTGGTATGCCAGTTACTTCGATGTACTGCTGTCATTTTGGGGCTTCTGTGCTGGGACACTCGGACGGGAATGTATGCAGTGATGTGGAGAAATTCCTATGCCAGTCAAATAGATTTAATCGATACATCAACCGCTAATGATGTTTAGATTATGTCCTCCTGGCATAATGATTTTTGTTCCTTTGAGAGGTTACGCAACATGGTTTAGTCTGAAATTGGGATTCATTAAAAATAACTATTCTTTCTGATCGACACCGTATCCTCTTGTAGCACTTAAAGAAAAAAAGTTGAAACTATGTGATCCACCTGACTCTTATCCGATCTCCCTGAGTGGGTAAGTGCCAGTAATCCCAGGAGCATCACCATCGTCTGGAGACCTGCCGATCTCCCGCGGTGGGTTGAGCCAGGTTACTGAGGGACAACCAACCAACCAACCGTCCGCGAAGTGGCTCCGGCCGCTTGGAGCCAGAGCACAAAATGAGTGGCGTTCGAGTGACCCGGCTTACTGACGTTAGGGTCCTACTGACGTCTAGAAGAGCGAATGAAAGCAGGGCCCAGGCAGGACTGTGCATATTTATGATGATAATAAAAAAAATTTAGGAAGTGAATTAATTAATGAAAGATAATCAGTAAAAGTAAATTATAATCAAAACTAATTAACTGACTAATGAGTTGATTAGTGAAGGTTACATTAGTGATAGCTAATTAGTGAACTTTGGACGTCGATATAAAGTGCATGGTGAAATAGCAAAACCGCATGACTTTCGCTTTCGAGTCGTTTTAGGTCCATGTTTTAGGCGAACGCATAAGGAACCCTGTCATTTTTTTCACGAGGCGCTCCCCCCTCCCCCTCTTAACAAAATTTTTCAAGAGGCGTGCTGTGAAGTATGTATACAGCAGGGGCGTAGCCAGGGAGGAGGGGTTGGGGGGGAGTTCAAACCCTCCCCGAAATTTTTCAGTTTTGCTTGCGTATATATACACGAACACGTACAAACGCACGCACGAACATACATAAAGTGTGGTTAAACCCCCCCCCCCCCCTCGCGAAAAAAATTTCTGGCTACGCCCCTGGTATACAGAAACGAAAAACAGTGCGAAATTACAGTGACGGAAGGAGACAAATATGTGCGCTGAATGTTCCGTCCCTGTCTTCTGGTGTTTCAATAAGCACGAAAACCAACTAGCCCACCAACAAGCATTAACAAGGTTGCGAAGTGTTATAAAAAAAAAACGCGGAGAGTTGGCATTATTTTAATGATACGTATGAATGTGAAAGCGAGCCGGGGAACAGCGGCAGTTAGGTACGTGGCAGAGGGTTTGGTATGTGTGTGTGTGTGTGGGGGGGGGGGGGTGAGTTCACATTCAAAAGCGCTAGGATTCTATCGGGGCATAAAGTCTCCCTTGTTTGACGGGTGGGCGCGCCCGCCCGCTTAAGGCGGTGGCATAATTACGTATATATATATATATATATATATATATATATATATATATATATATATATATATATATATATATATATATATATATATATATATATATGTGTGTGTGTGTGTGTGTGTGTGTGTGTGTGTGTGTGTGTGTGTGTGTGTGTGTGTGTGTGTGTGTGCGCGCGCGCGTGCGTGCGCGCGCGTGTGTAGTCGACATTCTCAGAGGCCACAGATGTTGTGTTTGGGGCGATCACAGTGTAATGAAGCAGCAAACTGTCTCTAGAACTGAACAAACGCTTATGAAGGTTATGCAAAGAAATGTATTATTCCGAGCGTATTTCCGGCATTTTTTCAATGTGCCGATGCGATGAAGAACTCAAAAAAATTGGCGTTTTGGGTACAATTTTTTAAAAAATAACTCTGGATGTAAAGGAATAAACATATGTGAGCTGAAAGCAGATAATTTTAGCTGCAACGCAGAACATACATTACTTGACTCACTGCATTGAGAACCGCATGCACGACAACGCTATATTTATTTGACACCTACTTGCATAATAAAGTAGGCAAAAAAGCATGCATGCTTTTTTGCCTACTTTTTTATGCAAGTGCCAAAGACACATGTGTCTTTGGCATTATACCAGGCTCGTAATGCACGACTAAAGGAATGATTATTGACTAACCGACTGAGACCAAGGTGAACCTTCACTGATTCACGATGAGGTACCTCCACGCTCAGGTGCCTCGGGAAACAGTATGCTGTGCCAAGGAGCTCATTCGAACAGGGTGGTAACCTGTGGTGGGCTGTGTTTCGGGGAACCGCATTCAACTCTATGACAATACGTATTTTTTGCATTTCGCTGACGCCACGTCAACCAAATAATCGCGATTGAATCATTATTTGGAAAATTGGGGGGTCATAATTTCCCCGCACAAATTACTACTGAAAAAAAAGCTCCAGCGCTTATCAAATGGGTGCTGCGGAGCTATAGTGTACCTGCCGAAGGGGGGGGGGGGGGCCGGGTCCCTCCTTAAAAAATGGAGAGGGAGACGGGCCTGTTTGACCTCACTGCCTTTCCTTTGTCTTTTCTCTACTTCTAATTTACTGACTAGGTGATTGTTTGGTATCATCGCACTTGAAATAGTTAAAGATCACCCCCCCCCCCCCCCCCCCCACGCCATTCTCCCATCACTCAAACACACAAAACGTCTTCGTCGTCGTGCGAAGAACAAATAGGCGAAAGGTGCATCGTATGCGCGCGTGATACGTGCGTTCATTTCAGATAGCGCCTGATTAAAAAAAAGCGATAGTTGTCTATGATTGGTGTAAGAAATTAATAATTCTGCAGGCCACACCGATGTTACACGTACACGATATGCAAATGCGTGGTTGGTTTCCTAACGGGCATGACGTTGTGCCGGAGTTTCTAAGCTATGGCGTCTTCCTACATGCCCGCAGCCTCATAGCTCTTTCTTCGCGAGTCTTCTAGGCACGTCTGGCGCGGGTCTGTTGCTGGTCTTGTTCAGCTCGTGCCCGGCACTTGCCGACTACTCCGAAGTCAGTCGACTCGCGCTCCACCTACCGCCGCTTGCGTTGCTGCTCCGTCTTTATCGCTTGGCCTCTCCATCGCGAGACACGCCCGATAACGTAGTAGTGGCTTGAGGATAGGAAATACGTTTATTGCTGCAACCCGTTAAGGGAGCACAGCGCAGCGTCATCGGAGAAGGGGAGTAAAAGAAGACAGAGCAAAGGAGAGGCCGCCTTTTCCAGACGTACTAAGTAGCCACAACACCGAGTGCCAGGACTATATACCTCTCTTTCCATTAGAAAAGCGGTGGGTGACCTGCGGCACTGGAAATCCATAACGCGCACAGGATCCGCAGAGAGGAAGTCAACGCCTCTGCCTCCACGACACTTCGCCTCGTACCTTCTCCCTCCCCCGCTCCGCCGCTCTCTCCTCCTAAGTTTCACCGGCGCGCACTCACCGCTCCACCTCCACGCACCATTCTTCTCTGGCGCTCGTTTCTCTCGCGGCCTCCGACTCAATCTCGCCGATTTCGCAGACGGGCATGTTACGCTTGCGCGTAAAATTCTCAGGCCACTGCTAGCTGGACAGTGGCTGAAACGTCAGAAACTAAGGGTGCACGCATGCCTTGTTGGGCCGTCTGACAGCATGACCGAGCCATTCCGCAGCACATCGCAGTCAGACTATTGCGCTTGTAAAGCATACAAATTCAGGAATCTTGTCTGATGTCGTTACAACAAACAACCGATCAAAATGGCACGTTTATGACGACTTTGCTTCCCCCGACACGCTAAGTACTGAGATGCGATGAAGGAGTTTGAAAGAGTCCTGCATTACAGGCCGTTCCTTGAATTTCGATTAAAGCACAGCTCAGCTCCGGCGATCTTTTTTCTCTCGCCATGTCAAGGTAATGGAAACTCTGTGTTTCCGAGACGCTTCTGTCGCACATCTGATGGAAAACACGCTCATCATATTCGAAAATAATATGAGCTCCCAGCACGGAGCACAAGGCGAATCGTCTTGTGCTTCAAGTCATGCAGGAATCTACGAATCGTCTCGACTTGCATCGATGATCTGAACTTTACCATTTACACGGATTATATTGCACTATGGAAGGTACACATCTGCCCCCAGCGAGATGAGACTGCAGTACTACCACGTGCTATTGATAGCTGCCATAGACGGACGTGCGCCTATAACAGACGACAAGAAGGAAGGAAAAAACAAAAATGGGGAGGTTGACTAGAAAAGCGTCTGATTGGCTATCCTGAGTTTGGGAAAGTGATAAGAAATAAAATGAGAACGAGAAGGAAAAAAATGCGGGAGATAACTTTCTGTTTCTTAGCCATGGGACGCGCAAGGGTTGGGTGTATTGATTTTTGCTGGCAAGTCAGTCGCACAGCCCGAAGACGGTCATATGCGCGTGATTGTAACAGAAATTAATAAAAAAAAAAAGACAGAAGTCTAGGGGAAGATGGAGGCCTAAAATCATGGGAAATCGTCGAACAAGGAACGCCTCCGGAGTTAACATTACGTCAAGAAATATCGTCGACAAGTACCTGACGAAGACAAGTACCCTCGTCGAAACATTTGCTCCAGCGACATTCATTGTTCGACGATTTCTCATCACCATTGATTGACTGCAAGCATTTATAAGCCGGCTCCCTCCTATGCATGGCGCAGAATACCCAACTTTATCTGGTGCATCTCAGTGCGAACCACAGGAGAAAGTGCAGACGTTGAGCGTCATCATCCATCACCATGTGCTTGCTGGCCATCCTCTCAGAAAAAGCTGGATCGACCCCTGCAAGTCACACATATACCTGACGGCCAATGTTGTGTCGGTTCCTATGTTGTTTATTTGAACACATACCCGGTGGTCCAAGTTGCTGTGAAAGCGAACCAAAGTAGCGATATATATATATATATATATACATAAAATGAAGGAGACGTTTTACGGACTAGGGTCCCATAGTGCGAAGACTGCAGGGGGATCCGCAAGGAAGGCGGTTTGTACTAAAAAATGCATCGGCAAATGGCAAGAAAACGTAATATCAATGGAACAGAGTTATACAACAACTACAGCAAAAAAAAACTATAAATATAGTGCTAAGTACAACAGCAAAATAATACAATAACTGCAATGTAATTCAAAACGGACAAAATAGAATGATTTATGACGACAGAAAGAATAATTTCAGTTTTTCTTTTAAGTGTACAGATTAGATGAAGACTTTAGATTGAGTGATATAGAGTTTCATAACGAAATAGCTGTAAATGACAAGAATTTTATGCCGTAAGTAGTGCGAACTTGTGCTAGTAATTGAACATCGTTCTAATGCAAAACATGTACGATTACTGTTTTTATTGCGATAGCAATTATATGGACACTCTCCGCTGATTTTTGCCGTCGCCGTCATGCCCCGGACATGTATATGTATATATAAATATTTCATTTCGTTTCTTCTTCATAAATAAAACCAACAAAGAAAAATAAATCAGAAAAAGATCTTCAAAGTGCGGCACCCGGATTCGAACCTGCGACCCCTCGCTCCTCAGCGCCACTCTTTAATGAACTCGGCCACGCGCCGCCGGTTGGCCGCAATAATAACGGTGAGCTATTTTTATACACCATTTAACACTGGCGGTATGTAGATGTCGGAGGTGCTTTCGCGTGTGCAGTATCACCCGCGAGATTGCCTGCAGGGTGCGCTTTAAAGCAATGATAAATTTTACTTCTGTTTGAAAATTGCCCTTGAGACGCGCACTAGAAAGTGGCCCACTTCTGTACCCACACGCGATGTGGAACGCCGGGTAAACAATGCTTCGAGCGCCACCGCACGGCAGGAGACGCGGATGAGCCACTCCACGCGCCTCAGTTTTCAAGAAAAAAAAAATCTAAAAGCGTTGGGTTGCAGCGCGCCGCTCAAACACGAATAAGTAAATGGGACAGTCGTTAGTTCACGCTCGTCTTGTGTATACCTGTGCGTTCTTTTCGAGCTTCCTTCGTTGTGTTTGAGCAGCCAGCGCGCTGCAAGTGTCGAGCTGTTACCGTTGTTAGTTCGTGGTCATCCTGTGCGTGTTCGTTTCGTGGCTCGTTTGGGGTAGATGGGCGTGCTGCAAGTATCGAGCTGCTTGGTGTTCTTGCGACTTTGTAATTTGTTCCTATCGCATTCATTGCTTCGGCTTTGCGGCGAAACTGTGACTTTTTTAGTAAGTCACAGTTGATAAGATCGAAAGGTAGCTGACGATTTATTATTTAAAAAAACAAACAAGTACAATTAAATTGAAATAACTTCCGAATGTGTAAAGTGTTGTATTGTCTAAGTATAATGTGGTGGCATTAAAACGGCGAGGGCTAAAAGTGATAATTCGGATTGCTTGGTTCTGGAACCGTTGCACTGATGAAATGCACGATTGATATGTGTTCCCACAGGTAACTGCGCCATAAATATAATGTCTGTGTTTACATACCCGCGGGAATTCAAAGAAAACAAATCACAGTTTCGCCGCTAGGGCGACGCAATGAATGCGATAGCAACAAATTGTACACTGTAAACGAAAATGTACCCAGCTGGGAGGTCTTGGGGGATGATGCTCCCGCCTAACTCCGGTGAGCTCTCCCCAACTCGAACACATCGGAATTTGCCGGAGTATATACGTTCATTCACCGCCGTTCTCCTCCCGCGGGCGATGGAGGGAGGAAAAGGGCGCCCTTTCCCTGATTATACTCCGGAGCTCGTGCCTCAAATACTCCGGAGCATCGCTCAGCGGCTTTCCATTGGCTGTTGGAGGAGTGACGTAGGCAGCCTCGCCGGCCGGCCGGTTTCCACCACCACCTCCTAGACAGGTTTTCAGGCCTGCGAGCAAGAATTTCACGACACAAGCCGCCGGCCGTCCAACCCGTCCGACGAGTTCGCTTGCCTTGCATTCCAATCCCCTGTCTCCTCAGTGACCCTGCCTGAAGCGCGTGTGTCCCCGTCGTAGTGCAGCGAGGATTGTCCGAAGCCTTCGGCCGCGTTCGGAAAAAGGAAATCGTTCCGTGCACCTTGTGGACATTACAAGCGACTGCAAGCGTCAACGAAGTCATCTCATCGATAGCAGCAAGTTGCGGGACCCTAATGGCGTGATGGTACCTTGCAGCAAACGACACATGGTGATCTCGCGAGTGGCGAACAAGCGGACGGTCGCGGGTGCGGCGCAAACCTGGTGAGTGAGCTCTTGTTAAATTATCTCCGTCATTTTTGTCGAAAAGTGCTAAAATTGGGTACTGTTAGGTTGATAACCAAGGAGGTTACCAAGACTAGGTTGGCGTTACAGACTGGCAATAAAAAATCCAGCAGAAATTTCGAAAACGCGTTGTTTGGACCAGATGTTTTTTTTAAGAAATATGGATATCTGCGGTAACTTTAGACACAGCACTGTAATATTTGGAGCGTGGAGTGACCAGCGATATGCATTGATGGAAAACATCATATAGTTGTGGGTTAATTCAATAAAGAGTTGTTAAGTGTTATAAGTAAACCTAATTGTTAAAGAGATATTGTTGGTCTGGTTAGTATAAACAAAGGGTAATTTTTGTCCGCTCTCGATATGAATATACGCCAGGTTGAGGTCTATCATTACGTGTTAATAAACTTGATCTTTCATGTAAACTGAACTAATAGAACATGAAAAACTGAAATCAGTATTATTTTTATATATTTTGCGAATTGAGCTAGAGAAACGTGTTTGGTACAGATTTTTAGAACGCATATACGTGCTCATTTTGGTGAAAAATTATTTGATATGATAAGTTGTATCTGATATATCAATATAGAAATGTAATTGAATGTGGTCCGTCCATAACAAGAAAGGGAGAGAGGGGGCTGATGAGACCAGTTTGTAGGCGAAGGGGAATGCGAAAGGAAGGCAGGGGTCGCTTGGCACAAAAACGGGTTGTGGGGCGCTTGACGTTTCGTTGGAAGAGGGGTTATTGTCTGTCGACCCCCCTTCCATGTTTGAGGTTACTGTATATAGTAGTACTGGTTTGAGGATTTAAAAAAAACGCTTATTTCTGCAACGCATTAGAGAGCACGGCTCAACGTCGTTGGGGCGAGGGGAAATGGCATATGAAAGAAAATGAAGGAGAAAGAGAGGGCACCTTCTTGAGAAATTAGCAGTCTGTTCCGTGTTGCCGGGGGGGGGGGGGGGGAAGGTACAATAGACCTTTTTCAAGCACACGAGCTTTTTCAAGCACACAAATGAGCACACATGTGCTCACTTCCTTGTACAGCGCGTGACTTGTCAAATAAAATAATATAATCATCTGTATACCTGAACACTGTAACACCTCTCTACAGTTTGGGTAAACCCTATCACGAGCCACTATAGCATTAAATGCCGTAGTGGCTTCTGAACAAGTAATCATTGAATAAATACGAATTCGGTGTTCCAGCTCACATTGCTCCCGATAGCACGTTTTTACTGCATGTGTACCGGCACGTGATAACTCGCATGCCGCTTAACTGACATCCGCTCGGTAATATACCTACACTGACTGCATCATTTCTTTCCCATTCCATGCGTAGAGATACATGCAGGTGCGTTCAGACGTGTAGTATTTAGGATTTAATAATAGTCAACCAGCAGCGACGCGTTTTTTTTTTTTTTTTGTTTGGTGCTCCCACGGCGCCAACGAGCAGTGAGCGACGCAACAGCCGGCGGGCTCGCCGTACACACTTGTCCCATAGTGCTTCGCGCGCCCTCGGGGGGTTCTGGGATTGCTTGAAAAAGGTCTATTGCGCTGCTGCATTTAATTTTCTCTTTTCCGCCCTGCTGCCAACGCCGTGTATGTAGTTTTTTTTTTTTTTTGGGGGGGGGGGGGGGGTTGGAGGCCTAATAAAATCTCAGTTTATCTCCCGGACCAGATAGTTAAAACTGTCAAGATGTTCACCTTCAAGTAGAGTGTCTCTGTAAATAAAACATTTCTCTCTATCTCTTTCTGACAAACAGTGCTCGAAGACGGGACATAGTTTGGACCTGCAATGCAACGACGCTGGCCCGTGAACAAAAGAGGGAAAAAGGAAATTCCTCGAATCCTCGTGCACACATCGTGACACCACGGCGTGCAACACCATCCGTGGCCTCCTGCCCGACGTTTGCAAGAAACTGTGAGTTGAGTAGACTGGTCGTCATTCCCTCATTTCTGTCAGTATGTACTGAAGATGCAATCGGCATAGGTGGCGTAAAGTTTGTATTTTTTATTGACAATTTGTTTTTTGTTAAGTGGGAGTAATTTTTTTTAATTTATGCTCGAGGCTGTAGGTTTGGAAACTATACATGCCCACGCAATAACTATTTTGAAAAATGTCCGTTACGAAAAGTTTCATGACAGAGCGGGCGTAGCAAATTAAGAAAGAAAGGTACAACGCCAACTTGCCCCGAAGTCTGTCTTGCAAAGCAGAATACAGGTACGCTTTTTTTATGGAGCGGCCGGAAGCATACAAACTGGAAGCGCCTAATTTGCGGCAAGTAGGACGATAAGCACAGATTGAAATGCAACTGTAATAACCAGTAATAATATTTTATAAAATTAGCAAGTTAACTGGGAGAGGTATTCGCGATACTTTCGTCGAAAGTACCGAAATTCGCTCATTTTAGTGAAAAAAATGGCTTTGAAAGATTGAGCAGAAGTAGAGGTATCGATTTAGAAATTATGGAAAGGTTTCGCGCGTTTTGCACTTTATTCGCGGCGCGGAGGTGTGTTTTTATCACAGAGCGGCTGGCTGACACCAGAGTACATGGGATGTGCTTCTTGATATTGACTTCTTTGTGATATTGTGTTCTTTGTGTGGTCCGTTTATTTGTACTGCTCTGTCAAACTTTGTCGTTAATTTTAGTATTGACTATGCTGTAAGAACCTGGGTGTTCTCATGGACTGGCACCCTGCATGGGATTTAGTGAGTATCTGTGGCTTTAGTGTCCTCAGTTTTCGTGTTTGTGGCATGACTTACAGTTCTCATGTACTAGTTTTTTGCTAAATTATGCAGGAAGAAATCAGCTGAACCCTTGCGCCGTCAATGGATCTGATGGATGGTCCGTCGTGGATGGTTTTCCGGCGACTACGCTTCCTGTTGTGCATTCTTTTGCAGCATTCTGGACTTCATTTCGACACGCTGCGCTTAAAACTTGAGTACTGTTGATATCACATGATCTGACTTCTGCTTTGTTTTTTTTGGTGGCTTTTTGCATCTTTGTTTCTTCTTGTATTGCTTTCCCAAATGCTGGATCATGAACCGAAAACTGCAGCTTATTGTGAATAAATGAAATAATAAGAACTGAAGTGTTCTCTTGAATTTCATCTGCTAGAGCTCTGTGGAAAAAAGTACACAGTGACTCTGCAGTGTTTTGATGAGAATTGCTTCAGGTAACCAACGCGTTACACGATCAGCATAGAGTAAAGAAACTGTAACAGCGGAGCAAAGAGAAAGATACTTCCGATGCATCTCACTGAAATTCCGTCCGGACGGAGTAAGGAAATTTGTAAAATACTCCGGAGGTGCCACGAAAAAACTCCGGATATCCGGAGTGAAAGAACAGCGAAAAATACCCCGAAGGTGCCACGCAAAAACTCCGGCCAGCCGGAGTGAAAGAACAGCGAAAAATACTCCGGAGGTGCCGCGCAAAAACTCCGGCCAGCCGGAGTAAAAGAACAGTGAAAAATACTCCGAAGATGCCACGCAAGAACTCCGGCCAGCCGGAGTGAAAGAACAGCAAAAAATACTCCGGAGGCGCCACGCAATAACTCCGGCCAGCCGGAGTGAAAGCTTTACTCCGGAAGTCCGGAGTATAAAAAACTCCCAATAGGGGGGTCGCTAGAGGACAAGCATTTTACTCCCACCTGGGAGTAATTTTTTTTTACAGTGTAATGTTATACGAAGTAAGGCTGGCAGCTAACTCTTGTGAATCCGATCTCTCGCAACTCAACAAAACGCTGGGTTAAGGGAATACGGCCGCACCATGGACCTAAACGGTTTTCGTGCTGTCAGTCCTCTAAACGCGAAGTAAACGCTGAGAGCACAGCAAGTTTACGAGCAGTCTGGATAGCGCGCGCACCGGCGCTCCCGACCGCACCTGTATGAGCAAAGTTCGCAGTTGCTTCTCGAGCGACGCTGCCCCCCCCCCCCCCTTCCCCAGCAGCGAGCCATCGACGCCAGGCCTCGCACGCGGGGCAATGTTATCGCATGTGCCCTTCGTGCGACGGAGACGGCCGGCTCTTTTCATCGCTGCTTTAGCCGCGCTCGTCCCTAGCCCTCACGCGTTTTCACTAGCGCGTTGAACATACGATTCGCGGGGCGATGTTATCGATTTGGACTGTCTACGGGGCATGGCGGCGACGGAGACGGCAAAAAGCCGCGGAGAGTGTTCATATATTTGAAGAAGAACGGCGATTTGAGCTAGTTGGTTAAAGTGCAATTTTAAAAGAGGGACGCACATCGCTCTTGTGCGTCCCTCTTTGCCTTCCGTTATTCACTGTGTCGCCTTTCCTTCAGCACTTACGTGCTTGCGCTGAAAACACTTTTAAAAATTCATATGATTACTATCGCAATAAAACTGCGTGAAGTTGTCAAAGAACGTTTTAAGGGACACTGAAACGGCTTTGAAACCTCGAAATTTGTTGAAATTTGGAATCATCATCAGCATCGTCATCTGGACACTTACGAAGTGGGTTCAACTTAAATTGAGGACGATGCAGCGAGCCACACGAGTCCACTGAATCGAGCCTCCGATTTACACGATGCAGCAATGCAGCACGTCTTCTTGCATGATGCTTCACGCAAGAAGACGTGCATTTTGCATTGAATGGCGTAACTTATGCTGTTACTACTTGTTCATCCTTGTGGACATAGATGATTCGTGCCGCAAAATGCGCCGTCAACTATATATTATTGAACAGCTAACCAAAGCTTTGTTCCGTCTCAATAGGCAACAGGGTGTCGGCAGTAGGCGTTGATGGCTGACATGTAATTGCTCACGCAACTATTGAGGCACGTTTTCCAAAAGACGCCCACGCCTGTAAGCATTTATCATTGTTTCAGTCTGGTAATCAAGCTACTGTTTCATGAATAGTCTCGAACGGAAAAATCTCGAATGAATAGTGTTTTTTAAGAAAAAAGTACTTCCCAACTCAAAACACGTGGCTGGTGAGGAAAACAAGTTATCGCGATCACGGCTGTCAGATTAAGGGCGATCATTGTTTGAGGTAGCAGTGAGATTGCTAACGGCGTCCGAAGCCACCCCGAAGATAAGATGTGAGGGAATGGTGAGAAGGAGTGATGGACGGTTCATTACCGACATTGTACTCTCGAACGGCCGTCGACAGACGTCCTACGTTTTAGCACTGTGTACGCGACACGACTGCGTCTACACCCACAGCAAGAGGAGTTTGGGGAGTGCACAGATGAGTGAGTTGGTCGCCTCGAGCGGACGACAAGGGGCCGGTAATGAAGTACAAGAATGGCCGACAGCGGTGTTTTAACAAGCACAGTGAAACTCGGCGCTGCGCGCACTTGATCGCACCAACAGGGCGGTGCCTATGGGAGCGACGCAGTGCGAAAGGCGCCAGCAAGAGCGGCTGAAAGGAGGAAGGAGCGGGAATAGGCAGGCCGCCGAAGTTGTCCGCATCTGCCGATGGCAGGCGCTCATTGTGCGAGTTCGCCGGAGCAAGCCCAAGTTTTCGGGCGCCACGTCAGCAAGGACCTGTTGATCGCGCTAGGGGACAATGGGAAAGGAGCGTATTTCCATTCTGTCGGGGAGCCTCCCCCACTACCCTGTGTCGCCGCGTTCCGGCTCATCCATCGTTTGTCTAATTTGGTGCCCTCTGGCCTTCTCTCCCTCTTTCTCTCTCTCTCTCTCCACACACACACACACACACACACACACACACACACACACACACACACACACACACACACACACACACACACACACACACACACACACACACACACACACACACACACACACACACACACACACACACACCACTCTTTTGTCATCCCTTGCTTGGACCGTGGGCTCTTAATTTCTTCGCAGCTGCTGGGTTCGCGCCCCCCTCTTTCGGTCCGGGCAAGTGAATTCCCGCTGTATTTCTTTCCGCTGGATCGTTGTCGATCGCTGTTCATTAACACTCTTGCGTCTTGTGTAATTGTGCTTCCTCGATTTTCCACTGCTTTGAGAAAGAATGGAAGCGCGACTTGCTCCCCCCCTTTTTAAGCTGACTTTTTGTTCTAGTCTTTTTCACCCCCCAGGCATGGTCGTGTGCGCACGGAAGCCGCTGTACCATATGATCACATAACAAAGAGTAAATATAGCCGCCATATCAGCAAATGACGCCACGAGGGCGAAGCGAGAAGTCAATAAATTTCTCCCGCGGCACATAGTGCGCACGCTGCGCGTCGATGGAGAGCGTCCTCGAGCCATCTCCTCAGCGAACGCCGTGGACGGTGGGCCAGAGCGGCCGTTTGCTGACAGCTCGCAGCGCTGCTTACGTATTCGTCATTCGATATAGGCACCGCGGGCACAGGCGCTTATCACTCTAGCACCAGCGCTGCGTACGGGCAGCGCCTATTTTTCGCGCCTCGACGTTCGCCTCGGTGGCGGCGCCGCATTTCCTAAAAAGTCGTTAAGGGTTTCTCCAAGATCACCGGCCGGGGCGATGCATCGTACGCCGCACCACATCCGCCCATCCTCTTGAGATACGGGAGGCTGTTGCTCGGGATTATAGGCAGTCGCTGACTTCCAAGCGTCTCTTTCTTCCACCTTGTCGCTGCTGGGGATCGTTTTATCTGTGCATGGAAATGCGCTTGCGGGTGCATTTATCAGTGGGAGCTGCTTATGCACCAACGAGCCTCATAGCAAGCGCCGGTGCGCCCGCATGCACCTGGCCGCGCCATTATTTCTTCACGTGGGCCACCCGCCCCCTCAGACAGGCACCAAGTTCAGCTGTGGCCGGCGCGTCTGCACTGCGTTCCGAGTCTTCATCCCCGTTTTGTTTTTGAGAAGACAGCCAATGTAAATATACAATATACACATGAAAACGTTGCAAGGGTTTTTCAGGACCGCCTGTAGTCTTTCATTCTGTCTCTCTTTTCGCCTCGCCCCTTTATCCCTTCCCTCCGCAAAGCGGACGTGTGTCTGGCTAACATTCGTGCCTCTCCTCGCTTCTCTCTCTTCCAGGATTAAGGGAGATGATTAGCCGATCAAGTTCAAGATAAGCTAAGAGAGCGAGGTGTAATGTCGGCGCTATTCAACTCCGTGGTAAAATTCGTCTGGTTGCGTTTCTTTGGATTCTTTTTATCTGCAGATAATCTGCTGCCAGCAGCGTTCCAATTCGTATAATGTACGTAGTTTGATGTGAGTTTTGAATTGCTCACTTTATTATTTCACCTCAGGATTATCCTACACTATACTTTTATTTGAAGAACCAAATGTAACGTTAAAATAACGAAACGTTCTAATGTTACAAGTGTAACCGGAACTCTTTTCCAGATTGCGAAGGAACGAGGAACGAGCTTTCGTTCCTGCTTTAGAGGAACGTGTACAAAACTGGGAGTAATACAAGACACCTGAAGTCTTCGTATAAGGGTAGGCGTATACATAAATACCATGCAAACTGGAGCAATGCAGCAACTATAATAGCACCCACAGTTTCAAGCCAAAGATTCTCTACGAAATATTTTTGCACTCTCCGCGCGTATAACCTGCATAACGTAACCTCTTACGGCGAAATGATCCTTTTTTTGTTGTTGTTTCTGCGAAGAGAGCTCTGCAAAATCTTCCTGTCCTTTCTCATATTCAGCAATCATACGCTGGCACATTTTTTTATCGTCTATCTTAGTTTACACAAGGTCATATAAGACAGCTTAATTAAAAAAAAACGAACAGGGTGATTTTATCAAAAAAAGAAGAACACCCCTGCAATCACAGTATCTACTTTCCTTTGAAGTAGCAGCGAAAGGAACGATCACTTTACTGGAAAAGTCATGCTTCTGTATGGATTGATCTGAAAGAACGGAACTTTGGTTTTCTGCCTGGACTTCCTTAAGAAGGCTTATGCGCGCAGCATAGAGTAGCGAATAACGTTCATCGGGCATGGGAAAGTCTATTTGTTGTTGGCTTGTGAGACACGTCGAAGGAGTCGCATATACCGTAACGCGACCTGCACTACACGACCCACACTGTTTTACCGTGGACATAGGAACAAAAAGCATGTAAAAATGGCGAAAATCCTACCGCAACTTTAATAGGAAATGAATTCCTGCGCGCCGGTTGTTGGTATCTAAAAAGAGAAACGCTACTGAAATCCGATTACATTAATTCCGGTGACACGTGCTTCTTGTCCGATGTGTTCCGCTGCTTGGCGTTGTTTGAACGTTTCCGTGCGTGTTTCGCCACACTTTGGTGAACCGAGATGTTTTGCTGTACGACGACGCGGACGCTGAACACTGAATGCATTCCACTCTCCAAAGAACAGCAATCATCGATGTGTTTTTGCGAGGCATCTGAAGGCGTCGTTTTCATTTGCTGCTTTCAGTAACCTAGAAGCCGTGGTTCTCCGCACGGCTCCGCGCTTTATTGCAGCTGGGTCGCTGAATATGCACCATACGTGCGCAGGCTTACAAGGCCAACGCGAGAAGCCAAAAGCTCTCGCAGATGAATTGACAAACGCGGTGCCATGTAACGCTATCTCCTCGGGACGCTACAAGCAACGAAGGAATGTATAAAATTTGCAAGGAAACGAATCTCTCCACAGTGTTACGAGTTACGAAACGAAAGCAAGCGCAATTTCACTGTTCTCAACAAATAGGGTGATTGCAGATATATAGCTTGCTTGCTTTTCAAAAGAAGTACAATCAAAAGAAGTACAATCAAAAGAAGTACAAGCCCCCTCACTCCCTCCCTTTTTCTTTTTTCTTCTCGTCTTAGCTCTGTCCACTATGCGATTTTTTTATGGATCATATATAAATGAGGATACGGCTTTGCTCGGCGTCTCTCTTGGTCTAACATCAATGCGGATTAAAGGAACGAAAAAGAGAAAAAGCTGGGATGATGATTGCCTGTTGTGTAAGAAAATCGGTACACCCAAAGATGGATCGAGACATACACGGGGCGAGTCCAATTACCCCCCTTTTGAGCAATGATTGGTACTGAAGAAGGCCGATTTGGAACGTAACGCCGATTTGGAAGTATGAAAGGGCTGTATTTTCTGTTAAAAAGCTGAGATGAACGCACGTGCGAGAATTAAAGGTAACTCCTTGTGTGTTTGTACATCATATCACGTGCAGTATTGAACCGTGCATTAGAAGTGACGGTGATGCCATGTTTTTGTTTAGTACTTTGTATTCTTTGGTGCCAAATAAGGGTCCGCTGTGAGCTGTACAAAATCTAACGTGTTTGTTTCGTCTTTTGCCAACATCACACGTGACCCGAATTTTATTTTCGATACCATACAGCGTAGGCGTATCCTGAGGGGGGGGGGTTCAAACCCCCTCCTCCCCCCCGAATTTCCAAAATTTTGTGTGTGTATATACACACGCACATACAAACACACGCACGAATATACATGCAAGAGGGTCGCCGATCTGACCCTCGAAATAAAAAATTACACCATCTCCAACTAAAGTGAACCATGTGGGGATGCGAAGCAGCGCATGGGCGACTTAAAGTTCCGTTCATCAAGGGCACCTTGCCCGATGTTAACGCGTCCTTGCAAGTGGAGCACACCATGAATTCACTGTAGTTGCTGTTGCTGTTACTCGTCCCGAACTCTTGTTGGAGCACGCCACGCAGGTTCATCGCGCGTCTGCAGAATCTCGTTCCCCGACGCCATCACGTGATTGCTGAGAGAGTGTAAGGGGGAGAGGCCACAGCGTCTTACCCAGCTCCTTAAACAGGCCCGAACGCGCTAGCGCGTGCCAGCACACATGGTTTTGTTTGCGTTACGCCAAGCTAGGACATCATACGGCAGCCCGGGCCCCTAAAGTGCCCTGCACGTATCATCATCAAGGCGGTCGAAGAACAAGAGGAAGAAGACTTCTCCTTGGCGCGAGCGCGCGCTCAGATGGCTATGCTAGGTGGGACGGTCGCCAATGGAACTAGGGACACAGCCCAGCGCGAAAGCTGTTTCGCACCCAAAAACTTGCTACGCCTGTGGCATCCAGTTGTAACATTATAATAACTGCTTACAACTCAAGGTGGTGGTGGTGGTGGTGGCGGTGGTGATGACTTTGCTATATAGGCAGAGCTAGCCTGGCAGGCGTAGCCGGCAATTGCTCCGCCTGAGCGTCTTTTTACACGCAGCATGTTTCACCATGATTGCATCCCGCCGTTGCCGGGATGCAATCCTGCGACCTCGAGCATAGCATTCGCTACGATCACAATTGTGGCCGTTTGGGCGTGTTGGTATGGCATTACCAATAAATTCTAAGCGCACAAACAGACGAGGACCAAAAAAAAAAAAACATTAAACACGTAGACACATGTTTGTCATACGCGTTTTTTGGTCCTCGTCTGTTTGTGCGTTTAGAATTTATTGGCTATGATCACATTCACTTTCACCGCGGTTGACCACAATCTGTTTTTAGCTTCGCGAATTCGGCCGCTGATATTTACTGCGAAAGAGCTCAAGCTCTCTTCAGACGAAGAGATGGATATCAGTGATCATATATGAAGTCCGCAGAGTATAGCGACGTGGTTCAGTGCCGCCGAATCGCACGTGCTGCCATCGGCGTGATTTCAGCCACGTCAAGGTCGCCTGTGAATTGAATCAGCAGTCTGTTCTGTCGTGTGAGCACAAAGCTCAAAATTGGTTTTGCCGAGTCCGTTGGTTCTATATGCCGTATACCTCAGGCCACCTCCCCATTTTTACAGCTTTAATCATACCTGGTAAAAAAAAAAAAAAAAAAAAAACAGTTTAGGCAACTTCGCACTAGTCATGAAAAGCCTGAAGGAAGAGCGCAGCTGGGTGACCGTCCTTGTTCCTCTTTATTTTTTTTCTTTCTTTCTCTTTCTCTCTGCTTCTTGTATCTCTTTTTTTTGTATCTCTTTCTTTCTATTTCTTTTCTTTTCTCTCTCTCTATCTATTTCTTTCGCTTTCTCGCTCTTTCTGCCGTCATTTCTCTTTCTTCCCTTTATTTCTCTCCCTCTTTGTTTCTCTTTCCTTCTCGCTTTCTTTCTCTTTCTGTCTTGCTCTCTGTTTTTTTTTTTTTTTTTGTCCGCCGTGGTGGTCCAGTGGTTATGGAACTCGACTACTGACCCGAAGGTCGCGGGATCGAATCCCGGCTGCTGTGGCCACATTTCGATGGAAACGAAATGCCAGAGACCCGTGTACTTAGATTTAGGTGCGCGTTAAAGAACACCAGATGGTCAAAATTTCCGGAGCCCTCCACTACGGCGTCCCTCATAATCAAATCGTGGTTTTGGGGCGTAAAACCCTAACAATTATTATTTCTCTTTCGTGTCTGTCTCCTTCTACGTCTTTCGCTGTCTTTCCGTCTTTCTTTCTATCTCTCTCTCTCTATTTCTCTGATTCTTTCTCTCTCTTTCTTTGTTTCTATTTCTTTATCGTTTTCTTTCTCATTATGTCTTGCTCTCTGTTTATTTCTATTTCTTTCTCTCTCTTTCTATGCCTTTCTTTGTCTTTCTGTCTTTTTTATGTCTTTATTTCCTTCTTTTCTCTATATTTTCTCTTGCTCTTTCTTTCTATCGATTTTTCTTTCTCTCTCTCTCTCTCTGTTTTTCTGTCTTTTTATCTTTTTATGTATTTATTCCGCTTATTTCTCTATATTTTTCTCTTCCTCCAGCTTTCCATTGCTTTCTTTCTCTCTATTTTCTATCTCTTTCTTTCTTTCTCTCACTTTTTCACGTGTTCGTTTATCGTTTCACACTCGCACCTGCTGTATACGGCCATGGGGCTTGCTCACTTCCTGGGGCGTATACCCACCTGAGGAGTTTTGCACGACGGAGCACAAGTTGCCGATAGCTTAAACAGCTTCACCGGAAGAGAATGAAGAGAGCGTGTGCCGGTTCATGATGACGATAGTTTTTTCACGACGGAGCACAAGTTACCGACACCTTAGATAGATTCGCTGTTAAAAAAATGTGAAGAACAATACCTCTACTACTGGTCATTATTACTCGTCACAGCCTTGCAACCCTGCTGTTAGAAGAGATTTAAAAATTCACCGACGATTACACTACTTAATGCAAAATTACAGCGCAGCAGGATACCGGCATCGGCGGCACTCAGCCCCAGCAAGGAGATCTTGTTTAGCAACAGTGGCAAACAAAGCACTTGCACCGGTTGCATCGCTCATTGTTTAGAAAGAGAAGGTGAACACGTGGCACGCGCATTCTCTAGCGATGCAGGTGAGGTCGTCGGTGACAATGTGACGGCGCCCATTACTACGGCGCCAAGTAATAATAATAAATGTTGGGGTTCTTACGTCCCAAAATCACGATGTGATCATGAGAGACGTCGTAGGGGAGTGCTCCGGAAACTTCTGCCAGTTGGGGTTCTTTAACGTACACCTAGATCTAAGCACACGGATCTCTAGCACTTTGCCTCCATCGAAATGCGGCCGCCGTGGCCGGGGTTCCATCCCTCGACCTTAGGGTCAGCAGTCAAGCAGTAGACCACCGCGGCAGGTAACGGTGCCAAATGGCAGTGGTATAGTGTAGTGGGTCGTCGCCGTGGGGCACGTCTTGTGCGGAACTCCACTTTCCTCCTCAGCGTTTCTCCACGCTCCTCTCCTCCGCTTCCCTCCCCTTGCTGCCGTCACTTTCACTCCACTGTGCTCTGCGTTCACTCTCTTCCACCGTCCCTTGTGCCACTCGTTGGCTTGGTTGCGCCGACGAGGACGACACGAAGCCAGCGAACGGGCTCTAAGAATCGCTTCGGTCTTCTCATAATGCAAATATGAATGTATCGTCGGACTGAATTAAGTTTAGGACAAATGGAATTGGCGAATAAGCGCACCTCCTGCAGCGCTTGGCTGCATAGCCTCAAATTCGATGTTTCGTTGTGTTACTATAGCCTTTGTGGCCTATATAGCGAGGAATGGAACCACCTTCCCGCCTCCATCGCCAGCAACCCTGATCATGCATCATTCAAGACTGCCATCTCTAATTTGTAACCACTCCTCTCTGTAACGCCGCAAATGGCATTGAGAGTATTTAAATAAATAAATAAATAAATAAATAAATAAATAAATAAATAAATAAATAAATAAATAAATAAATAAATAAATAAATTAATTAATTTAAAAGCACTATGCATCAACACAGCATTTGCCAGACCACTTTTGTGGCGGACGGTTATACGCCTTTATTCTCTTTAATTATTTAAGTTTCACTTTCTCTATGCGGTTCAGACGAATCTGAAGCAGACCCAGGTCCCGACGACTTGCAGAAGGTTAACAGTAATTACGCCTTCGTGCTCGGCAGCTGTCGGCAGAACTGCCTGAATTTCTTCCCAGAACGCTGTCTGAATTTCTTCCCTCGAAAACAACGTTCGATTTGGAACGAACGTAACTCGTCGTTGATGAACGATGCTAAGATCACGTTTCATCGCACCGTTTGCAGGACATTGTGCTGGCAACGCTATATGAGAATTCGTAACACTGCTGAGCGGTTAAGGTGCGCTTTAACTTCCTTTACCAGCTTTCAAACCTGCATACACTTACGCATATCTTGCAAGCTATGCCCGCGCCGATGCGCTTTTCCTTCCAATCTTATCGGATTGAAGAATGTCACGAAACGTGGTCGCTGAAGTAGCGGTAACGCCCTGCACCACGATCGCGCTTCCAGCACTGAGCGCGAGCGGGGTCTGTGACGGGGAGTCGAGGGACCACGGGAACGATCGGCGCACGGGTGGCTGCGGGTGCCATTACTCCTGCGCTTATCGGCTGTGTGATCAACGCTTTCCATCTATCATAATGCCGTTCGTGAGCGTGTCAAGAGACGCTAGCCGATATCGCTGTTCCTAGATACAAAGAGAAAGTGGCTGACATAATGTGGTTTCATACACGCTTTTGCGCGGTTGTGCGGTTGCGCCAGTTGCGCTAGAATACACTTTAGTGGGGTAGGAATGTATGCGTTTAAGAGCGCGAATACCGATGCGAACGACATGTATATGCGAAGCCGATGGGTATGTAATTAAGCGACGCATTGATGTGCTGTGCCTATGACATGCGATATGGTCTTGTCGCGCAGAAACGTCTCACGAGCGGAAGAACAAAAATATTATGCTTGGTGAAATCGTGAGATGCGGCTACGGCAATGCAGGATCACGAAGTGTGCTTATTCATTAAGAGATTAGGTTGCACAATGAAACCTCGTAATGATATACGACAAAGGTTGAGCGTCGACTACACTGTTTAATTGAGCAGGGTTTACAATTGTAAACCCTCGATTAGCGTCCTGCTTAATTAAACAGTGTAACTTTCTACGCTTAAGAAAAAGCTTTAGCTCGGGACCGACTTCGATATATCTATTGAAATACAATTAAACGGCGGAAAACAACTTATGTGAGACAATATCTCGACCAACTTAAATGTGTGGCATATGGATGGATGGATGGATGGAAAGAACTTTATCCACGTCCTGTACAGGGTGGTGCCACCTGCCTGGCTGCCACCTGCCATGTCGGGGCCGGGAGGTCAAGCCTCTTAGCCCTGTCACGGCTGATCACCTATCGTTACGCCTTGCTCCTCGTGGAGTATAAAAAGACTGTTTTCGTGTGCAATAAAAAGTAGTTGAAGTCTGGCGTTGCTGTCTCTTCACCTGTCCGTGCCTATTTCGCCAGTATCATGTAACCAAAACTAACTAGCCCAGCTGTCTACGCTTGCGTACATGAAGCGGTCAGTCATCCCGGCTCTATGAGCCTGTGGAACTTCGCGCATTAATTGCCAAGATAGGGGGCGCGCGCCTATTTTTGCGAGCGTTTGTGCTTGGAGGAAGGGCCGGGCCGTTCCTCCTCCTCGCTCCTCCCTTCTGCTGCTCTCTCTCTCTCCCCCGCTTTCTCGCATGCTTTCCTTCGGTCCCATAGCGTACCGCGCGCACGCCGCAATAAGATATTATCGTTCGATATTAACATTCGTCGCTGGGTCGTCGTCGGTGTCCTTGTAAAATCCATGTGCGATCATGGATTTTACAAGGACACCGACGACGACCTAGCGACGAATATTATTTTGTAGTGAATTGTAGTGAAGATAATTCGTGTCGCAATAAAAAGTTTAGATGTGGGGATACTTGAAATCGCAATATTGATTTAGGGCTGAAAACTTTCACAAAGCTTCCCTGAAATTCGCACGCTTGAAAAAATGACGCATATTTTTCCGCGCAGGTAGACGTTAGTAAGTGTTCCAAAAACAGGTATCAAGTATATAGCGGAGGCGATCGGTTGCGGTGCTTCGGTCATCTGGGCGAGGCCTCTCCGGACTTCTTAAGTTGTACCCGACGATAGATAGATAGATAGATAGATAGATAGATAGATAGATAGATAGATAGATAGATAGATAGATAGATAGATAGATAGATAGATAGATAGATAGATAGATAGATAGATAGATAGATAGATAGATCTACTCAAGTAGAATACCCTGGAATGCTGAAACTCTTCCGATATCTATCAAAATGGCGAAAAAAGTCGCCGGAGGTAGAAAAGTAATGTATTCTCGTGACGTCACATCGGGGTAGAGAACGAAAAATTTCTCCTTTGAAGAAATATTTTCTTCCACAGCAAGCACACGAACCGTGGGGGCCATCTTCGATTCCCTGCACCACACTAACTCATTTGTTTTTTGTTTTTGTTTTTTTTTATTATATTACCCGAGAAAGTTAAACGGACATGTTATCTTACCACGATTCAAGGATGTCGTGTCGAATGAGATTAACAATATAAGACTAAGCACGGGGAACAACGTCTTGGCCTTAGATATTGAGCACCCGATCGCACTACCCGCCGAGGTGGTCTAGAGGTTATAGTGCTTGACTGCTGACCCGAAAATCGCGAAATCGGATGGAGGCGAAATGCTAGAGGTCCATGTACTTATATGTAGGTACACGTTCAAGAACATCAGGTTTTAGACATTTCCGGAGCTTTCCACTACGGCGTCCGTCATAATTTTGTCATAGTTTTGGACGTAAAACCCCAACATTATTATTACCTGGTCGACTGCGTATAGTGCGCGCAATGTATGCTCGCGATGCCGTTCGTGCACACAGCGCTGCCACATCAAAACGGCATTCGGCCTCCACGTGATAGAATTACGTATCACATCATAAATAATTGGATCTACCCACCGTATCCTAGCGGCTAAGATGTTGCGCTGCCAAGCTGGAGGACGTGGGCTTTATTCCCGACCACGGCGGCCGAATTTTGATTAATGCGAAACGTAAAAAATTCGGCAGATCCCACGCGTTGTGGGAATCGGTTCATGCGAAGCAATCAGCGAGTATTTGCTATGCTGTATTTTATAACTTTGAACCAAGCGTTACGAGGTGGATCGACGTGTTCTTGTAAGTGATGTGCTTGTAAGTAGCTGTATGCACATCGTGGGCTTACCAGGCACGTCGACAACACTGGCGTTTAAAGAGTGACTTATGGTGCGACGTAACGTTAGCACTCACGTTAAAGTACATCCGTCAGTATTATCAAAACTAAGTGCACTTTATGGTGAAATCGTGTGAATATCATACGTAACCTTCGTTAATGTATTCCTACGGTGTCAAGCAATGCTTCAATATAATTGCTGAATCACAGGAATAGAAATGTAATGTTTATTAGACTGTTATAAAAGCGGAGCCAACACATGGAACCACAGACGTTGATCTGATATGACGCCTGTATCGTAGGAATACATATGTAGTGTTTATCGCTTTCTTGTAAAATTACACCGCCATTACGCCTGCACAGGCTGTTTTTCCAAACCAGTTTATAGACCTGGCATTCAGGTAGAATACCTAATTGCCACGCAGAATTCTTGGGTTCGATTCCTGCTGGGATCCTAATTTTTATTCTTTCCATTCGTCGGGTCAACGCTGCCGATGTCGAGTTTTCTTAACGCTCTCACATTTAAATTACCAATGTCTGTTCTCAATATTAATGAGAACTAACAGACAATAATGCCAAGGAAAGTATAGGGGGTGTTATTTGTAGCAATTAGGATATAAATGAGAAGAAAGTAAAGTGGACGAAAAGATAATTTGCCGCCGGCAGGGGCTGAACCTGCGACCTTCGAATAACGCCGCCTACGTGGCGCCATCAGGGAGAAAAAGAGTGTTTCACACGCGCCGCCATGGCTGCGATCGGCGCTGACTAACACTCCTGTGTTTAAATGCACATATATGCCCCATAAAGTGGACGAGAAGATGACCGCCGCCATAGCTCAGTAGTAGAGCATCGGACGCGTTATTCGAAGGTCGCAGGTTCGGTCCCTGCCGGCGGCAAGTTATCTTTTCGTCCACTTTACTTTCTTCACATTTATATCCTAATTGCTACAAATAACATCCCCTATACTTTCCTTGGCATTATTGTCTGTTAGTTCTCATTAATATTGCGTCTAACAAAGAAAAACGAGCCCTTAGTAATCTTTCCTTCAATGTCTGTTCTTATTCATGTCATCACCCGACAGTCATATTCGTCAAATCTTCTTACCCTCCCATGCCAATTTTGGTCTACGCCAAGTTAAGGAGGCGATCATGAGAGCACCCAGACGTAGGCGGTTAGATAGATAGATAGATAGATAGATAGATAGATAGATAGATAGATAGATAGAAACGCTCAAAGTGCCAAAGGTTCGCTAAGAAATGCTTCGCATTTAAAATACCACTGTATTTAGATTTAGATGCACGAAACAATAAAAATGAATCCGGAGTCACCCACTACAGTGTGTTTCAAGTCATATCGTGGTTTTGGCGCATGAAATCCAGAATTTCATTTTTTAAAAAGTAAGTCGACCAAGTTAAAAAGGGACTAAACTTTGTGACTGAACAGACAGTGGATAGTGCGGCCAATACATGGTGAAATGGACGCATTGTTGTAGTTGTTCGGGCCCTGCGCGTAGTTTTCTTCGTGTACGAACTTCGAAGAGCGACCTTCATTGCTGCGTCGAGAGAGAAGCTGTATGCGTAAGAGTATATATATATATATATATATATATATATATATATATATATATATATATATATATATATATATATATATATATATATATATATATATATATATATATATATATATATATATATATATATATATATATATATATTACATATATATATATATAACCTCGTGCTGTCTTAGGAGTCTAAACTTCCTTCTTGAGCCGGCTACAAAGTTTTCATAGCGCCTGTATTGGAGATTTTCTTCTCGCTTCACTCGCAACAAAAGGCTGCCTCCAGTATCTCGAGTATGCACAACCTCTGGGCGCCGCTATGGCAGATGGCTGGACCAACGACTTTCTTTGTCGAGCTTTGATTGATGCGGGAGTCCATCAACGAGAAGTCCCCGGTATAAGCCGCTCCGGTGGCTTTCACCGCGGCCGCCTTTTGAAACCTGAAGGTAATTGCGTGCCTGTGCATTTTTGCCGAGGCGCCAAACTTGGAGTCATCAATGCCGAATAAATAGAAGGCTGATCCTCTACAAGAGATTTGGCCGTAATGGAAGCAGCCTTTCGTGATCTCTGGGAAGCGCTCTAATCCCGGCTCCGATCAGAAGCCGGGAGAAGGCGCCTCGGTCATCAGCAACCGAGGTGCTGCGCCGATCAAGAGGCGGTCGTGCTTCGAAACTTCGTCGGCCGTAGTGGAAGCCCCATTTCGCTCTGGCGACGGTTGGTTAGGGTAATCGCGAAGCGGGGGAGCCGCACGGAAGCTACTCTAATGGGCATAGCCCCCGAGGAGTGTCGCGTTCGGAGATAGAATTGCGTCGTCCGATCGGTTCGACTGGTGCTACGCGATGTCTGAAGCTGTGGTCTTGCAGAACTCGTCCGAGGGAACTACATTTCTGTCTTGTGTCGACACAATCACTGTCACAGTTTTTCAAGGTTATTTTTTGAGGCACGGTTCAGTTATTTTTAGAGATATATTTACAGGGTATGCGCGTGCTAAACTCTAGTAACAAAACTCCTCTTGTCTCTTTATTGATAATAATTTAATGTGACTAAATAGGATGGGTTCGAAGCTTCGTGTACGAGAAATGCCCCTGGACCGAACTATTACACCCTCCTACCTTCCTACATTCGATAATTATTGTCGTTCCAACTTCTACGGCCACCTGGAAACTTTGTAACACAATTTTTACTGAACTCATGAATATGCAAGCAGTTGCGTTTGCGAAATTCAAGCATCTGCAAATCCCTATTGCCGAAACTGACGTGCTAGCTTATTAAGGCAACTGTGGGCATATACCATCAGAATGTCGTTGAGATGAAAGTACAAAATAAATCAGGCACTCTACTGACACTGAGAAGTGCATTAGGTTCCGTGCCTTGTCCTTCTACGCTGCTTCAAGCTTAAACTTGTTCTTTTTTTTTTTGCTTGTCTTAAAAACAGTGGTTATCTTGAAAAAAATTTTAGAATTTTCAAACCCAATTGAATGGACGAATTTCATTTTACGTCGCCTCCGTTCCACATACAAATACTAAGTCTGCCTTCTTCGTGGCCTCCTTTTTCTTTTACTTTTTTTTTAGAAATTGCGTCATCAGTATAGGCCCTTCGCGCTGAAACCTTGTCCATTGAGTCGATCTTAGGCCAGTTCATGTTCGCAGCTGGGAATGGGTGCTGGACGGAAACGGTAGCGAAAGAAGAAAACCGTGGTGGCTGTGAAGTGGCGTTTGTAAGTAAACAACTAAATAAAACCTTGTCCGATGGCGGGATTTGAACTCTGGCATTTTAAAATCCCGATGCTCTAACAACTACGCTACAGGCGCAAGCATCACCACGCGGAATAGAACACTTTAAGAATGTTTCGCGTGTAAGCAAGCACGTTCAGGCGCTAGGCGCGTTCTCCACAACGCTGATCGATTTTCCTCGTGCAAGCCAGCGTGTTGATACGCTTCGCGTGTTTTCACAACACTGACGTTTTGTCGTTGGCGTCATTTCGTGTATACACCATCGAGATGCGAGGCCTGCACCCCCACTGGCACTGCTGTTCATCACTCACTAGCTACTCGAATCCGCCGGTACCCCGTCCTCCTAAGTAATCCTAGCGCATTTCTCTGAAGTCTACTGCTAAATCGACACTGACTTTTTCTTCCGGCCGTTTTATCACCGAGGCTCCTTCAATCCCTCATTTCCTCCCCTATACAGAGCAGAAAACTATGCGTACACTGGCAGAAATCACTGCGTTCCGTTAAGTAACTTTTTCTCTGCACTAAGGTAAAGTACAAAGCGCAGCTTTTAGAATAAAGTGATTCTGGTTTTCTGACGAAAGAGGCAAAACGATTCTCGACGTTGGCAAGTTTCTGCAATTTATTATATATCAATCAATCAATCAATCAATCAATCAATCAATCAATCAATCAATCAATCAATCAATCAATCAATCAATCAATCAATCAATCAATCAATCAATCAATCAATCAATTCTTTAGACTTTTGCATAAAGCATGGAGGACGCTTGAGCTTCGCTTTCAAGAGTAGCACGCGATAGCGTAATCGGACCCTGATCGCATCGCCTTCTCAATCGCTAGACTGCCTTCGCTTCTTGGTGGACACCTAAACAGTGCCGCAAAGAAAGGAACGTCTTTCAAACTATCCTAGATTGCCTACTGCAAATGCAGTTACGATGTGCCCACAACGACATAATTCTTCCTTTTGCGAGTTGGCGAGGTACCCACTACGCGTCCGTAAGGCAACGCGCGCACCGGCGCAGCTGCAGGCGCTGTTGATGCTGATGTTGATAATGATGATTAATTATACCAGAGTGTTTTGTAATGGGTGGGCCTTTAAATCAAGCACTCGTTGCGCAAATCACATGTTTTGACGCCTGGTGTGATTCTACGCTTCTGCCACGCAATATTACATCTGTTAATGATACTCCTCGCACTGAATACCATTCATATAGTGTTTTTTTTTCCGAAGCAATTCTGAGCACGGGCGTGGCTTTGTGATAGAACACTTGAATGCCACGCAGAAGTCCTGGGTTCGATTTCCTCACGAATCGAAGACTTCTTTATTTGCATCTACCTCGAATTTTCGCTCACGGACAACGCTGATTTCTTGCTCACAACCAACGACGCCGCCACCGACGCCGACGCCAGAATTTCTGCATTGGCGTCGCCGACGCAGAACGTGCACTGCCAGAAGGTGCTCTTTAACGCTATCGCGTTAATAGATGTGTGCCGTCGAAGTATAGTCAACGCAGAAATTTGGGCTAGTTGGTGGGTGTAGAACATGTGCATCTTAGCAAGCGCAACAGAACAAACACAAAAGAAAGAGACGTAAACAGGACGTGTGCTAGACATCAGCTGAAAGTTTACTGACGCAAAACGATTGAAATAGACAAAGATGCGCAGAACCACCCAAGAGGTGCAACGGCGCTACTAACGCAGATACCTGCAACGTCGCTTCAGGTAAGCTGTTTCTTTCGCACGCAAAGCCAGTGAAGGTGCAAGGTCTATCCAAATAGGTCGCGAAGCTTCGGGCGAAAAGCGGTTCAGAACCTATTGCCAACGACACCAGCAAGGAGAGTTATGGGTGCTGCGGCTGAAGCGCGACTATGTTTGGAGGGAACAAACACTAATAGCGAAAAACCACGTTTTATTCAAGGGCGAAGCAATCGTTATGTATTACAAATGACATTTATTTCCCGAACAATATTATGTAGGTGCAATGTGCCAACAATGCATGACAGTGTTTAATTATTACGAAAAACCTTTTTCTTACCGCCCCCTGAAGGGAGGCGCACGTCATTGTTAATCAGTGCAGCCCTTGCGGTGCATGGAAAGGCGCGCTCGTAAAGTTGGCCTGCGGCGACACGCCCCTTCACGTGTTCTGGTGTTTCGCATTCTCCGAATTATTGTGGTGAGAATTTGATTTTTGCTGTGCGCGGAGTTGCGAGGTGCCTTTCATCGTTGGGTGTTCAACGGGCAACGGGATGACGCGGCAAACATTTAACGCCGAACGCTTTCCTCGGTACCCGCGGAAACGATGTGGTGAGCAAGGATGCAATAGCGACACGCCTACGCCTGGTGACACATCTCTTCTAGATAAGACACCGGGGCAACGGTTCGGAGTAGTGTGCTTGCTGGATTTGCATGGATCAGTATTCCTGCTGCCCGGTTTCCTTTGTGAACACGCAGTGCCTACTATATTTCCTGTTATCGGTGAGCAAATCGCTAAGTCATCTGTCACGCTACAATTCGCATGCCCGTACACGTTAGACGTAGGATTAATTTATCAGAGCATAAGGCAAAACATAGTGCACGTAGTGTACGCACTTTTTGTACTTATTACGACACTTGTTGCTCATTGTGTAGGATGTAATAAAATTGCGTTATTGTGACCACTGAATAAAACTGAAATGTCATCATTTTGGCATGACGAGGCGTCATTTCTTCTCGTTAGGACTGAAGCGCACAAACAATGCGCTCTTTAAGGCCCCTGCGCATGTGCGAATAGCCACGCTGCAAACATGAAAGGTACAGCGGTGAGCACTCTTAGGGTGAACACGCGAGCGCGTGGCCGAAGGCTCTGTCGGCGCCGCGTAACGGTCAGCGGTGGAAACATTGCGCATGCGCATCATGCGTTCTACGAAATACTCTTTCCACCGCGCGCACGCAAGCGTATCCCCGACAAGCATATCTATGATGTAGTGCGCGTAGTGGAAAGAGTGTATCGCAAAGCACATGCTGCGCATGTGCAATGTTTCCAACGATGGCTGTTACGCGGCGCTGATAGTGCCGTCGGCCACGCGCTCGCGTGTTCACCCTAACAGTGCTCACCGCTGTACGCTGCTGCTTACTTTAATCCCGTTGTGGAAGATGACACGAACGCAGAATAAAAGCTCCAAGAATAAGGTTTCGTGCTAAAACCAAGGCGAATTAAAAGCCTGTACACTTAAACACCGCTGTTTAGTCATGAGTCGATATTAGTTTAGCTAGCGCCAAGAGCACTGGTCAAGGACTTAATCAAGCATCTTAATTTGCTTGATTTCAATGACCCTTACCGTGTAGCCAATTCCGAGACTGTGTTATAGTTTCTTTCTAAGCGTGAGTATCCTCGGCAGCCGCTTTATACCTTCTCTATTGACGTAGATCTTTTTTACTCTGTTCCCCAAGGGCAAGTTTATTGAGCTGTACGTGAGAGTATTGATGACTTTGGTCCTGTGGCCTTCCAAAACTCCACATTGAAAATTTTATGGAATTATTAAGATTTTACCTGTTCTCTACAACTGTTTCTTTTAATGATACCCCATTCCTTCAAAAGGAAGGAATTTGTATTGGATCATGTACTGCTCCTGTTTTAAGCGATCTATTTTTATCCTTCTGTGACAAGCGTGTTTCTACGCACGTCGAAAAATCATGTGCTGCAAAGTTTTTAAACATTTTTAGATATGTAGACGATTACTTAGTAATCCTTAAGGAAGCGAAGCCGGGGGGCTTTGAACAGATTGTGCAACAAGTGCTTAGCGTTCTTGAGTCATGTGGCAAAAGGCTCAGATTCACGTTTGAGATACCTGAATCAGGATGTGTTCAGTTTCTCGATATACGCCTAAGTGTGCATGAAGGTCAGGTATGATGGCGATACCATCCGAGATCCAAAAAACCAGTCCTGAGCTACGATTCGGCCCATTACAAGATTATGAAAAGGGGTAGCGCTTCTCTCAAAAAGTCCTGCGTTCATCAGGTCATGTGCAGCCTTCAGCTCCAGGTGCTCCGCCTACGCAGTGCTGGCTTCCCCGTTGAAATGTTGGCTTCCGTTGCTGGAAGCTTGATCAAAGAATTGAATACCGAAAACCACACTGGCCCCAATCACCCGGACGCCATAAAGGTGCGGCCCGTGGTTGTGCCTTACGTGCATGACCTGTCCCACTGCCTCAAAAAGGTGGCCGAGAAGAGCGGCATTTCGGCACCTGTAAAGCTTGCACTTATGTGCAGTAGTGTGAACGGGGCTGCCAAGGCTGGCTGCACAAAAAAAGCACGCCAGAAATTTCGCGGAATGCAAAGAGGGTGGGGTATACCCACTTACTTGTGGAATGTTCTATGTCGCTCAAACTGGCCGCTGCTTTAATGAAAGGTTGAGAGAGCGTCGCGCAGCTGTCAATTAATTGGCGGTGGGTGGACAGACCACTGCCGCAGCGGTTCTTGCATGCCCGACTTTGAGGGGACCCGTATCTTGAGCAGCTTGGCTGCTCAGCCAGCTCGAGAAATCTGTGAGGCATAATGCGTTAGTACAGAAGCTGATAAATGTGCGAGTACACCTTCACTGGCTTTGCATGCGAAAGGAACAGCTTATCTGAAGCGACATTGCAGGTATCTGCGTTAGTAGCGCCGTATGCACCTCTTGGTGGGTTCTGCGCATCTTTGTATATTTCAATCGTTTTGCGTCAGTAAACTTTCAGTTGATGTCTAGCGCCCGTCCTTTTACGTGTCTCTTTCTTTTGTGTTTGTTCTGTTGCGCTTGCTAAGATGCGCATATTCGAAGTATAGGCCCGTCGAGCACAAAAATTTAAATCGTTTAAATTTGCATTAAGGCTTGCGAGCCTAAGGCAACCTCAAGTCACTTTCTTGTGCTATATCCGATCATATCGACCTCATCCACATGTCTGTATCAGCATCGTGTCGGCATTCGACTTTGCTTGTCGCAAAATCACATGCTTGAATCGCCAAATAGTTTGCGGTTTGCGTTCTTATTACAATACTGTATCGTCTTGCTGCGCTTGTTAAATCACGAAGATTTTTTTCTAAATTGAACAAGAATATCCTATTTTTGAAAGAAATACGGTCAATATTATTTTCCAGCCAAGCTGATCGATTACATGTGATGATGAAGTGCCATAGCGCCCATGAAACTGCGATCTCGGTTGCGCGATAAAGTAGTATTTCGTCGCTTGCTTGTCATAGGAAGTTCCGGTCTGAAGTACGTGACAGAGTGACCGTGCTCCTGCGCACAGGGCGCGTTCAGTTTCAATATCGCCATTAAAATTCGATGATGAATATCTAAAATTACGTACAACCTTTGTGATTAAAAAAATGAGAATGCCGTAAATTGTCACGGGCTACAACTCCCTGATATAAACAACTGCGCTAAAATCAATAATTACAAAGTTAATTAACGATAACTTGATAATGAGTCTCTTCAGTGTCATTTTAGCTACGGTAAAGTATTGCCGCCTCGATGTAGAGTTCGTGTGCGACAACAACAGGAGCCTGACTGACATGACATGACATGACATGACATGACATGACATGACATGACAAGAACTTTACTGGAGTCCTGAAGAACTCGAATCTGGGGAGCCGGAGGCCCCCAGATCAAGTTGGTGGCTCCGCCCACGATGGGACTGGAAGTCCAAGTTCCGTCGCGATGTCGTGGGCCCTCTGGACGGCCTGGAATTGGGCGTGCCTGACTGACAGAGGATTGTTATTAAAAAGCAGTATTGTCTAAAAAAATTCACCATCTCCCACTAAAGGGAACCATTTGGGGATGCGAAGCAGCGCATGGGCGACATAAAGTTCCGTTCATCAAGGGCACCTTGCCCGATGTTAACGCGTCCTTGCAAGTGGAGCACACCATGAATTCACTGTAGTTGCTGTTGCTGTTACTCGTCCCGAACTCTTGTTGGAGCACGCCACGCGGGTTCATCGCGCGTCTGCAGAATCTCGTTTCCCGACGACATCACGTGATTGGTGAGAGAGTGCAAGGGGGAGAGGCCACAGCGTCTTACCCAGCCCCTTACACAGGCCCGAACGTGCTAGCGCGT
Source organism: Rhipicephalus sanguineus (assembly GCF_013339695.2). NCBI lineage: Eukaryota > Metazoa > Arthropoda > Arachnida > Ixodida > Ixodidae > Rhipicephalus > Rhipicephalus sanguineus. Next base: position 166,538,909 of record NC_051176.1, read on the forward strand.
GCCAGCGCGTTCTGACTAGGATACAACGCGTTGGTTCATCGCGCGTCTGCAGAATCTCGTTCCCCGACGCCATCACATGATTGCTGAGAGAGTGTTAGGGGGAGGCCACAGCGTCTTACCGAGCCCTTTACACAGGCCCGAACGCGCTAGCGCGTGCCAGCACACATGGTTTTGTCTGCGTTACGCCAAGCTAGGAGAGCATATCGCAGCCCGGGCCTCTAAAGTGCTCTGCACGTATCATCATCAAGGCGGTCGAAGAACAAGGGGAAGAAGACTTCTCCTTGGCACGACCGCGCGCTGTGCACGTATCATCATCAAGGCGGTCGAAGAACAAGATGAAGAAGACTTCTCCTTGGCGTGAGCGCGCGCTCAATATGTTACAGATGGCTATGGAAGGTTTTAGAAAGCGGACGCTCGCCAATGGAACTACGGACAAAGCCCAGCGCAAAAGCTGCTTCGCATCTAAAAAAAAAAAACACCATTTACACCGTCGTCCTTTATGAAAGGGAACATGCGAGCGCGTGGCCTGCACTCAGCGCCATCAACCGACAAGTAAAGAGAGCATGTCCGCTTTTGACGTGACATGACCAGTGGACAAGAGCGGCCAGGTTGCGCTCCCGCTTTGACCGCGCAACAGGCGCTGCCTGCAGCTCTCTGCGTGCTCGCGCCCCGCGCTCGGTTTGTTGGCAGCAGCCGACGCGCTGCAGGCATCGCCCATTGCGCGAGCCATAGAGTTAATATACTGACTCTAGAGGAAAAGCTGGGCCGCGAGACCACTAACCACATGAACGCTGACATCTTGGAACGTTGTCATTCTTGCCATCACATATCAATCCTAAAGAGGCATTTGCACAGTTAAAAACGCGGGGATATTGTTTTGTGTTTATTTTGAATAATCTTAGGAAAGAATACGACGGCTATTTATGCAAATTACTGTGCGCGGAAAGGAGCGTTAGCAGGCTGATTTACTAGATGGCGCCACCATATCAACACCAACACTTGAGAGTGCGCTCGCAGCCGATTGCGCCGGTTTGCGCGTCGTGTTAAAGCCCCTGAAACTTAGTTTACGTCGTGTATCTCGTAGTTGTCATAGTGTCACGTTGTGTGCATTTTCTGTTGCCACGTGCCACTCGCCTTCATGTGACAGCCCTTTTTTCTTTCAAGCTGAAAACTTCAGTGCAAACCAGGACGGACGGCAATGAAGAGATGAGACAAGCACTGAAAGTTATGTACCAACTAGGCGCAGCCGAAGTTTTTTTTTTTAGTCTTTTTAACGGCGATAAAATTTTGTGTGCCGTGTAACTTTAGTTTTGATTGAAGCTTTCGGGTGACGTCTCACTCACATTCGCCGCTGCATGCAGCAATCGACATTTTTCCGCTTTATGGCTCTCTGCGCGGAAGTATGGCAGCAATGAGCTGAAAAAGAACGTGGATACAGATGTCTCGTCATTGCAAGTCGAAGCACCGCGCGACCACGGCCTACACACTTTGGTTCGAGCTGGAAATCTGTCGAGTGACCCTTGTGCCAGCGAACGGAGAAACTTTATTCGTTATGCATTACTGGTAAGGCGTGCCTAGTAAAAACCATGCACAAACAGGTGTAAATGTTAACTGTTATCAATCGGGCCAGCTGCACAGACAACGCTACACTAACACACAGCTTCACGCATCAAAACACAGCTGATGTTCCATGAACAGCGCGTAGCTGGCTTAGGTTGGTAGATTAAAACTGATTACTACCGTCAAATATAGCGAGCGTCTCAGGGTCTGGCAACGTTCGTTTGCTCCATCATGGCGGAACCCATGCGGTTATAAGTTTCAATGCATGGGCCCTATGGGGAGCTTTTCCTCTAGAGTCAGTATATTAACTCTCTGGCGCGAGCGGATAGGGAGTGTAATCTAGCAGCGATTCTTCACCGGTCATGATTTGTTATTTTATTTGCCAATAGATGACGCCAAAAGCGGACGTGCTTTTGTCGGATGGCAACAAGGAGCATTAAGCGGAAGATCAGAGAGGCGGAGAGGACTTATTGGATGACAGCGATGGAAAAGAAGCCGGCTCTGAGTAACTACCGAAAGGGAAAAAACGAAATAAGGAGGGAAAGCTTTTATGATAATTCAAGGGGAAGCGCTTTACTGTTTGAAGCAAGGTCGGGCTGCCTTAGAACGCGTAGTTACAATGCGAGATTCAGTAACGAAGAAGAACAATGTACATGCTGCGGAGAAACTAAGGAAACGATGGAACATGTATTGATTGAATGTCGCGATATTCACCCAAGTATACGTGTAGGCACGAGTCTACATGAGGCCTTGGGTTTTAGGGACAACAATGGAAAGCTGAACACGTCCGCGATAGAAATAAGTAGGAGACGGTTAGAGTATTGGGGGCAGAAAAGTAGAGATAAAGTACAAAAATAAATAATGGGGAAAAATAAGGTCATTCTGCCTTAAGAGGCAGAAAGATGGACCGTGAATTTATATTTTTGGTATAATAACATAGATTTAATCAATGTGGATAAGGTATTAGGCCAACATAAAACAAGGAAGGGTTTTTTTTTTCGAGCCTGGTGGCAGACATGTCACCGCCCCTTTATAAAGGGGATGCTCATAGCATCCATCCATCCATCCTTTCCTTAGCTGTCGGCTGATGGCGCTGACGGCAACCGCCACACAGTGCTGGCAAGGCGCTCGCGTGTTCCCTTTCATAAAGGTTGACAGTGTACATACTATCAGATGTACTTAGTCGAACGCCTTCGTCAGAGCGGGGTCAGACTAGACAATGGCGGTCGACGAGAAGACATCACTTGAGGACCACATATCTCGATACGAATAGTTAATAGAGAGTTTTAGCTAGATACGGAAATACGGTACGCAAATACGCTACCGTATGACGTTACCGCTTCTCCTTTCCAGGTCGTCGACATTTTGCCGGTGAAGGCACCCCAAAACACCACAAAAGCTTTTTCAAAAATTACTGTGGGGGTTGTCGCGCCTCATTGTTGCCCGTCAGCCTACGCATTGTCAACGAGACACCTGTCGTTTGGGGTACGCATTGTCACTGGAATGGGGAGCGGCAAAAGCACAACCAGCGGGAAAGGAGGAACGCTACCGTACTGCCTTACCGTATTTGCGTACCGTATTTCCGTAACTTGCTAAACCTCTCTATTCAGGGGACACTGTACGTAAAGCTTGCATGTTCGTTTTTGATTGAGAACTGCGTCAAACTCACTGGTGTTTAAAGGGCCCCTCACCAGGTTTGACAATTTTGAGCGAACGAGCGCAATGCATACACTGGGCGTTCACGATCACGTCTGCCAAAATTTGCAACGCTACGCGCCGCGGAAATGGGTCAAATTTCAAGGTGAATGCTGCTTGCCCTTCTTCTCGCGGGCGCGCGCTTTAGAGAATGAGGGGATGACGTACATGAGAAAATGGCCCTACGTAGATGGTAGTGCTGTGACGTCGCTCCTCTACGTAGACGACTGTGCTCTGACGTCGCCAACAGTAGCACGTGACACTGCGATAATTATTTGACACGACATGTGTAGTTTGTGTAATTTGTTGCTTGAATACATTAATAATGAGACACAAGAGAAATAATGAGACACACAAAGGGAATGTGTGCGTCTTTTTCATTTTTTTTTCGTGAATTGCAGCGACATGCGGGGCTAATGTGCCTCCCTTTCCCATGCGTTCGTGTCCCCGCGGTTAGCGCATCGAGCAGACGCCAACCCTGGAAACGAAAGTAATGTTCTAGCGCGTTCGAGCACTCATTATGCTGTTTATTCTACCGCGTCCAAGGAAACGTTAATGCGGCACTGGCTCATGATACCGCCACTCTCGTGCCCGTACAAATGTCTCAACTTTCATGCTCGTGCCGCAGAGACAGGCAGTACACCACAGAGAACGCCGACAAAACGCCCATGGCCGCTACATAAAAAAAAGGTAGCGGCCGAGCAACGCCGCTCGCGTGCTCCGGCTGGCTCGGGCACGTCATGCGCACGTGACCGTGCATGCGCATGACGTGTTCATTCGTATGTGTCAAGTGAAGAGGGCAGGGAAGGGATTTGGCTTGCGAAGGCTACACGGGGCGAGTGGCAAGGGTTTGAAACTCGCCTCCTCGCATCATGGTTTCGCGCCGCTACAAATTATTGTTTTTCTCAGCTCGTAATGAACCGATTTGAAAAATTCTTGCGGCATACTGCTCTTCATTCGGCACACAACAACTTCCAGCGCCTAACTAAAATTTGCTATGTGGCCTGGTGAGGGGCCCTTTAACAATTCTACCGATCCTCACGTGTCTGCAAGCACTTCTTTCGGCAGCTTTTCTTTTTAGAGTGTCTTCTCCTCACTGTAACGTCTTGTGCGGCGGTGCACGCTTTACAGGGACCAGCAATGGCTATTTTAACAGCGGAGCGAGCATTGCTCCGCGACGCGAGCAATGAAATGATCGTCATCATGAACCGGCACGTGCTCTCTTCGTCCTTTTTCTCCTTTTCGTCCTCTTCTTCACCTTCTGCTTCGCTTCCAGAACACGTGCGCCGATTCGACCAACGTGGGATGGAATAGCTCTGGTGGGCGAGAGAGCGAGTACAGAGAGAGAGAAAGAGAGAAATAGAAAGAAAGAAAGAAAGAAAGAAAGAAGGAAAGAAAGAGAGAAAGGGATAGAACGAAAGAGAAACAGAGAAATTCTTGGCAAAAAAGATTTCTTGGCAAGGGGGGAATCGAATTCGCGTACCCACGATCAGAAGGCGAGTGTCGTAACCACTCGGCTATAGAGGCACGCTAGTAGAGCATAGCACAGCCTTGCATTGTACAGTATAACAATGGGGTGAGAAAGGGAAGTGAGGGTGAGGAGTAGAGCAAGAGGAAGGAGAGAGAGTAACGCATAGCATAGAAAGAATGAGAAATAGAGAAATAGAGAGAAAGAAAGACAGAAAGAGAAAGGAAGAGAGAGCAACAGAGAATCAAAGAAAGAGAGAGAAAGAAATAGAAAGAAAGAGGAAGCAAGCGAGAAATACAGAAAGAGAAAGAGAAAGAGAAAGAAAGAAAACAAATAGAAAGAAACATAGAGAGAGCAAGAGAAATAAATAGAGAGAGAGAGAGAGAGGGAGAAAAAATAGAAATAAACACACACACACACACACACACAAAAGACATAGAAAAAACTGAGAGAAGAGAGAAAATGAAAGAGAGGAAGAAAGAAAGAGAAAACTAAAGAGAAACAAAGAAGGCCGACCAGCTCCCCACTTCCTTCAAGCTTGGCACCACTAGCGCGGAGCTGCCTTAATTCCTTTTGTCGTTAAAAATGCGGGGGTTGGGGGTGGCGTGGAGGGGGTTGGTGTGTGCGTGTGTTAAAATTCAATATCAAACACTGACTCCTTTGTACTAAGAAGGCACAGAACGATACAGTACCCCAGCAACCTACATGCTGACAGACGAGTGGAATGGGCAAAGAATGCTTCGTAATAAAATAGAATCCAAGGAGTCGTAAATTCTAACACGAAAGTGTTTCATTCCGGAGTCCAAGAACTATTAGCACACGTCATTTCCGTCACGGAACCGACGTCAATAAAACGGCACGCGGGTAGCTCAGAAAGAAATTCAGAAAAAACTATTTCTCTGAGTAACTCGGCCGAGAAATCGAATCTCCGATACCACGACTTTCGAGCACAGATAACGGATGCGTTGACCACTGGACCACAAACGCAAACAGGTTTCTTAGTGCGAACCAGATTTGCGGAATGGGCGCCTCCATTCCATTCCAATACCTTTCCGCGGAATTAGAACTTACCACACTTCCATTTCTTTCAATTCCTCGGAATGAAAAAATTTAGCCCATTCCCACTCCGGGAATGGTCGGGCAGCTCAATTCCATTCCTGTAATTCCTCAGTGTAGCAAAGGCACCTTTATAGCTTTATGGAGTTAAGAATGAACATAGAGCTGATGTCATCAGATGCATTAAGAGGTGACATATCTCCTGCAGTACAACCACACTACTAATTCCCACAAGTGCAGTTCTCCCGCTACCTATAGCATTTGCATGGTCAGCGAGTTTGAACGAATGGTGATGTTTTAATATTGCTTAAGCTTAAATGTGTTAATGCTAAAATGACGACATAGCGTACTTTTATGCTGACAAAAGTAATGTTCAAGAAGTCTAAGCAGTTTTACCATGCGTCTGGAGCGCCTAGACAGGGGCACAGTATTCCAAAAGGGTGGGGGTGAGTATGAGGTGAGCGCTTTTTCGAATATGCGTCCGAGTCACCAACGGCGACAGAAGCACAAACAATGAAGTGAAGAGGGGGGGGGAGTCAGCAGGCACTTGAGGCGCCGCCGAGTGAGTGAGTGAAATACTTGTAAATTTATTGGGTCCTCAAGGGGAAAAAAATCACAAGCCGTGACGGAGGGGGGGGGGGTATACCGCCGCCGTAGTTCCGCACGACAGATACCAACGGCATAGAGCCGCGGTTACGTGAAGAATAGAGACAAACATCGGAGCAACACAGTCTATATAAGGACAGAATTGTGGTAGGTGCGTTGCTTATAAATGTACGGCGCTTGTAATCAGCCAAGCCATTTTGAACATACTGCTTTATTGTTAAATTCGAGGCTCTGACTTACTAATGTTTGAAGTTTGAAAAACAGCGCATAGATGAAAACGTGCTCTATTTTCGGAAAAAGACCTTATTCCATTCCCATTCCATTCCGTGCAAAAGGCGCTTAATTCCATTCCCATTCCATTCTTCCAAGCGTTGTCCCCATTCCATTCCCATTCCATTCCTTGGTAGCGAACATGTGGAATGATTCCGGAGTCATTCCGATTCCGGAGTGGCAACTCCGCAACACTGGTACCAACGCGTCATATACGCTCCTCACTTTGACAGTGATAGCGCTGTCATCTAGGAGTGGTGCAGTGAAGTACCTCGCGGAAGCGCTGCAGGAGCATCTCGGTGCGGCTCGCTGTAGTCATCACTGCGTTGGACCAGCGAGACGCGCGCGAGCGGGAAGCACAACGCAAGGAAATAGATACCTTGCATAATATGCAATTTCCTTGCTTCGGCTGGAGGAATCCAACAGCAAATAAAATGTCAAATAATTATAGCATGCTGGCTGCGCTCCTCCAGATTAGGAGTGAATTAGTGAATACCAGACACTTCTAGAGCCAATCAGGGTAATTCGACTTCAAGCCACCTGCGAATAGCAATGAAAACATCAGAAGAACGTTTGAAGGTATGCGTTGGACTTTTGGTGAAATCGACAGTGCCCCTGAAATGGTGCACGTTGCATTTCTTAACGTCCAACACAGGTGCAGCTACATCTATGGAGACACGCTGCATTTTCGTGTTATGAAAGGTTACTATGAAAGAGGGATCAACCGTCATTCTTTTTTGTTGACAAACTATGCTGTGTTTGTGATATATCACTTATTCTCTGTCCGTTTTAATAGGAGATAGCTGTTGTCTAATCAAATATATTCAAACAGCTGCTAAAGTACGTCTCAGTGTAACGAATCATAAGGCAGTATAGAAGCGCGATAAGCTTGTCATTAGAGCAGAAGTTACTATAAACGAGAGCCCTGCCCGGGTGCCCGGACAGGGTCTCGGGTGGGTACACTGTGCACCACGTACACAAAATTGTTACGAGCAAAACCGGCATTGTTTATCAATTCCTGTGCGGCAGTACATACGCTGGTGAAAGCAAGAGATATGTGAACAACAAATTGCCATAACACAGACGCTCACTGCCTGCATTGAAGTCCTTCTTTCTCTCTGCGCACTGTCGAGTGTATCGAAACACCGCATGTATAATTGTTTGTATATTTTAAATTTAAAAGGCCATTGTATTCTGACGTGGCCAGAGGCTGGCGCGTGAGCTCCCTGAAACTTCCCACATTAGAAGAAAATGTGCCGAGCGCTTTTGTTACTCTCAGTGACAAATAATTTCGCTATCACTTGCCGCCAACGGGATTTGCTTCTTCACTTGCATCACCCACAGCGCAAGAAAACCTGCCATGGATCGCAGCGCCACCAACAATGTCATTAAAGTAGAATCAAACAAGAAAACAACGGGATTCACGCTTGTGCCTAATGAAGTCCCACTGTTATGCCTTTTTGGTGAGTGTCCCAATGTACGTCGATTGGCTCTTGTAAACTGGCTTAGCTGCAACTCCCTACCATGTGTGTAATTGTTGTTCTCTTTGAAGTAACTGATGGGTGTTGACCTTTTCACTTATGGTGCTCGAATGTAATGTTTCCAACTTGTGGCAAAGTAGTCGAGACGCGTGGTCTCGTGTGTAGGGAGACTTGCACGTAAGCTCCTCATGCCAGGTCGATTAACTCTGGTATTATTCTGCCCTGAACACTTGCTACTTAGTTCTGGGGAAATTGAAACGAAACCCAGGGCCCTGATAAGGTTGACCACACTCCTCAGCAGTTAATAAGTCGGTGGTCTTGCACGATAAGTTCCAGAAAGACGTAAGAGGTAAAGTAAAGGACATTCTGTTGAGTACCACTGAAAGGAAACGACACCTCTCCAAACATGAAGAAATATCGGATACTATGATTGCTATTCGTAAATCAGCTGAAAATATGAGACTATTTCGTAAGAATTGTCAAAGTAAGCTAAACAGTATAAATCCCAAACAAACGCGACAGTCTAACATGGTTGTTGATGACCTTAATAACCTTATGTACAGCAATAATTTGATTTTCAAAGGTTTGAGGATTCCTCGGAAACATGCAAAGACACAGAGGCACTCATCTGAGCATTTGCGACCAAGAATTCAGGTTTCCCAACAGATGAACTTAAGCATGCCCACAGGTTAGGCGAAAGTAAGGAGCACCGCGTTCTCTCTATCCCCATAAAGTTTCTGAACTTCAAATATAAAATAAACGTCCTCACAGACGGCTTCAAGCTGAAGGAGCTAGAACCCCGTGTATGGATCAAGGAAGGTTTTTCATCCAAAATGCAGCTAATTAGAAAAAGAGGATAAAGAATTTGCAAGATAAAAAAAAATTACGCCATCTCCCGCTAAAGGGGACCATGAGGCGATGCGAAGCCGGAGCACTTGCACGATCGCGTTCCGTTGGCGTTCGTTGGGCATGCTACCGACCTCGTGTCGTGGAACGCGAAGAGGGACGCTACGCGCGTCGTGTCTTCCATCTAGCCTGGCCGTTAATTCTCACAGGGCGAGTGGGGAACGCGGTCGACAGGCGGGCGAGAGGGAGGGGGGGGCAGCGTAGGAGAGGAGAGAGAAGGGGAGGGGACGCGCATGCGCTCGAGCTCATCGCGGCGTTGTGCAGGAGAGAATTTCGGCATGTCTAGCCCGCGTTTCAGAGGAAGAGTGGAAAGGGGGATGGGAGAGGGAAAGTGGAAAGGGAAAGTGGAGAGGGGAAGTGGAGAGGGGAAAGGGAGAGGGTGAGTGGAGAGGGGAAAGGGAATGGTGAGGGGAAGTGGAGAGGAGGTATGTGGAGAGGGTATGCGCATGCGCAGTGAGGGTGGTCACGCCGCACACCACCACCACCACCACCGCCGGATTGAGCTCGACCTTAAGATACTTCGCATCTAAAACGTAAGGCAGGCATTAAACTACAGTTCGATAAGCTTGTCCTTAACAAAACATTGTGGTGTGTCGATTCATTGAGTAATAAAATCCGTGCACTACCGAAACTTGATAGCACCGATACGAAACACTGATTCGGACAACAAAGCACGGTCGACGTTTATCAACCTTGGTATCGAAGTTTAGGAGATTATTACACAAACAAGACTATTTTTGTGCTTTCCTGAAAACGTGCTCAGCTGATATCGTTCCAGTAACGGGAACATGGTTGTCTGGTGACGTGTCAGACAGGTCACCAGACACGGCGTCACGCGGTAGTGGAGTGTTAATCGCTACAAGAAAAAAAGTCACAGTTTCGCCGCAAGGGCGAAGCAATGAATGCGGTAGCATGAAAAGCGGCCCGTGATGGACGCGCTGCTACACCGCAAGAACATCTGCCCCCCGGCAGCAACTACCGCGCGAGCAGACAGCGGAAGGGCGAGGGTTCTCCCTGCGCAAATATTAGAAGAAGCGAGCGAGCTGGCCGACGACTTTTAAATGCGCCCGTTGCGCTCCTCGCGCCTTCTCGCTGGTAATGAAGAAACGCTTATAAGCGCCTGCCGTCTCTGAGTTCTGCCAGCGGTAAAGGGTGTGTATATAACGCTCGCCGCTAGCTACCTGAAGGACCCACGCTTTGTGGCGTAGTGGCTAGCGCCACGCGCTGTGGAGAGAGAGGTTGCTGGTTCGATTCCGCGCTTCGGAAGCATTTTCCTGAATGATTTTTCTTTGGGACTTTTATATATATATACACACACTTATACATATACGGTGCATGACGGCGGTGGCAAAAACCAGCCGAGACTGTCCATATAATTGCTATGGCAATAAAATATGGACGCACATGTCATCGTAACTGTCAGGTGCCTAGAAATCTTGTGCACCGCACTTCGTTCCTCTGCAGATGCAACTTGTGCTATCGGGGTCTGTTACCGCCAGCCGCACTCAACCGACGATTTTCCAGAGTGCTTAAATGAGTCACTAATTGCAGTGCATATCCAATTTCCAAGGTGCCCAATTCTTCTAGATTGAGGATTTATTTGTCCCAATATCGACTGGCCAGCATGCATGACTCTCGGTGGCATAAGAAAAAAAAAAACGAGTGTCAGAATTTTCTTGATGTACTTCTTTTGGTTGCCTTCCGCCGAGTGGTCTCTGCACGGACACGCAGCGAATCAATTTTGGATCTGTATTATATAAAATAGAAAATTACTATCAGACACCCAGCATAAATGAAATAAATATGTGTTTAAAGTTTCATTCTCTGCGATCTCGCAGACTGTTGTCACTGTTGTCCATGTTTCATAATAATGGTTCCCAATTATGTGAACTTATCGATCGCGCCCATCGTATGTTTGCTCGTCTAGACACACAAACTCAAATTAGAACCTTTCCCGCACTGACCTTTTTTTTTTAAATTCCCCTTTTGTCCTTGCTGGTAATCCTTGAAATCAACTACCAGAAGATATTGTCTGGGACGAAATTACAATGACGAATTTACTCACACTTCAGCTTCATCCCGGGGTCTTATTGACATCATATATATATATATATATATATATATATATATATATATATATATATATATATATATATATATATATGTCTGTGTGTGTGTGTGTCTCAGATTTGTATATGTGCTTGTGCTGATTTGCGTAAGACTTTATATTAAATGCACGAATTCGTGCGTTCCCTTGCCTATTCTTTTAAGCTGTGCACGTTCAGCCTGAGTAGGTTATTCGGTTACGCTTTCCTTTTGCTTAGTAAGTTTTGTCCTTATAGTACCTTATGTGCTAATAATAATTACTGAGTTTTTACGTCCCAAAACCACGATATGATTATGAGAGACGCTGTAGTGGAAGGCTCCTGAAATTTCGACCACCTGAGGTTCCTTAACGTGCACCTAAATCTAAGCACACGGGCCTCTTGCATTTTGCCTCCATCGAAATGCGACCGCCACGGCCGGGGTTCGATCTCGCGACCTTTGGGTCAGCAGTCGAGCACCATAACCACTAGACCACCGTGGCGGGTAGCTTATGTGCTTTTGATTAGTTTAGTTATGACTGTTTGTATTGATTTTATGTGTGCGTAGTATTCCCTCCCCGTGTAATGCTCTCGGGCCTTTAGATACATGAATTAATATATATTGTCGCGGTTCACTCAGGACAGGGCTTTGTTGCCACAAGTACGAGAAGTACTCCGTCGTACTCGAGATACTGATCCGGTACTATTGTTGTTGTAGTTCTCCTCTGTGCGTGGCTCATACCCAATGCAGGGTATAGCCGATATCACCAGAACGACTTTTTCTTATCCAGCTAGCGCTGGCACGCCCGAGCAGGTCTGTCGTTGTCTTCGCCATCGTCTGAATACGGGATGCGGCATTACCTTAAAAGTAAGTAATTATACTCTGGACCATGAATTGCCGAGAACACCATATAATCATCGGCGCGACGTAGTGAGGGACTACACATAAGTTTTGACCACTTGCGGTTCCTAACTTACCTACAGAGTTAAATACAGGGGTTTGTTGCATTTCTCCTCCGTCTAAATGCGGCCGTCGCGGTGTGGCAAATGACACAAATGGAGTTCAACGTCTTCAGGACCTGCCACTGCACGGCGCATAAACAAAGGCAGTGCATGCTCGTCTTTCGGTTGGAGATCTATTACCAGAAAGAGGATGTCATTTACGAGGAGACATTGCTGCTTTTACGCCCCCACTGACAGAATTACGAGATGGGAGGAGTGTTTTATGCACGGACGTCGACGGCTCGTGTTAATAGCCAACGCCGTTAAAAGTCGTGCTGTACGCGGTACCACTCTTCTGAGCCTTTGTCGATGAAGTGCAAGGCAATGATTGAGATCGCGCAAACGAGCATTGCACACTTGAAGCAAATTAAGCATGCAAATATTCTTATGCGCATACTTGGTTAAATATTAAAATTCAGAAGTTGAGTTTGTCAGCAGTAAAACATAACAATTTTTGGGAGCCATATACGCGTAACTTTTGAAATATTCTGTTATTTGCCTTTAAGAGCCCATGTTCCTCTTTCGGCGTGGTGTAAGTAAAGATTACCGGCACTTGGAAGCGGTCAGTGCTGCAAACTGCATTCATAAAAATGTTTGCGAATTTAATGATGGCTACTAAAAAGCTATCAGTAAGCTATGTGGCTATTTGTTATCACGCTGGCTTCTCACACTCAGGTAGAGCTTTTGAATGGATAAAAAGATGCGGAGTTGCTGGCGAGTGTAACCTCAATACTATATATGTATATATTTGTGGTATTGCTACCGTTTCGATAGGCGTTGGTCCTGTGTTCGAACCCCAAACTAGGCCGATTTTTTCGTCAACTGGGAAGATTCATTTCTAAGAAATCCGTATGGATTTCCTTGTAGTTTCTTACTACAGCACTTCCCATTTTCTCAAGATATGACGGAAACCGAATGACGCTGTTACTAGCGGTCGCCATCGCGTGAAGTCGCAGACATTCTCTACTGAAATGTTCTATATGCCATTAAAATAATTCCATATCTGTTCCTTGTAACGTTCAAGTAAAACATATAGGTGCCACGTATTTTCTATGTCTTTGTCGTGTATTTCCACTTCCACAAGAATCGTGCGGAAACATATGGAATGATTGGAATGACAAACGGAACGTTTCAGTAGGGAGCCCTTCAACATAAAGCAGCGGGGAAGTTAATTATTACGTTCACTTCAAACCAAAACCCGAAGGAAGCTTTGCTACTAATTTATATTGGACAGAGTTCTGACAAACGTCCTGGTTGCATCTGAAAGGCCACGGTCTATTAGCTTTCTACCTTAGTTCTTCCGATTGACCACAAGTATCTCTGCGATGTGGAAATCGCTGTCACTCGGCTGACTTTATTTTTGGTGAATGTTGTTGTCCACTTGTACTAGCAAGAAAGTTAGAAAAGTCCACACGTGAAATGTGCACCATTAAAAAATTGTCTAGCTGTATTAGACAAAAAAAAAAAGGTTCTCGTTATCCAGCCAGTTTTTTTCCCCTCGAGCTTTATTGCAGGTTTGTGCTTGTCTTTGTGGCGGCTCTAATTGGTTTCACTTAATCTTTTTTTTTTGCCGTTATTCTTCTATGTTTGTTGCTCTTTATTTCGCTAACTTTTGGCTCTTCAGAGCACATTCCTATATAGTTTCGCTCCTTTCATTCAGAACTTGGAATAATTGTAAGACATACCTTTTCCGCGGCGTAACAAGGAATTAGACGCCTCTTGTCTGACGTCCGCAGTTACCTGAGGAGTCGGGGTATAATTCTGCGGGCGCTTTTCGCTTCTTAACCATTATTTACGTTTCACTTTTTTGTCCTGTATTTAATTTACTTCTAATCATTTTCTTACTGTTGGTCCCCCTGGAAGGTGATGTCTGAAACAGCGTGAGTGAAAAGCTTCCATTGTTTTCATAAAGAGGCGGAATTTTTTAAAGCCTTAATAAATCAGAGCACCGTGTGCCGGTGTAAAACAGGATGACGGTAGTGATGGACTAGGATGTTAGCTTGAGACTCCTGTTCCTCATGATGAATTTTCAGGCTTCCTTCTTTTTTAAGCGGTCGTACTTAGTGCAGGAATCGCTCGTACTGCTAGTTGTTTTTCTTTGTAACTGACTTTTTCATTGACTTTCAAACTGTGTCTTTTTTTAAGTTTTTCTTATAATTTATTTGAAAAGCTCGCTTTGCGTCTGGTAGCAGTATCATTTTTCCCCACCCTCGTGTCCTGTTTTGAATGTCTCCAAAAAAGGCAAAAAAGGCCATGAATCAAGGTGCTAACGCATAATAAGCTGTAACACCTTAATAGGAACGTCACAACTATAGGCGGCATACGCGCCGACGACTGACGCAGGTGACACAATATTAGACAGTTTTAGTTGTGCGTCCGCAGCAGCACTGCGGACGCATGCTACCAGCCACTTCCAATGGCAACCTGCGTCCGCAGAGCTCTTGCGGACGCACAACTAAAACTGTATATTGTGCTACTGGCGGCCAAGGAGCCACTCACGGCGACCAGTGTTTGAACCGGCGACCGCTGCTTCTCCGTCGCCATACCGAAACGTATTCCGGTTGGTTCCGTATGACTGCACAATTATAGCCACGTAAAATACCCACCAGAGTATTCCTACGCCCTGCTCCTGCGCCACTGATTGGTTCAGCGGAGCTGAAAAATTAATCAACGAGCGACTTTCTTCAAGTGGTCGATGCTAGCGGCCAAAAACGACGAGCAGATACCTTTTGCTTTGTGACTAAAGGCTGTTTCACATGACACAAAAGAGAGCGATTTTCAGGCTGCGAATTCGCTCGCAGCGAAAAAAACGGCCGATCGCTCTCGCCGCAGCGGTCAGCGGCGAGCGACCAACATGTTGGAAATTTTTCGCTCTGTTCGCAGCGGCGGAGCGATTTTTCAGTTGAGACCCGTCGAAATTGCGCCAACCCGGCCGAGCCGTCGAAATTGCGCCAACGAGTTTGTTTTGGTTATGGCCGTTGTTGCGTATTGTCAAGTGAATTTAGATTGGAAAGTGTTTTTAAATGACAAAACACGCGTGCTCTTCGCTACCGGTGATGAAAAGTTAAGAATATCATAACGGCCAGATTATTACATCACATTCGAAAATTATGCAGTGTCTGCCACAAAACAACGGCAGCAAGCAGCTTTGCGCGCCGCGCCAGTCGCAGAGCGAAAATCGCAAAGCATTCGCAGTCCATGTGAAACGAAACCGCCATTAGCGGCGGTTGCGAACAGAGCGAATAGAGCGAACCGAGCGATTTTCTTCGCTGCAATCGCGGCATGTGAAACAGCCTTAACTCAGACGCGCGACCTTTGCCGGCGTGAATTCGCCTTATATCGCACAAAACGTTGGACGAACCAGAATCTAGCTGCTCAGTGTGAAGAACCTTCTTCTCTGCTCTCCGAAATGCACACAGGCGCAAATGTGCTGCCATCTTTCGCAACAGAACCACCTTCGGATTCAGACCAGGCCATTTCATTCACCTTTAAAAAATAAAAACAACTCTGCATGCTGTTTGCGCCAGAAGTGAACCAGAAGAGCTGTTGAACTCTGTGCGACAAGAAGCACGCGAGTTGTTTTGTTGAGTAAGCAGCGCACTAGGAAATCTTACCATCATGGCGAGAGAGAGAGAAACAACTTTAATAAAGTAAGTCGCCTTGGTTGCTGTGAGTGGAGCCCCTCTTCCAGGGCCCCACTGGCTACTGCGGCGAGCCGCAGTAGCCAGTGGGGCCCAGAGAGGAAGGGTCGCCAATTGGCTTCCCGAGCCTTGTCTCGAGAGTCGCGGCTCCCACGGTCAATTTGCGTGTCTGTCATTAATAAGCAGTGAGGCGGCGTCTGCCGGACGCTGCGTCCACTGGTATGTTATGTGTTCGAGTGTTGGGGTGGGGTCGCACCACGGGTATTTGTCGCTGTGTTTTTCAGTAAATATCTCGTGAAGTCTGTGAGACCAAATATCATGCTTGCGGTCAGGTCAGTGGTGTTTAAGTGTCACTCATGGAAAAAAAAACAAGAAACAAAAACAAAGAACAGCGCTTCTTGAAATTCAAAGGTTGAGGTAATTGGAAGCTGAAGCCGAAGCTGTGCTCTTGAACAAGGGAGGGTTGTGAAAGGTGGATGCAAGCGAAAGACAGCGAGCCGTTCGACAGTTTTGTCAAGAGTACAATGCATAAAATAGCATAACGCGTATCCTGGTCACTTTTTCATCTTAAAACATTTGCTGTAATGCCATGCTGTCGTTAGTGATGGTTAATCACATCTACCCTGAAGCACACGATGAATTTCTTGCAGTGTTAGTGCAGGCAAAAACCTGTGTTTTAATTTGGGACCCCGGCAGAAACCGTAAGATTAAATAGGGACACAGAAAAAGAAATATATGCTCGATATATGTGTTACGACGCTTCAGCGTATACTAACATTCGAAATCAGAGTAAGCCAGTCTTCGTGAAGTAGCTGCTAAGAAGTGGGAGAGAGAGAGAACAAAACCTTTTTAATGAAAACCAATGGTTTCCTCGATTGTGGGAGGCGACGACGGCTAGTCGGCCAGGAGCCCCTGCTCCTTGGCGGCTGCCTCTGCCCGCCCCGTGATCCAGACCTGCACGGCAGAGTCGGAGCTGGGGACATTGCGCTTCGACGAGGCATAGTCACCAACTGTACACTTCGACACGGCGTACTAACCATGGCCCAATATAGAGACGAAAAGACGGTTTACATACGACGCTGGCTACTTTCTTCTCGCTGAGGCAGAGCAGGTGCACTCTCTGCTCTTCTGAAAGCCGAGGCCAATGCAAGCACCATAGAATGGTTAAGGAACCGATCAGTCCACCCCGAGAGCTTGCAAGGGCACTGCATTCGTTAGATAACACCCGCGCATTATGACCGGATGGCTCTGGTGCCGTGCCTTAGAGGAACGCGCGAGCTTGCTTCGTTTGTTCTTTCTTACTTTCTCGCTCATGCGGCCCCTCTCTGCGCTGCTGTAAAGAAGAACGCCGGCTTTTTTAATAAGCGCCCTCACAAATAGCGAGGTGGTGATGAAAAGGAAGATCGCGAGCGCCGCGTCACGAAGAGCCGGCGCTTCTGCCGCGCCGTCTCGGTACTCCTCGGAGCTCTGGCAAAGAACGTCCTCTCACCCTCATTGTTACTGCCTTGGGACTATCTTGCGCCGTCGCAGCAAGGAGCGAGGCACTCCCTTCTCTATCTTTCTCTGGTAGTCTATCAGCTTTTGGCGCTTCTCCTGTACTGCGAGGGCTGCTGAACTGAGCGCCTCTACTTCGGCCCCCGGGCTCGCTTGCTTGTCTGCTCCCATTTCTTTCGTTCTTCTTTTTGGGTGTTTTGTGCTCTGCTCCAGTATTTATACGCCTCCTTATCGCGTGCCAATACTGCCCTGCGTATACTCTGCTCCCGGCAATGAGAGCGTACAAAAGCAGTCTGTCCGTTCCAAAGGTGCGCACGTGTGCGTCGTCCGGACCTCGCTGTCGATAAAGTCCGGTCAGTTCGGTCCATTGCTCGTGTAGCGCTACGACTCTTTCGAAGACCTCGGGTCCAGCGTGGTGGGCCGCCTCTAGATATCCAAGCTTTCTAGACATTGCGAAATTTCTTCATGGTAACGATGTCAAATCGAGACGATGTTGCTCTTACAGTAGATACAGAACCATTCTGAGAGTATGGTTGATTTCGATAACTCCTGTGGTGATGGCTTTCTGCGGAAGAGGGCAATGTCGCGGGTGTGGTTCCCGACCGCGGCATGTGCATTTCAATGGTAGCAAAATGCAAACACGCTCTTGGTGCTTATTTTCACGTGGGCGTTATTGAACCCCAAGTGGAGAAAATTAATCCGGAACCCTTCACTACGACAGTTGTCATGTCCCCAGTGTCGCTTCACATCAAATCAATCAATCTCTATTTGTGTTTGCCTATTCCTTGGCTTTGTTCAGAATGGCTTTTTCGACAATATTTGTGGTTCACCTGCGAGCGCACCAAAGGGAGACCTTGAAAATGGTCGCTATTGTGATAGAAAAAAGAAAAACACTGAAGATTGTGAAGTATTGGCGCTTCGGCTATTCATGGAACAACTTCAAAGTGCCAAAAAACAAGGACAGACGAAAAAGAGTGAACACGACGTCTGCCCTTGTTTTTTGGTGCTTTGAAGTTGTTCCATGATGTCTTACAAACTCGCCCGAGCTTCCGTGCTTCTAAGCTTCGACAATTGTAGCACTAGCGTCAAGAAGTTACGTCGCACTCTGAAGCAACGCGAAATCGAGAAGCGCTATTTCTTGCGTGTCCACACCTCGCATTCGTTGAGCACAGGCTTTAAATTGTTCTGTAGGCTCGAATCGAGGCCCCGCCACGGTGGTCTAGTGGTTATGGCGCCCGACTGCTGACCCGAAGGTCGCGGGATGGAATCCCGGCCGTGGCGGCTGCATTTTCGATGGAGGCGAAAATGCTTGAGGCCCGTGTACTTAGATTTAAGTGCACGCCCCAGGTGGTCGAAATTTCCGGAGCCCTCCACTACGACGTCTCTCATAATCATCTCGTGGTTTTGGGGCGTTGAACCCAGGTTATTATTATCATTAGGCTCGGATCGAGAGTTAGGTCTGCCGTCACACCACTACCGGAATAAATCTGAGCCATCGCAGCTTTTGCTCACTGAGTGACTATCTGAACGTCAGAGGGTCACGTGGGCCATCGTCATGTCGTCCTAATACTTTTTTTTAGGGGCGAGGCATTTTTCCGTGGGTCTGTCCATCCTCCGTTTGTAGGTTTGTAGGTATGTAGTAGCCACCTCTAGTTCGTGAGAAGCGCGCGTTCTGGTATGCAGTAGAAGAAGAAGACGACGTTGACGAGTGAGACTCTCGTGTGTGTTCGCCTGTGTGGCATTCTTTCTTCTTTACTGCGCGTGTTCTGGTATGCAGTAGAAGAAGAAGACGACGTTGACGAGTGACACGCTCGTGCGTGTTCGCCTGTGTGGCGTTCTTTCTTCTTTACTACGTCTCGTGTTCTCAACGACACCCGAAGACAACATTTCAGAAGTAACGCGCCATGAGGCTCTCTCTTGGCACGCTTTCTCTTTAGCTCGGAGTCGCCAGATGGAAGACAAGGCTGGGGAACGGAGGGCACAGAAGGCGGCGGCAGCGCGCACTCGCAGACAGAATCCTGAGGTGAGAGCCCGCGAGGCCGAAGCTGCACGTCGACGCCGCGAAGCAGATTCCGCCGTTCGAGCCCGCGAAGCCGAAGCTGCTAGACAAGCTGCACGGCTGCGCCGAGAAGACCCCGCCGTTCGAGCCCGCGAGGCCAAAGCTGCTCGACAAGCTGCACGGCTGCGGCGAGAAGACCATCCGAGGGACGTGTATAGACCTGGTATTTTCTAATTTCCAGTTACAACCCGTACAAGAACCGCTGTCCCTTCACTTCACGGACCATAAAGCCGTGATGATGAAGGGACAACGCAAGCCAAGCATAATCTAATTAAGAAAAATAAAGGTTTCATGTTTGTAATATACACACAGTGTTTCTCACTCTTCATGTGATGATTGATGGGGCTTTACACAGAACATTCACGGTTTACCGATGATTCTTTCCGGAGCTTCGCCCCGCTCATCATCATTCACCACGTGGATATGCTGTGATTTTTTTTTTTTTTTTTTTTGAGGGAGCTTCGACAGAAGCAACATGGCTCGGTAACATTTGTTTTCCTTTTCATAGTCTTCGTCTTACTCAGGCATGAAATAAGAGAGACGCGCTCCTACAGGAACTAAAGAGAGAGGGCGAGGGGCAAAAAATGGCAACGAAAGGAGAACGCAATCGATAGCTTGCCGTCACAGCCGATCAGCGCGTAGGACGGACAATCGCGCCAAGACGAGGTAAAGACGGAGATTAATTAGGGATTACGTATCGGGGATCAAGGCTTTTCACATCCTTCGTTGCATGCTCGCGGACAATATCTGCGTGTCTCCGGGAGGCCCATCTCCATTATCGGTCGCGTTGCTTTACTGTGCAGCCTCGCGTGCTGCAGTCAGCAAATATATCTACGAGGATGCTCTGACAAGCGCCGCGCAGTATGCCTTCCTGTGCTATACGAGCCAATTTTTATCTCGCGAAGTCACGAAACAAAACGAAAGCGTATACGGCCCCGGAACTATGACGGTCGATGCAGCCCCCTACCCTCGTCTTCCCTATTCACTCATTCGAGCGTTCCTCTACGTGTTCCCCCCTTGCTTGCTTTGAGTTCTTTATATGCCGGATGCTCTTCCCTTCGGAAAGTGGGGGACGCAACCACATCAGCTCTTACTGCTAGTTCAACCTTTATCACTGACACCCGTCGTCCGAGCGAAAGATGAAGAAAAATATGATCGTATTACCAGCAAGTTTTCTGCCAATCAGCTGTGAACATGCCCAACAAATTTGCTAGGTTGCGATGGCAACATATAGGTTCGTTTTTGGCAAAAGTACGGGGTTCTCTGTCATTCAGGCATGATCTGCGATTTCGACACCGCTGCCCCACATTGCTAAGCGCGCGACGACCGCTGTCTCTGTCTTCCGAAGCGACCTTTTGAGTGACGCCATCTTCCGTTCGATTTGGCAAAGCGTGGTTGGTGTTTTTCATTTGTGAGGCGCAACACATCCCGTGCTCTTTTCGTTTTCGCTGCCATTCTTTATCTTGCGCATCGTTTACTGTATTAGTCCTGGGAAAGGCTGGTCCTTTCTTTCTTCTTCTTTCTTCTTTCTTCTTTCCTTTCTTTCTTTCTTTCTTTCTGTCTTTCTTTCTTTCTCTTTCTTTCTTTCTTTCTTTCTTTTCTTCTTTCTTTCTTTCTTTCTTCTTTCTTCTTTCTTTCTTCTTTAACTTGTAAACATGGTTCATCACATATACCTACCTCTTATAAAATTGGCGTAGTGTTTCACAGTGAAATTACTAGATGGAACTCTTGCACTGCAATCTTTCAGACACCATGGAACTGATGGGTAGTAAATTCATTTGTCTGACCTCCATGCTTGCGGCTTTGTTTTTCATTATATATTTGCCTTTATTGGCAACAATTTAAAGCAGTATTAATTAATTAATAATCGGAGACATGCAGCACCCGAAGGCATTATTTCATAAGTTGGGGGGGGGGGGGGGGTAGAAAGAAGACGTTGCTTGCAAACTAAAAAAAAAACACAGGATTAAGCACGAAGAGCAAACAAAAAAACGAGGGAACAGGTTGACTGTAACCCCCCCCCCCCCCCCCCACACACACACACACACAAAGCTGCGCATGCCGCTATACTTAGATCAACAGAGCACGAAATGACGCCTCAGTTCGGCATATAGTAATTCGATGTGGCAGTTCATTCCATTGGCTGAAGATATGCGAGAAAAATGAGCCGAGAGAGACATTAGTGGATTTCCCTTATTTTCTAAGAATGATCGCGTCTTCCGGAAAATAATAAGGGAGCAACAAGTAGATTTCCCTGTCTATTCTAAACCTGCCGGATTACACTTTAAAGATCACCTCTAATCGCGTGTTTTGTGTTTTTTTAAACAGTGGAGCTGTTTGAGCTCGAGGTAAGTCCGGTGGCGTCCGCAAAAACTCGGGCGGGTATGCACCACAGGAATCGGGCAAGGCCCACTACCGAGTACAGCAGGTGCGAGGGAATGTGCGGACAGTGGAGGGAGAGAGTGGAGTGAAGGAGAGTGATGGGGAAGGAGGTTGGAGCCTCCGGTGGGAGAGAGCAAAGCCTAGTCAAACGAGGAGTGCTGATGCAAGGAGCCGGGAAAGAGGAGGGAGACGAGCGTTAAACCAACACCTTCTAGAGGGTCTTGGTTAAACGGAAAGTCTGCTCGGCGAAGTGGAGAGGAGGAGGAGAAGAAATAAGTAAAACGAAATAAAATGTCTTTGCCAGGCGGGATCCGAACCCAGGCACCCACGCACCAAAGGCGACCGTCGTAACCGCTCGGCTTTCCAGGCACGGTCGCAAAGCAAGCATTTATGGGAACCATACGATTGCGTTGCTATGGGTGAGATAACGAGAAAAAGAGAAAGAAAGAAAAACAGAATGAAAGAAAGAGGGAAAGAAAAAGCGAGAAACAGACAGAAACAAAGAGAAAGAAAAAGAGGGAGAGGCTCAACTTGGCTTTCCTAGGCTTAACTGCCCCTCTCTGTGCTCACCTGGCTATGTCTCTAGGCTTGGCTTGGCTGGTAGGCTAAGGAAGGCCGCCCAGCTCCACTGGTCCTTCAGGCTTGGCACCACCAGTGCGAAGCTGCCCTAATTTATTTCCCCTAGGTCTTCAGCCACTACTTTAAGACAAAAAGGTTCTCTCAGTACATTCACGCAAAAGGCAAAAAAAAAATACTAAAAAAGAACTCACAATGTATTCGTAGATTCACAAACACTGCGAATTGTTGCGCAACAATCAGTTTGCTGAGTCACAAAGCCGTTAGAAGCCACCAAGAGGAAGTTTAGGAAAATCTATATACTACCCATAATTCCGGACTGGCCCAACCACTCTCAACCTTTCAGGTCGCGTATATAGGACACTAGCGACAGATTTCCTTTCAGTAAATTTTATGGAAATCAAACTGCGTGTAATTCAGAGTGCATTCTAGGCGAGTTGGCAATCCATTAATTGAGTATGAATGCGCAGCAAAAAAGACATGGACGAAAGAGAACACACCCAGCGCAAACACACTGCGCTGGGTGGGTCTGCTTCTCTTTCGTCCATGTGTCTTTTGTTGCGCAGTCATACTCAAGTCATTCAGAACCATGACCGGTTCATGTCTTCACAACGAAGGTACTGACGCAGATGGCTTTTTTTTTTAATGCGAAGCGTTTCTTAGCCAACCAAAGGCACTTTGAGCGTATCTATCTATCTATCTATCTATCTATCTATCTATCTATCTATCTATCTATCTATCTATCTATCTATCTATCTATCTATCTATCTATCTATCTATCTATCTATCTATCTATCTATCTATCTATCTATCTATCTATCTATCTATCTATCCGCCTACGTTTGGGTGCTCTCATGATCGCCTCCTTAGCTGGATGTAGACCAAAATTAGTATGGGAGGGTAAGAGTGTTTGACGAATATGACTGTCTGGTCACGCTACATGAATAACTTGAAAATCCTGTCGCGTACGCCGTCAAACCCTTTCCTCCAGACACGTATGGCACATACCCGTATACCACGGGCCGTGGTATGCGGGTATGCGTCATAGGTGATTGACAGTTTATATCTGCCCAGGAACGGCAAGAACAGACATTAATGAAAACCATTCCTTGTCTTAATTATTTGTTGGTTTTCATTAAGGTTGTGTCAAACAAAGAAACGAGCTATCAAAATTCCCGTCCTTGATTCAAGAACAGACATCGGTAATTTAAATGCGAGATAAGAAAAACCGACATCGGCAACGTTGACCCGACGAATCCAAGGAATAAAATTCAGGATCCCAGCAGGAATTGCACGCAAGCATTCTGCGTGGCAGTCAGGTATTCTACCACAGAGGCACGCCAGGTCTTGAAACTGCTATGGAAAAGACCTTATGCAGGCGTTATGTCGGTGCAATGTCAATTGCGGTTGCAGTGCTGGCTATCTAAATTTTATAACAAAGCAATAAACATTACATATGTACTCCAATGATACAGGCGTCATGTCGGGTTAACATCAATTGCTGTTGCAGTGTTGGCTCGGCTTTTGTAGCAGTCTAAAACACGTTACATATGATTCAGCAAGCAGCTATATTCAACCGATGCTGGACCCCGGAGGAATACGCTAACGAAAGTTACGTCTGATATTCACATCATCGCACCGTAAAGGGCACTTCATTTCGACAATACTGACGTCTGTGCTCTAACGTGAGTGCTGACGTTACGTCAGACCATAAGTTACCCTTTAAACGCTAGTGTTGTCGACGTGTCTGGTAAGCCCACGATGTTCGCACTACTATATACACTTGCAAAAACAAAACACGTCGATCCACCTCGCAACGCTTGGCTCAGAGCCAAAAAATGCAGAATACACAATTACTCGCCGACTGCTTCGCATGAAACCGATTCCCACAAGGCGTGGGATCTGTGGAATTTTTTTAAAGGTTGCGCCTTATCATGCACTTATACAGCACCTTGTTATTATTTGAAATTGCAGAAGTTAGGGTTCTTGCTTTGCTAACTGAAAAAGAAAGACCACTATGCATTAGCGGGTGCATTCACCACACGGTATTGCAATTATAAACTTTCTTGAGGGACAAGATTGGCACACCCTGTTCAAATTTCGTATCTTTTTCAGCCTTTTTTTCACCTTAAAATGCAAGGCAAAATCCATCTTCTTGCGAGTAAGGTTATCGTAAAAGGGAAGCAATAGGTGCAGATGAAAAAGACATCAACCGCCGGAAACTATATTTCGCCATACGGGGTGCAGCAAATGAGAAACAAAATAATACGAATAATTCGAAGCTTAATTGTACCCTCGGCGCGTTGCGTACGAAAAGAAAAGATAAACGAGACAAACAAGAAAGCGCGCGCGAAATGTGCTGGCAACAGATGTGGCTGTTTTCAAGGCGGCCTAATGAGCCGTGCTGGAGCCAAAGGCCTCGCCTTGAATACGTACGGGACTGAGGCCCTCGTCAGCACCACCGCAGCAGGCACTTCCTTCTCTGCACCTTCTGTTTACTTTTGTTCTCGCTCACAGACGGCGCTCGCTCGAATTGTTCGACAAACCACTTAATGAGCTGGACAAGCATTTGGGCCAGGCAGTTAGTTGCTTGGCAACTCGTTTTTATAGCGGCGTGCGTGGTAATTCAATTCTGCGACGGGGTGTGCATTTGATTGAGACTTCCGGAGCAATGCTCCGCCTTCATTTCACTGTAAGCTGCAAAACCTGCCCTTTAGTTATGGCACAGCAGCACTCTTCTGTCGTCCAGTCGTCTTCTGTGCAAAGAAAATCACGTTGGCACTAAAGATGGCGCATCGTGCATCAGGCTGGCGTTTAGCGACACTGATTTCAGGTGTCACCGCTATCACTTTAAAAGGGCGGGAAGTCTTGCATTTGCCGTAGAGAGAAATGCTCGTACATTTATGCCCAGTCTTAAAAAAAGGCGTAAGCCTGTCTTTAAAGGTGTAACATGCAGGCGCGCTGTATAGAAATTGGAGAAAAAAGGATGGCATGCAATTGCTTGAGCCGAGCAAAAAACCAAGCCGCAGCAATGGGGCTTCTGAGCGTTTATGCCTAGAGCAAGGCCGAAAGACGGAAACGTGCGCGTCATTTTTGCTAGATAGGAGAAAGCTTTTGAACAGAAAGAAATGACTAATGACGCACGCATCAGAGCCCGACAGAGCCGATTCAGAACGCGCTTAGCATGATAGCCTTGCTTCTAATGATTCCTCCGGCTCGGCGATGAGAAAGGCATCTGCACTTCGACGTTTCATTGTAGAAGAGTGACGCATGGAAGGTCGCTTTCTCAGGGGTGATGCGCAGGCGCCGCGGAGTCAAAGGTTTTCTCGAAATTGGCCGTCCATATAGTAGTAGGGTGAAATGGCACAGCGATGGTCACCTCAGTTCTCTTCGCCCTCGGTGCGAGGAAGGTAGTGACAGAGCTGCCGGCCTCCGTAATGTTCTTTTCCGCTCATTCGTCTCTCGTCAGCGTGGCCTCGAGCAGGAGGCGCTGAGCCACAACGCTGAGCCCATTCCACCTGATCCATGATCCTGGCTGCTCGTCGCCAGAAACCCGACAGGAAGTCGGACGCGAAGGGCTTTCTTCCGGAACCGGAAGCTTCTTCCGCCGTCCTCGCGGCTAAGCCCCCCGTTGGCCCGGCCACCGACCCTAATCCGACCCTTTCAAAGTTGCGCCTGCCACCGAGCGGTGCTCTCGCTCCCCTCCGACGGCCTCAAATTTGTTGGCTTGGAGCGGCACTCGGCACGGTGCCTGCCCCGCGCTTCTCGCACCAAAGCTTGTTTCTTTCCTGTCTGGTAGATGGAGTCATCTTTTCCGTCATTCTTCTTCATGTCAGGCGTGCCATCTCTCAGCGCGAAGAAGCGGAAGATGCGCCGAGAGTGTCGGGAGGGTTAAGAGCTGACGAGACCGCGCGCTCAGGCAAATGCGGTTTCATTCACCTGTGTGCTACAGAATCAATAGATCGGCAAATTGCTACGAAACAAGCCTTACCTTCAGCTAAATTTTAAACGCTAGAGTATTATGATTTGATGATAGAAAAACACTTACCTGTAGTAACATACTCATTACCACATAAGCCGCGCGTCTCGTAAAGTTGCGGGCTGAATTCATACGTAATGCGTAGTCTCTGGCCGCTAAAGATGCGATGCAGGTTGGTTCGAGTGGGTTTATGTACAAGAAAAAGGAGATAGGCTGTTCGCATTCAGTGTGGCTTCATGAGGCGTCTTCAGCATCTTGAATCACCGGCTCAATTTTATGTAAAGAAAAATAACTTTTATTGAGAAATGATGGCCATTCACTTCAAAATATTGAAAACATTTCTATGTTGCCCCTTCTCAATCGTTACTTACCTAAAGACAAAGACAGAAGAACGTGTATGCAGTAACCTAACGAAATGATGTCACAAACAAACAGAGAAAAGGATAAAGCACGAGATATTTCGAGACTGACGGGATGGTATAGCACTGAACCTAAACACACGCATTCGTCGAAACTTTACGCTCATTGACGCTGCGCACCAAAGAACATCCAACCAAATGGCTCACCAACTCGTGCAAAACCTTACAGGCGCATGCGCTGGAAGCAGAGGAATTCTCATTTGCAGTTGTGGGGCTCGGTACACCATCGGTAGCTTCAAGGTCTTGTGGCACCAGTACTTGTGCTGCCGGTGTATCGTTTATTGCTTTTATCATCAAAAGTCACTCGTCGACAGCAACCGTCCCAGCTTGGCTGTATTTTCTCTGTAGCGTAAGTTTATTTTAGCGCGCTTTTCGTAGCGTACAGTGCGTACTACGTGCAGCGTAACCATGACGACCTCGCCATACTACGTGTCATAATACATGCACAAAAACGCCATGCCTTCGCCGAACACGCAGCAGGAACACGCAGGAGAAGAGGCCTTTCTATAGGAAGGAAGGAAAACGGGAGAGAGGAAAGACAGGGATGTTAACCAGTTTGGCATAACCGGTATGCTACCCTGTACAGGGGGAAGAGATGGGGGAGATTGAAAGAAGAGTAAAGAAAGAGAGAAAGAGAGGGGAAAACACACGCACACACACAACTTCACAGCGCAGAGCGGCAGTCTTGTGCGGCACGCGGCATCATTAAAAAGTCTACAGCCGCTCGTGTAAGCCTGTTGTCCTTAGGAATTTGAGCAATGCCTTGGTTGCTTGAATTCTCGATGACTTATCAGGATGACATTGTAGAACTGTTTCTAGTGTCAACGGTCTGTTGTGAAGACGAGCGAGAGCGAATATGAGGGATCGTCTCTGCGCATCGTAGCGAGCACAGTCGCAGAAGATATGCTGCAAGGTCTCCTCGGTGCCGCAGGCGTCGCAAAGAGCGTTGTCGGCCATCCCTATTCGAAACGAATATGACTTCGTGAAAGCCACTCTTAGCCACAAGCGGCATAGCAGAGTTGCCTCTCTTCGGCGGAGTCCAGATGGTAGTTGAAGTCGCCACAACTCGTTGAGGTGGTGTTGCCGATAGTTTTGGCCTCTTGAGGTATTCAGTGTTGAGTGCGAAATATTCTTTGCGATCCTTTGAAGCATGGCAGCAGCATCAGACCTTGCGACTACTGCAAGTACAGTCAATACAGTTGCAAGGCACCCACTACGCCATAATTCATCATTTTGCGAAGTAGCGAGGTACCCACTACGCGTCTTTAAGTGGTTATGGCACCTATGTAGCTGAACACTTTGTTGATGCTGTAGCTGATTATGATGAAGAATTATGGCTCAGCCCATTGCAATAGGTGGGAAGCTTTAAACCACGGTGCTAAACCACCCACTTGTTACGCAGTTCACATTGTGTGACGCCTGGTGCTATTTTAGTTTTCGGCCATGCAATATCAAGCTGTTAACGGGGTTCTTCACCCGACATTAGGCCTGTTTAGGGTACTTTTGCGGCGTGGCTCTATGGTAGAATATTCACTTGCCATGCAGAACGACTGGGTTCAAATTCCGCTCTAACCCCGTTTTTTTTTTTGTGCGCGATAACTGCGACGGACACCGGCAGGGTTGCCGTTGGGTAGATATGAAAAGGAGCCAAAATTCAAGCTAAAAGTAGCCAAAGTAGCCGTGCCGTCTAACTTTACCGCCAAATTTCTAGCGAAATAAAACTTGGGAAAAAGGCAAAGTCTTGATACATGCCGTCGCAATTCTAGGTTAGTAAGGTGATCACGAGTTTTACGGTCGGAAACTCTGGAATGGTAAGAATACACGGAGTAGATAAAACGCGCTGCGCGATATTAATTTGATTCGAGAATGGTAGACATGTTAGATTTATTAGGATCCCAGTAAGAACATGCATACTCTAGCTTAAGGCGAACAAAGGTAAGATAAGCTACTAGTTTCACTAGCAAGGGAGCAGTTCGTAAGTTCCTACGAAGTTAACTATAACATAGCTAACATAGCTATGTTAGGCCCGAGGGCTGATAAAGGTCGATTGCTATGATGTTAAAGGTCGATTGCTATGATTGCTATGATGATTGATGTTCGCAGCCTTCGATAATGATAATGATGATGATGATGATGATGATGATGATGATGATGATGAAATAAACTTTTAATTTGCCGAAACAGTGTTCCCGAGCTCGTAAGCTCACCCTAGGTGGGAAGGTCCCTCAGTCCAGGAATCCTCTGGCCGCGATCGCCACCCGAACCCTGGCGACGAGTCCTCGTTGGTCGTCTAGTCCCGTGCGGATATCTTGGCATCCCACGTCTCGGCGAGGAGGTTGATGCGTGCGGTCGTTGTGGGATTGCTATCGGCAGCTGCGTGGCGCCACGGGTACTCGAGTATTAGGTGTGCCAGTGTGTCGGGAACGTCACATATCGGGCAGTGGTATGCATGAAGCGTCTGGTAGATCGATGTAGCAGGATACCGAGTGTGTACGTGTTGCTTTGCAGCCTTCGGAATGCTGTGGTTTCTTCCTTAGTCAGCTTGGGGTGAGGTGGCGGGTACACCCTGCGAGCTAGGCAATGGTGTTGCAGTATGGCGTTATACGTCGGTGGTACGGTCTCCACTTCTGCTGCAGTGCTGGCTAACCGCGGGTCGAGCGAGGCGGTGAGAGAGACCCGGTTGACGTGACCGCGGGCCGCGGCGTGAGCCGATTCGTTACCCTCGAGCCCCTCGTGCCCCGACACCCACACTACGCAGGTGTAAGGAAGCGGAGTGCTGCTCTTATAATTTTGAGTGCCTCGAATGAGATTCGGCCTCGCCTGTAATCGCGGACAGCAGATTGGAAGTCTGTGAAGACTACGACCGCGTCCGTTCCTGTCATTGTGGCGAGGGCGATCGCCGCTTCTTCCCGCCGCCTCGGAGCTCCGCACCCTGACGGTGGCAGATGCCAGCTCCTTTCCTCCTGCGTTGACTACGCTTAAAGCGTAGGCGTTTTTACAATGGTATTTAACCGCGTTGACGTAGCGAGCGTCTGGATCGTGCTGGTGTCTTCATCGGATCGTGTCGACTCGAACGATCCGTCGGACTCACTCGGACCAGACTCGCTAAACTTTTTCTCAACCGGACTCACTCGGACTCAATCTCACCAACGTATTACTCAGCCGGACTCACTCAGACTCAGACTCATGGCTTGGCCTGAGTCTGAGTAAGCCTGACTGAGTCGACTCATGGGTCCGTTCGCGTAAAATCAGCTTTTTCGATTATGGTGTCTATGCTCTTTATCGTCAATATCTCACATAATCGGTGCTTAACGATACGCCTTTTGATCTTGTACCTTCAAATACGAGTTATCAGTCGTTTCAATTCAGTAAGGACATTTTAATGAAACACACGACTCACACGAGATATTTTTACCAATACCTTCCCGTGAAAGAGTTTGCGGGGGAAGTCATGGCACCTCTCTCCCCCTCCCCTTCCTCTAACTCACGCCTCTGGTCAATAAATATTGAATTGAGGAGGCGCATAAACGCCAGTGCGTTGAGATACGTGTGAATAAACTTGAGTGAAACGTAAGCCGGTATAAGGTTGATAGTAACGCTGAAGATGAGTAGATAGGACCATAGCTCGACAATAAAAGGTGGAGCACACTCAGACTTACTCAAGAAATATATTTTGCGCTTAGGGCTCACTCGGAGTCAGACTCACCAATATTTTCCTCAACAGGACTCGTACGGACTCAGACTCACTAAAATATTCCTCAAGCGGACTCACTCGCACTCAAGCTCACCAAAATATTACACACCCGGAGTCACTCAGACTCAGACTCATGGCCCGATCTCGGTCTGAGTGAGTCTGGGTGAGTCGACTCATGAGTGAATTTTCCGACCTATGGGTACTAGTTCCGTAAGTGATTCGGCTGGTTAGAAGATCTTGCACGACTCTTATAGTATCTTGTTCCTTCAGACCACTGTGTCGGTTGGCGATTCTCCTTACGAGGTGCGTCAGTTGGAAAATCGTGTGTTAAAGTCGAGGAAGCCTGGTGGCCCCTGATCTGTCGCGGTGCAGCTGCAAGCCGAGTACACGAAGAGAGGCGACCTTCGGTATTTGGACCCCGTGGCGTGGCACGGGTCTGGCGCTTCGCAGGTTGGAGGTCTTCCTCGCGTGTGGGCCTTGAGTACAAGTAATTCCGATCTTAGGGGTGAAGCACGTTAGGGTCTCGGCGTGTCGGCGTGTATCGTGCATCGTCTTCGCTGTCGGGACGGTCCATTTGCTTGAGCGCAAGAGAGGGCGCCACCGCCTCAGCGCTCACCGTGTGGCGAGAGAGAGCAAACTAGAGCTGTGCACGGGCCGTATTTCCGAGCCCGAGCCCGGCCCGGGCCCGCTGACTTTGTCGAAGGCCCGCCCGAGCCCGACGGCAAAGGGCTGCGAGCCCGCCCGGCCCGGCCCGGCCCGCGCAATGTATCGCGTGGTCGAATCGCGCGATCGCTTGGTTTTTTTCACATTTGGAAACCGTCGCTCATCACCCGGAAGTCACAAAACACCCGAACCGGATGTACATCAGCGACGTACTAAGAACATCAGCTGTACACCAACAAATAACGTAATAATTATTCACGTGCATATAACAAATACTGCGTGACAATGGTAAACGTTTTACGTACCAATATGCAACAAATATTTTATTTTCATTGCATATCTGCGACAGCGCGGCACTTTTGCTATACAAGTAGACGGCCTCATGCCAGCAACAATGGAGTTCACTCGCCAAAGCCGTCACGTGTATGGGGTATGCCCACGCAAGCGTCAGCGCGTCAGCTTGCACGAAGGCGATCAACGTCGGGCCGCTCGTCGCTGTCGCGTCCATTTTCACTCATATGGGATTTGGCCTTAAATATAACGCGGAACAGTCGTGTGGGCCGTGGCGCCGTCACTAGCTCAGGTGGTGTTACTTCTCTGTTTGTCGGAGTGCAACAGGGGCAGTGCTTTACCTGCTCCCCTTTTGTTTAAAGTAGCGAATGGAAAAGAAAAGCGGTAAAGGGCGGTCGCGTAAAAGGCGCTGTATGCGTGCTGGAAAACAATTCCCGCTCATTCTCTATATTTCGGGCTTGAGTCGGGCTTTGCGCCGGGCCCGAGCCCGGCCCAATAAAACTGCAAGTAGCCCGAGCCCGGCCTGGGCCCGAGGTGAAAATACGTCGGCCCGCCCGAGCCCGGCCCGCGGGCCGGGTCGGGCTCGGGCTTTCGGGCTACCCGGAGCCCGTGCACACCTCTAGAGCAAACGGCGCGCGGTGACGATGAAAACGCTCTTACTGCGATGAACGCTGAACTACCAGCTCGCAAAGAACGAGAACGCGCCCTCGCCCACGAGAGACAGTGCCGACTCAGGCAGCGTCTGCTAGCGAGTTTCTTGATTGAAAAAACCGACTGCTCGTGCTTCACAACCGTTCACCGGCCACCCCGTATTATAGGCACTGGATCTTGACCTGCAATGTAGTGGCGGTGGGAGATTTCTCTTCTGCGTAGTTCAACATTAAAGATTCGCAGCGTGCACGTTAAAGGCCGACACAGACGGTACGATTTTCCTTCCGATGCGACGTCCGACGCGGCGGTGCGGCAGCCAGAATGGTGGCTGTCCGATGCTATGAAAGGTCACCACTGAAAGGTCACCGGCCGTCGCATCGCATGGAAAATCGTACCGTCTGTCTCGGCCTTAACTAAAGGTGGACTGCGGGTTTCTGTGCCAAATCTTTCTTCTGTCTCTCATCGCCCATTAGCAGTAATTTTTCCGTGGGAAACACCGGCGCACACTGCATGCTTCGCCCTTCCACAGGTTTCACGTTAGTGGAGCTGAAACACCCTTCTCTACATGCTTCGCCCCTCTCCAGTTTTCAGGTGGCCGCTGCTGTCGGAGGCCGCAGTTGTCGAGGTATTTCTTGATGACGTCAACCGCTTCCTGAAGGCAGCTTTCTTGCTCTCCGGTGCTCTTGCCCCGCGTCCACAGCGTAATGTCGTCAGCGTAGTGACGCAGGCCCGATATGTTTTCGAGAAGTCACGGGAGCTTAAGGAGCGCCATGTTAAATAGCAGTGGTGACACGACAGAGGCTTGAGGTGTGCCCCTGTTCGGTAGCTCAAATTTGTTACTCCGTAGGCTGGATATTCCCACCGTAGCCGTACGACCGGTGAGAAAGTTTCGAACATAGCGATAGGTTTTTTGAACTACAGCCGGTGTCTTCGAGACTTTGCAGTATGGCTTTATGGCTAACATTGTCGAAGGCGCTCTTGACATCAATGGCAAGGACGAACGACTTGCTGTTCTTGCTCAGGTGGTCAACTCGATCTTCCTTCAGGAGTAAGAGGGCTTCCTGCGCAGAAAGAAGTTGGCGGAATCCGAACATGGTGTTTGGGTAGTACCCGTTGTCTTCAAGGTGTGGCGTGAGCCTGTCATGTATCATATGCTCAAACAGCTTGCCAACGCACGAAGTGAGGGAAATGGGCCTTAAGTTCTCAACAGCTATGGACTTATTGGGCTTGGTGACTATTGGGCATGATCACCTCCGAATGCTTCTACGCGGCCGGAAGCTCTTCCTTGTCCCAACACTCGTTGTGGTACCGTAGGAGAGCAGTCAAAGCCTGATTGGGTAGCTGTCGGAGGTGCTTGCTCACTATCCTGTCTTTGCCCGGACTCGTGCTTTTCGTAAGCTTAGAAATGGCTGCTTGGAGCTCTGCTGGTGTGAAGGGCCTGTCAAGGTCAGCGTTGGGTATTCCTTCGTATTCTTTGGGTGGCGGTGGGATTGTCGCTGATGGGACGGGACCGCGGAGCTTGTTGCATAGTTCGCGGAGTAAGTCTTCCTCCAAACCGTCTTAGTTGTGTGTTAGTCGACAGATGTGCTGCCGCTGCTGCGCATTGCTGGGGCCCTCGTCGGGGAGAGCGCGCAGCAGGCACCACGTCTGCCTGGTGCTGAGCGTACCCTGGAGCTTATCGCAGAAGTCGCGCCACTTGTGTCTTGCTAGCTCTTCAGCATACTGTTGCGACTGTTTTGTCAATAAGGAAATTCTCTTCCTGAGTTTTTTGTTGAGCTTTGCCTGTTCCATAGCTTTAGTAAGGCTTTTCTGGTCTCCCAGAAGTGGAGTAAATGAGAGTCTATTTGCGGGGTTGTCTTCGTTAGGTTGCATGACTTTGGTGTACTGTTGGGCGGTATCCAGAACCTTTGTGAGCCAGGCGTCGATTTTCGGTATTGCGTCGTCGTTGTCGAGCTAGTTTCTGAAGGCGCTCCAATCTGTTAGTCTTGCTGTGCCAGTTTTGGTCGGTCGACGTTCATACCCGATGTCGAGTTGAATGATATGGGGATCACTACCAAGTGTCTCGGGCAGGCAGGTCCATCCCGCCTTCTTGACGTTATGCGCGTAAAGGTGAGGTCGGGGTTGGTATCTCTCGAGACGCTGTTTCCCACTCTCGTGGGCTGGAGCGGATCATTCCACAACGTGAGGCCGTGCTGCTGAGCTGCGTCGTGGACTCTCGCGCCTTTCTTGTTTAGTGATGGCATAGCCCCAAGCTGTGTGAGGCGCGTTGAAGTCCCCTACGAACACGAGTCGGTGACCTCTCATGCGTTTTCTGAGTTCGCGGATGAAATAATCGTGGTCCGTGAGCTGATCGCTCTGTGGGCTGTATACGTTAGTGACCTAGAGGCTTTCTTGTGCCAAGAACATAAGGTAGAAGACACTACAGTCGAACACACCATCGTGGAAGTCATGCCGGAACGAAGGTCACAGCCTTCGAAATGCAAAAAATTGGGGCAGCTACACATTAGTGGTGCGAAGACTGAGAAAGCAGCGGAGCTGGGGGCGTTCGCCTCCCCCTTTTCGTCCTCCTCAGTTCCCTTTCCCACCCCTTGCTATACTATACAAGACTATGTTATGCTATACCCTCTAACCTCCTCCTTTCCCTCACTTCCCTTCCCCACACGGCTATGTTTGCTCTCTCTTTTTTCTGTCTCTTTTTTGTGTGTGTTTCGTTTATCTTTTTTCTCTCTCTGTCTATTTCTTTCTCTGTCTTTCTATCGTGGTTTGGGGACGTTAAACCCCTGCAATTATTATTTTCTGTCTTTCTATGTTTTTCCTCTCTTTCTTCCCTCTCTTTCTCTCTATTTTTCTCTTCTATCTCTTCCTCTCTCTCTCTCTCTGAACGTGTTCTCTCGCCTTCTATCTTTTTCTCTATTTGTTCCCTTTCTTTCTCTCTCTTTCTTTCTCTCTATCTGTACCCGTTCTCTCGGTCATGAGAGTCATTGCATCCCACACCGAAAAATCGGCGCACGTGTTCTGGGAGCGAAGCAGAAGATGAAGAAGAGGACGAAGAGAGCGCGTGCCAGGTCACGCCACGCGGCATAAAGAAAGGCTTAGCAGCTCCGCTGAAAAGGACGGATCTCCCGTTATCTGTAGTCGATCCTTAACTCGGAGATTTTTGCGTTCACATGCAGTTTAAAAGGAAGCATCGGCTTAGGAATGTTCACGTTAACGCAAGCTTATTCCCAAGTTTATATGCGCTATTTCTTAAGTATTTTTGCGGTAAGGCAAGCTAGCAAAACATAAAAAAATGGTGTCCTTGTGTCCATGCAATACCTACTGAGACAAAATTCATTTGCGTCAAGTTTTCTGTGCGCTTTGACTATAGGCGTGTTTCAGGCGCTCGTCGATAGCGGTATTGAGTATTTTTTGTCTCCCCTTGTCATTCGCATGCTCAGCACAAGGCGCCCCAGACGTCTCTAGAACGCTCCAGTACTGTGCTCCAGAGCAGAGGAAGAATTAAAGCCACTTCCACGCCTGTGAAATCTGAATGAACAGCGGAGCTGGCAACCAAGCGCCACCACCAGAAGAATTCAGATTGAATTCTTTCTTCATCTTCTTTTTTCTTTCAGCTTTATTTCTTTCGTCATCTCTTTCTATATTGCCCCCTCTCCTCCTTTCCCTCCTCTTGACCCTCACATCACTCCTCCTCACCTTCACTTCTCTTTCCCTTCCCTTGCTATGCTATAGTGTATATGGTTATGCTATGGTTTACCCTCTCCCTTTCTCCTTTCCCTCCTCGTCACCCTAAAGTAAGACCTACTCACCCCCACTTCCCTTTTCTCACCACCTTGCTGTACTGTACTATACACGGCTAGGCTACGTTTTACCCTCCCCTCCTCATTTCCTTCCTCTTCACCCTCAAATCACTCCTCCTCACCTTCACTTCCCTTTCCCATACCTTGCTATGCTATAGTACACATGGCTATGCTATAGTATACACGGCTATCCAATGACTTATCCTCTTCCCTCCTCCTCACCCTAACTCCCCTTTTCCGTCCCCTTGCCATTCTATACTATACATGGCTATGCAATACACGGTTTTGCTTGCGTGACGTCAAGCGACGACATGTGATGACAGCAGATGACAGACGACAGGATCGAGATGACAGATGATAGCATACGACAGCCCGGGGGCCTAAAGTGCTCCGCACTTAAAAAAAAAAAAGAACTGCTCAAGGTCATGAGGCGCGCTGACGTACCGACGTAGCTTGTTGCTCCCTTGTCATCAACCTTTGTAGCTTTCAGCGCGCTCGCTGGGACGAAAGGAGCGAGAACGCGCTTGAAGCGTGCGATAAATCCATGTCCTGACAAAGTCCTTACAGTTGAAGCAATGTGAGGATAAGACAAATAAGTAGCAACTGTTCGCTGTCTTCAAGCAGCATGTTGTGAAAACAGCCGCGCAAGTAACCTGCGTCATAGAAGCATGGCTGAATATGCGTCTCAGGAAGTAGACTAAAGAGAGAGAGAGAGAGAGAGAAGTTAGTCGGCATATAGAAATCGCTGACTCGCTAGTCTGCGTAAGCAAGGCGAGTGGAGAGAAAAAGATGGGAGGAGAGAGGCTTGAAAAAATTAAGTAAAAGATGTTAAGGTGGTAGGCCACTAAAAAAAAACTTTTTTTTAGGAGCAGCCAGCGTTGAAATAACTTTTTCTTCAAAACAAGCATGTTTTATTTAACTTACCTAGCCTTTTATAGTGCACAATATTAACTATTTATTTTTTGGGAGGTGATCTCTGTCAAAAATTGCATTAAAAGTGGTAGTCCCGCCAGTCGTGATAAGTGACTAATGGGTGGCTTAAATCAGTAAAGCTTTGGCATTTGTATAACTAAAGAATGGAGCTATGCAATCAACTAGCAGAAATAATATGCAGTAAATATCAAGGAAGTAATGGTAAAAAAACCAAAAAGACGCGGAAAAAGAGCCAACTTAGACTGAACCTGTTGACAAAATCAGCTGTGTATTCAAAAATATTCCATCAATTCCTTTTATTCTAGTTCATTGCACAGATATATATGTTTTAAACTATTATACAAAATTTCAGTTCGAAGTACACACTGAGAAAAAAGTTATGAAAGATCGCGTCACATTATTTGGAGCAATTTTTATTTTGAGAAAAACGTAAACAAAGATTTCAGAGCTTGCAAGATGTGTGCGTCCCCCTTGTGGCCCTTTTTAGAGATTTAAAAACAATTAGAAACACAGAGTTATATTTAATGACGAGCACGGGATATGGAAAACTTGCTGTAACTTGCACACTAATGATGACAGGAGGATAATTTTTGTTGCAACATATTTTTGATTGTTTGGGGTGCACAAAAAACAAAAAACTAAAAAGGACTTCGTGAAAAAAATTCGACTTTTGAAGGTGGCCTGTCACCTTAAAATAAAAATAATAAAATCAGACGATGAGCTTTTCTGGCTCTTGGGATGGGACGTGGGCTGGCAGGGCCTTTCATTGTGTGCATCGTCCTACAATGAGGCGACAAATTGCACTGCGTGAGAGGTGAATGACGGTGACTGGCAAGGTCCGACTAGAGTTTGCCGAGCAAGGTGCACTAATTTTTTTCAATAATTAGACTGGCTAACGGTAACTTTCATAAAAGTGAACACTTTCACATTTTGTTATATTGCCGAGCTCTTTGCCGCAAACAAATAAGGAGCTATGCAAGCTTGAATAAGTCGGTTTTTTTCGGTAGCTCTTAGTGCGGCATCGATGCCCCCCCTCAAAAAAAAATTATGGGCTATATGTCATTTCATTATATTTCAGCGACAGGCGTCATGTTAAAAAGGTTGTAACGTGGCACCTGGTGGCGCAGCTACAAATTTTTGTCGTTAAGGTAAAGTAAAAAAAAAACCTACAATTTTAGGGTGGATATTACTTTGTGCTTCATTATCGATATTTCTTGAAACAAGTTACCAAATAGAGGGCGAAATATGCCGCTTATCTAAAAAAAAAGATTGAAAACGTGTAACTTTTTTGAAAAAAGCAACATCCACTGCGTGCTGATAAACACAACCAAACGTACGTTTGCAATGTGCCCAGAACAACTTGCTGCGCCTCTTTCGTCATCACCTTACCATGTCTTGACCGTTTCCCCAGTTGGTACCCGCATGTAATCGCAGCTCGGAAGATGTCTGTCAGTGCTGAATTTTTACAACAGTAAGGTCTATCTCGTAGGGTAGTGCGTTGTAGCGAACCCACCGAGGCATGCAGACAATCGCTACGTTCATGAGTCCACATTTCCACGCATTGAGCACAGCACGCTGTCCAACCGGAGTCGAAAGATCCATCTCAGCCTTCCACTGTAGAGCGTGCATGGCAGCACTATATGCTGTTCATTGACTTCGAACGAAATTCGGTTAATAAATTCTAAGCTACGAGAGCTCCAGTATGTAAGGCCAACTACGTCATATTGCGATGTATCACCCATTGTATTATTATCTAGGCAGCCAGTTTTGAGAGAATTGAAAAGATGATTATCGAGCTTTTCCTCCCTGCAAATAACTTCCGTTAGAAGTTCACCCCGGCAGTGGCGTAACGTGGCAAGAGTCCCCAATAGAGCGATAAAATGAAGTAAAATGTAGCGCCTTAAAATCTGATGTTCGGTATTTGACGGGAGAGTTAAATTGCGCCCCAGCGTATGCCAGTGTTCCCAAAATCCTGCAGGCAATTAACTTTCGGAGGCCCTTCATGCGCCTCATTAGCTTCTTTTCCTTCTTTTTGCTGTAATATAACCGGCTGCAAGAGGCCTGTCCCGAGGGCTGTCTGCAATTAACGGGACTTCAGTGTGCCAGAATTTAATTGGCCCTGTGGTGCTTCGTCAGTGTTCTTTCATTAATTTTTTTTTCTTCGTGGCTAAGATTTCATGAATTCTACTTCGTTAGATGCTTTCGGGAGCGTCACTTGGGAGGATTAACGACGTAAGTTGCGCATGCGCGTACATCAAGCGCTACACGCATGCAGGAAGACAGAAGCAAGCAGCACAGCACTGACTGTTCTTGAGAATATGACGCTATCTTCCGCAACGCTTGCTGAAGCGCGGCTCAGCGCCGAAACAGCACTCCTCATGGTGATCATCGCGGCCCACTATCACTATTGAACAACTGGGCGATGGCCATTGGTACATGCCGGGCCGCTATAATGTTAAGTTCTTCTATCGTGATTTTATTCGAATCTGCTGACCTCAAAGTTACCTAACCGGCGACACAAGCGTTGCCCGCTGACTAAAAAAAAAAAAAAAAAGAAGAAAGAAATGATTCGCATACTCACGTGAATTCCCAATGTGCGTGTGTGGGTGCTACAGCGTAAAGCGTTTTAATTGTGATTATATTCCAATTTTCTATTTTCAAACTCATCTGATCACACATACGTGCATGGACCGGCGTCCGTAACATTTTCTGGACACTTCAATCAGACGCATCCTTCTTTACAGGAGGTCACTTTTGTTTGATTTGAAAGAGAATAGCATTGCCCGCTGTGACACGTTTCTTTTTTTTTTTCCTATCTCACCGGTTGATGAGAAGCGAGGAACTCGCAGAGTGGAGAGGGTTCAAGTTGGGCCGAGCTAGCGGAGTGAAAGCGAATCACCGGGAAAGGAGTGTTGCGTCGGCGTCTCCGATTGGTCCGCTTTCTTTTCCTTATTTTACGGCGGCTTGTCGACGGTCGCGGTGGCGTGCAGTGTTCAAATAGAAATAAAGAATTCTGACTGGAGTCGAGTTAGCAGAGCGGTGTCGTTATACGTGGAGAAATGGCTCGACAACGCTACACTACCACGTAAGGTATTTATTACACGAAACAAACAAAAATCACAGATACGAGTAGCCAACGCAGTAAGATGGGCTGTCAGCCTTCTTATATTTCTTCCGGAACGGGCACTCCCCGGCAAAATAAAAAAAAGTCGTTTTAGGGGACATAATAATTAGCTGTTTAATAGGTAGTAAATGTGACATCGACATAACGAGTTCTCAATTTTGTGAGGTCACGTGACAGACAGCCGATGTTGACGCGGACCGGAACCTTGTTTTACCAATATGGAAGGGCTAATGGCGGCAGACGCGTATAATATGAAATATTTTCTTTCTTTTGTTCAGCCTAATCATGCATAATCAGTACCTGCATTTCATTTAGAGAGCTTGCGTCTTCCGGTTTTCAGGATTTCGCATGGCTTACAGGCAAAGTGGGCGTGGCCCGAAGATTTTTTACCAGTCGTGGGGGGCAAATGGCGAATTCGGAATAGAAAAATTGAAATAGCTTTACGCTGTAGTGACCCTGAGCATGGTCGCGCCATCTTGCTAAGCGCAGTGCGGCAGTGAAGTTTTCATCGTTGTTCACAGGTTTCTTTTGACGAATAACTTGGCTTCCGGGTGGTCTATGACGTCAGTTGGGTCGACGCTACGCAGCGATCAGTCCATGCACACAGAGAATGGACCTGTGTGGTGCTTCACCTGAGGGCAATGGCAAGTATCCCTCTTGTCTCCAGTAATCTATATAGCAGCTGCAGAGCTTTCTGGAGTGACGGTTCCATAGCAGACAGAATTGGTTTCTTGGGCTGCTTATTTCCCTTTTATAATATTCAAAAAATTAATTCTGCACACTTAGAGAAGTGTGGTTCGTTGGGCTAGTTGGTCACACATTTGTAAATGAGAAAAACAGCGCGAAAGGAGACGAACCACAGACGAAGGAAGGCACAGGACGAGCGCTGACTAACAGATGAAAGTTTTATTGCTTCGACGCAGTATAAGGGAAAATTGGTGGAAAACCAACGGCACGTGAAATTTCAAGCCTTCGTCACGATGCCTGGGTAGAAGCTGTCAATCGATAACAAAGGTTACGGAGGCTATCAAATGATTACAAATGAAGAGTTCCAGTACGCAGAATCAGTAGACGTGTGCGAGATAATTTAACCCTTCTTTGCTTAGCGTTAGGGACGGTTCGCTTACGCAAGCGTCGCCCCTTTGGTTGACAGCAAAGGCCTCGGCTATCAGACGACTGCGCATGCTGGTGTAACATCCCAAGACCTTGCATTTCTTCGAATAAAACTTTCAGTTGTTAGTCAGCGCTCGTTCTGTGTGTTCCTTTCGCTTGTGCTTCGTCTCCTTTTGCGCTGTTTTTCCCATTTACCTATGCACTTACGTTACTAAACCGGTATATTATTATTATAGGCACACGGTATTGGGAGACTCTGAGTACTCAAATTTTGGCCATCTGAAGTTCGTTTAAGTGCGCCCAGTGCATGGCACGTTCTTGCATTCCATCCCCCTTGGCCGTCGACCTCGCGCATTGGAGAGAAACGCCCTATAATATAGCCGCTAAGCCACCGCACCGGGGTACGTATTATTCCATCCATTTTCGTCCAGGAACAACGGTTTTAAGCGTTAAGAGGAAGCTTCGACTTCCTCTAAATTAATTTAGCTTCCACTAAATCCAGCCCTGCCTAATAATTGAGTACCACTCTGCACAGTATCTGCATATTTTAAATTTTTTTCTCTGAACGGTGCATAATCTGTGACAGATTTGCGAGCTCCGCGTTGTTATTAATTACTGTGTACTTGTTGCCGCTAATTGTTTGTGCATAGCAC
Source organism: Rhipicephalus sanguineus (assembly GCF_013339695.2). Classification (NCBI taxonomy): domain Eukaryota; kingdom Metazoa; phylum Arthropoda; class Arachnida; order Ixodida; family Ixodidae; genus Rhipicephalus; species Rhipicephalus sanguineus. Next base: position 166,580,506 of record NC_051176.1, read on the forward strand.
GGTGTTCTAGCTAATATATGACATTACAGACTTCAACTGACGGCGAGGAGATGGCTGGTTCATAGGTATACCAGCACAAACGAAACAAGAAACCAAGAAGAGACAGTAGGGAGTGCTGCGGCACTCTGTCCTGTCTCTTCTTGGTTTCTTGTTACGCTTGTGCTGTTATACCTATGAACTATGCATCACCAACTAGACTGCCCGAAAGCGTTACTGAAGGAGACGGCTGCTCTGAAAATAAGGGCACATAAAATCTCGTCCAAATTTAGCGACCTTCCATGAGGGTAATATTTTTCGGACACGCTCGTCATCACGTGATTTGAGCTCAAAATCAAAAGAATGTACAAAAAAAATTTAAATTCAGTTTTGCTTCGTCGCGTTACATACGCTGCGTTACATACAGTGCAGTCGATAAAGGCTCAAGTCAACTCGCCCTCCAAAACGATCTCATCCGCTTGTAGAAATAGCACCAGAGGCTTATGATGCTTAGCCCTGGTAAGTGTAAAGTCGCGTCATTCACTCGCCGACATAGTCCCCCTCTCTCCCATACGCAATTTCTGACATCCCCATTGAACTAGTCTCGCTTTTCAAACACTTTGGCGTTCACACACTTTTACCTGTCTTGGAGAGGGCATGTTACTAACGTTATTTCATCTTCTGACCGAAGCCTGGGCTACTTAAAGCGACACTTGCGCCACGCACCGCCCCACATAAAATTACTGGCTTATAACACATTTGTCCTACCAAAACTTGAGTACGCATACACCGTATGATATCCCTCTTAAGCAAATCTAAAGAAAAGTGCCATCGAATCAGTTAAAAGTCTCGCTTCCGGAATCGTTCATTCAGCACGCCCGTGCGTCATGTGCCGTTCGCCTTTGCAGTATACGCTCTATTTACTCTTTCTCTACACCGTCGTTTTGCAAACCGGCCTTACCCCTTTCCACAAGTATTACTAAGGTGAAAGACGTATATGCCTCATGAGTCGAAAAATCCTGCGTTGTTGGCGTCAGCACGAATCGCAAAAAAAAAAAAATGCTAAGAAATAAATTGCAGATATTTTTCGCCTTTTATTAACCGTTTTAGCCCCTAATTATATATCTAATCGTGCTGTTATTTCTTACCAATTTGCCCGCACAACGTATCCCCTCATCATTCTTTTTTTTGAACAGTCCTGGACTGAAACGGTCTTCCTCTGCCAATTACCATAATCACCTGCGCATCGTCGTTTTTGTCTGCTGTTACTGACCATTCCATCGCTATTGACTGTATTTCGTTCGTTTTCTATATATCCCACTCCTTATGATTATACTACCTTTTAAGTGTTTCGTTGAGGTAATAAAACTAAATGAATTGTTTTAATTTACTGTAGTTGTTCCCATTGGCCGGTACAGAAGTGCGCTCACATACAGACTTTATCATCATTTATTACGTATTATTTGTGATCGCGTGCACGTACGCTGCTTCAACATGTTGTTATATGCCATCTAGAGCTGCACACGGTGATGATATCCTGTGAATAGCGCCTGTCGCGCAACGCACATTTTGTCAGGTAGGCTCCTTGGGATGCTGTGATAATGACGTTTCTTGTCACGTCGCGATATTTGTGAAACGAAAGCTATAATGCTCGCGTGCCCTTTATCGGTGTCGTTACTTTGGCTGCAGTGAATAGCAGTGTGCTCACTTTTGTGCCAATTTTTATTTACCTCTTGTCCCCATATTTGCACAGAGAAGCTTCGATTAGTCCCTAATCATTATACCTAGGACTTCATTTTACCCAGTCCTCTAGTACCTATTTTTCAGTGCCAGTATTCTCATGAGAAAACTGCTGTCGTTTTTGTTTCTCAACTACTAGTGTAATGCTTAAAAATAGCAATTTTTCCAGAGCAAGCATGATCGCAGGAAATGCTACCGTCGGGTGTTTCTCGCATTTTAAAAGTTTCAAGCTCAGCCAGCGAACTCTATGGTTGTCGGACACTCCAGACCATGTCCAAGTACTCAAGACTTGGGCGAAGTTGGAGATATTCACGACATACTTATTTGGGTTTTAAACGTCGACAACAGTTTGCTGCCTGGGCACGCCCGCGGCAATTTCCTGGAAGAATGTAAAGAAGGAGAAGGGAAAAGGTGTAACTCTTTATTGACCAGTAAATTAAGAGGGGGAATCCTGACACGAGTTCAACTTCCCGAGGCCATGGTCTCGGCGGACGGCCCCATGCGAGCTTGGACACCGATGCGACCAGCGGCAAGCCCTGATGTCCAGACACAGTTCTTGGTAGCGAACGCACAAGAATTGCGTTTGGACAATCACGGCCTGCGACTGAGCCAGCTTGTGGCGAGGTGGCCCGAAGCAGCCGCCGCTGACCCTGCGAAGTCAGAGAAAGGAGATCGCGGGGTAAGGCACGCCGTCGCTTTGCCTTTGGGCGCGTGCGATAAGCAGTCGCGGTGCGCACGGAGAACTCGTAACCATCGCCCCTCAAGCGCATCTTGCCCGACTCTTCGCCGCTCCCGGTGAAGGAAGAAGCGAAGAGCCGGACCGGAATTTTCAGAAGCTGCGACTTTTAATTCTTTGATCGCCTCCCGCTCTTTTTCACTGCGCGTGCCTACACTATAGGCCGTAGCGCTGAAGCGTAGGCGTGTAACCACGCGTGATTTAAACGAGCAAATGAGCGACCAAGTGGGCGCTGTTTCGAGTCATTCATAGGTTACACTGGTTGCAATAAAAGGGCGCAATGTATGAAAATTCAAACACTGGCTAGCCTTGACAAGAGTTCTTCAATTAGCTCGTTCTGTACCCTGCCTCGAGGAGGAAGGGTAAATTTTAGTACAGATTGCACAGTTGACATAGCAGCGTTCATTTGCTTTAAGTACATCAATGCTACTAGACGGAAATAAATGCGTGATAGTCACTGGTAAAAATATGTACAGTTGAAACTCTTTTTAACGAAGTGATGACCACGCCCGAGTTATTTCCTTAAATCGTGAAGTTCCGAAAATCGACAAAGAGGTATTTCGGTAACTTCGAAATCAGAAATTGTAACGCAGCGACACCCGAAAGCTACCGCGGCCTTGTAAATTTGCCGCTAACCCACGCCTGCACGTATCAAAAACCCGCCAGGGGAGCCCGAACAAGAAGCCCCCCACGTCGTCCGGACAGGGAAGGCTCTGTGTTCGCGCAATGCAGGCCAGGTAGATGGTCACGTGAAGCTATGACAGGCTGCCGTTATGCACAGACGTGGAGAACGAATGTAGTGATGCTGCGAGCAGGCCGAGGAAGGGGGGGGGGGTAACTTTATTGATACCAAATGGGAGGCGGAACGGGGAAGCCAGTATCCCTCACCAGAAGCATGGGAAAGGTCATTTAGGAGCACAAACTGGCATATACAGAGAAGGCCGAGGAAGAATGTTGCGAGGAGACGATCAGTGCCACCTGTCGCATAAACCATGAAATACCGCAAGCAACCAATGACGCAAGCAACCAAATCCGAAAGCGCACAATGGGAAATAAAAACCATGTTTCGGGCCGAAATCGAACCTAGGTACACTGTGTGGCAGTCAAGTCTTCTACTACAGAGCCACGCCAGTGCTTGAAACTTCTTCGGAAAAAGACCCTTAAAGGTGTCATGTTGGTCCAGGAGTCCCGTTAGCATGCTTAATATTGCGTGGCGAAAGTGTAGAAATGCGCCAGGCGTCGCATCATGTACACTGCGTAACGAGTAGGTAATTTAAAACTGTCCGCCCATTACAAAGGACTCAGCCATATTCATCATCATCATCAGTCACAGCATCAACGCAGTGTGCAGCTATGTAGGTGCGCACATTGCCTTAGAGGTGCGTAGTGGGCACTTAGCAAATGTACTTGCAGTTGGCGCTCTAAGAGAGGCTCCAAGGCCGCTCCACAAGCTTAGCCACACCAGATGGCTTTCGCCTTCGAGTTATTTTAGGCGAATTCATAAGGGACACTGCGAGTGTTTTCTGTAGCTTCCTGTTACGTTTTATATGTAAAGCCACTTTGACATACTGCATCGTTTTTTCGATTTTTTTTTTGCGAATAGCATTCTTCGGCTCTCGCAAACCGAGTTTTTTTCCCCATCTACCAGCCTTTGCCGACTGAAAACCCCAGCGTGCTCTTGCCGCATATGATTGGACGCACACCGTCGTCCGCAGCCGCCCGTCACCAGCCACTGAGTTCTTTTCAACATTACCAGATGACGCTGTCTTCCGCGCAATTCAGGAAGCAAGGCGTTAGGTATAACTAAATATAGAGCTTGGTGGCTCACAGATGACTGACCCGTTTTAAAGAGGTCACTCTTGTCATACATCCCCGACCCAGCTGGCGTCAACTGGGAGGCGGTCAAACCTGACTAACCGTGCAACGAGAGCTAGATATCCAAAATAAATCAGTCATTTTTGTAATCGAAGTTTGGAAGTTTGTGCAACGTTCATTACAGTTTTATACCAGATATCTAGAAAAAAATGCAGCCGCTAATTAGGACTACTAAAGTATGCGGTCGCGCACGGGCCATTTGTATCCGCGCCACGGGCCGATGAAGAGGAAGTGAGCGTATAGGTAAGTGAGCGCCGCAGCGCTCGGACATGTCCGAGCTCGGGCCACAGCAGGAGGACGCCCTGCGACCAGGGGTGAACGTGGACATCCGCCGCACCGACGGCCGCGTCCACCCTGCTGTGGTGAGTGCGGTACGCTCTCGCCTTGTCACCGTCGAGTGGTTCGAAAATGGCCAGACCAAAGGCAAGGACGTGGACCGCCAGACGCTGGTGGCCCTCAACCCGGCGCTAGCCAGGGCCTCTCCCCAGCTGCTGTCTCACCGCAAAGACTCGAGCGCTTCGATCGGGGGAGCACCGGTGTTGCACCGCAAGACCACTGCTGCCTCTCTGCCTTGCGCCGTGAGTGTCGTTGTCCATGGCATCCTCTCGAGCATGAAGTATGTTCTACCCAAACAGCGGAACTTGCCGTTCACAGGCGCTGCATCGCCAGCCGCGTAATTATTTTTGGTCAGTCTACAAGTGCAACGGCAATATATTGTTCGGGTTTCATTGCCATTAAAAACAAGTTAAACTTGCTGTCGTTTATGCAGAGCGCGTTAGAGAATTTGTTGCCGCTGTATTTCACCTAGATCCGCGGCGAACGTATTTTCATGACACTCGTGTGATCGGATTGCTCCCTGCCTCCGCAGCCGGTGCACAGGGAGGACAACAACGATCTCTGCAACGAGCTGACCCGCGAGCTAGAGCGCGCCGCACAGCTGAGCCTGGCGCTCAGCAAGAAACAGGCCGCTGAGACTGGAGCGCAGCATCGGCAGCAGCAGGTAGTGGAGCAGGAGGAAGCCGAGGCCGTGGCCGATCTGCTGCGGCGATACCGCGCCGTTGTGGACGTCAGCGACCTGTGGATGACCACGGACGTTAGGTTGCTCACGCGCATGCTTAGCACGCGCGCTCTAGAGGACGACGCGTGGTTGCGCGAGCTAGAGGATTTGGTGAGCGTCAAGATGGAGCTTCTGTCCAATTTGCGCGACGCTGTTAACAAGCTGCGCAAGATCAAGGACAGCACGCGCACCTTCATCCGCGAAGCCGACGGCAATGGGAGACGTTGACCGTGCACCCATACGCTCAAAATTTGCAACTGCAGTCGGGACGCCAGGCGTGACACGTTGACAGCTAGAAGTAGCGATCGAGGTTTCTTGTATCCACAGTTTTAGTACCCCGCCGTCCCGGTGTCATCGAAAAGTACGCGTCCAGTAACAAACAATTTGGAATTCGCACCAATTAAACATAGCATACAATCATTTTCTGATTGTTAGAATAAATATTATTGTTCGCAAACAAAGTTCAGTGTTTATAGTCACTCACGCAACTGCATTCGAAGCAGCTGTGAAACACATACAACCATTGAGATGAGTTGTGGATTGCTGGGCCAGTCGGTGTGACACCCTTGCACGAGGGAGCGCTACGTAGTACGGAAACAATGTATTTTCACTTCGCACTATTCTCCTTTGTGGACTACGTTGCACTATAGCTTCCCTTTGCACATGCATGTTGAAATGAGACTTTTTATCTGACTAAGTACGTTGGCTTATACGGTTACCTTATTATGGCTGTGCAGAAGTTGGGATAAAATTTTGTTTTCTTACAACCACACCGACTAATAACGGAGCCTTTACTTTTAAACACAAAATGCTGTAGAAGCAATACATATTGTGACGAGTCGGGGAGGCAAACTGCTGATATTCTCCATATACTCGATTGGAGTATATGGAAGGCCTCAGCATTTCCTTCACACTCTAAGAAAAATACTTGGTTTTTTTTAGAAAGAGCGCGCGTTGGTACTCGTGCGCTATGTGTATGAAAACAAAAAAAAACAAAAAAACGAATATCTAGCAGGCGTATAGTATGCGCGTGGTGGACTTTTGCATAGACAAACCCGAGGTATGGCTTCTGAACAACCACTGTTAAAAGCAGAACTTCCGTATGTCTTGACGCCTAGGTGTTCACATTGCGCCCAAAATGTGTGGCTAAGAACAACAAAATATTCAGATAAATTCTACGTAGAAACGGGAACATATGCGTTGACGACTGCACATCCGCGTAGGGAGACATGCCCACGAACGTAACGCATGCTACAGTGGTATAGGATGCGTCGTGACCTGTGATGGAGAAGGTGAGGAAGTGGAAAGGGGCGGGTTACATTCAGGAACAAATGCGAATACTACACAAGAGCAAGCGCTCATATGGGCCGTGATACGGGGCAAGTGAGTCTGAAAAGCAAGGCACTTCCGCAGTCATTAAGCATGACCTGTGCGCATTTATGTACCTACATAACAAACTTGGTTATTCAAGCGTCAAAGGAAGAAAAAGATCACCGACGATTACAACACTATGTAATGCGAAATTCGAGCGCCGCTGTTTAAGTGGCTTGATTTTGCCATATATGTGGCAAACAACTTGAGAGACAAGTATGTATTTCTTGGCGGCGGCGATAGCTCCGCTTCGGTGGCGAGAACGGCAGGGTCCTCACGGCGGCGGTGCTAGAGCTGCGGCGACGCGAAGCTTTAGATTCTGGCGTCGGCGTCGTTGAGTCTCTGCTCGGGCGCTCAGACGAAGCACTTCCACTGGTTTCGTCGTTCATTGTGCAGAAATACCTGGACGAGAATATTTCGTATCACAATTAAGATACCGTTGTGAGTAACGTGGCTGGCACGAACAATGTGTTGTGCGGCACATTTCAGTTATGCGTGGGCGCGTTTCAGAACATTCGCCCCAGACAGACCTCCGCTCAAGCATCGTTTTGTTTCCATTTATGGTACTGGCGGATGCGTTCACCACACACCTTACCGATAATGTTATCGGCAATGGCAGGCGACGGTATACGCTACTCTGGCGCCACTTCTTAGCCGCCACAGACAGATCCTCGCTCACGAAGCATTGCGCTCCATCTGCAGCTACTCTCCTGCGACGCCTTCCTTCTTTCACTCAGTTTTGCTGCAACTGTAATTCATTCTCCGCTGTGCTCCGTGTTCGCTTTCCTTTATCCTTTCTTGTGCCAGCAGATCGCTGGCTAGGTAACGCAGACGACACGAAACGCACGAACGGGCGCTTAAGAGCTTCGTTTAAAAAAAAAAAAAAAGTCATAGCTCTCAGAAGCACAGTGCATCGCATTGCTATGTCGGAAAATGAGATACGAAGCAGTCCAGCAATTGCATAATTTAACTCAATTCCTTTGCTTTCGTCATTGGATGCATATAGCGGCATTCGACTTTCCGGATTAGGGGCAGAACTCAGATGGTCGGGAGAGGTTGATAGACCTAAATGAATGAGTTGTGATTGGCCAAGAGCGAGATGTCATCGAGCGCCTCGAAGCTTAGTTTGAATAGTTCTAACACTGTCCCTGTAATGTGCCACTCACTAGGTTTGGTTGCTACAAACAAGCCGGCACGTAGATCCCTCCATGGCAATTGTGTTTGCAAGATATAAAACGGCTGCGTGGTGCGAAAACGTTATAAATATTGTACAGAAGTCCCCGCGCCCTTTCTTTTTTCGTAGGAGCCGTGCTTTGAGTCAGATCGAAAGCCATACTCACGAATGCACTGCATATCACGCATTGCTTTCAATGTGGCCGACCATGGCACGTTATTGATTCAATGCAAAACACGCAATGGAGCCACTACAAGTTCGCCGCGAAGCATAATAGCAAGAGAAGAAAATAGGAAACGGGCCCCTTTAGATGAACGTTACGAGGTCCAGGCTTCGATAGATGGGAAAGGGCGGGAAAGTAACTCTGTTTAGGGTGCTTTTTGAGATTAAAGGGGAGTCTGTTGGTAGTGAAGCTCGCCTCATGGCGGCATGACAACAGGACAGTGCGACATCTTGTAACTCCTCCAACAATGAACTAATTTCGAACTTGTTTCGTAAAGCGTTCCCATGACGGTGCCTTACAACTTTAGTGCATATGCGAAATTCTACATAAGGCTTGGTGAATGAAGGAAGTTGCGCTAGGGCTGAGTTGCCAATCTTCACGCTCTAGTTCGGTACTCCGTGACCTCGTGTCCGTATATAGACTACGTCCGACAGCACCGTGTGGTGGCGCCGTGTTGCAAAATCTGCACAAGCAGTTGCGTACGGATGGGTTTCTTGCGCCGGGCTGCGGAGAAATGAGTAGTGAACGCACGCAGCCCTTACGGAGATGATGTCGGGCACGTGCCCATATGGCAGGTGGCCGCCGGCACTTATGGTACGCAAGCGAACGCTGCTATTAATACTATTAATAAGGGGCCGAGGCATCCGTTCATTAGCATCCCTATTAATACGCGCGACGGGCGATTGTCGGAGAGGCCTCCGCGAGCACGTCGTGGCGCCCAGGGAGCGCGCACTCATAATCCTCGACGGTCTTGCACGGGAGCGGCTGAAAGGGGAGAAAAATGTAGAAAGGAGTTTTCGGTATGCGCTCATGACTCTGTGTGAAGAGTGGAGGGAGTTTCGATGAAAGCAGGAATTCTATGTGGGAGAGACGATGAGAGCAAAACGCCAACACCGAGCGCACGTCGAGGGTGAAGAAAAAAAAGAAGTCGGAGGAAAGAAAGCGGCAAGTGGTTTGGGATGTTCATAATCCGCGGGGCCCATTCGGATGTTTGGCTGCCAGGAATGCGCGAAAGAGGGAACGACGAGGGGGAGCGCACACCGAAGCCGACGGGAAAAACGAGCGCGCGGCGGGTGCGTTCATATTCGCGGTATGAGACTCTGGACCAGGTGATTAATTCAAGTCTCCTGGCCCTGACAATGGAGAGCGCGGGTGGGCGGCACAGAGGAGCCATCGTCGCCTCAGTCCACGCTGGAGAAGCAGCCCGGAATTTGAGGCCCGTGAGAGCGCGAGCGCGCGCGGCGACGACGAGAAGAAAAGGCCGTCCGGCGCGGGATTCCTGACGGCGGTGGCGCCGCGCCAGAGATATTATTGAGGCTTCCGCGCCAGCGAGTAAGCTAGCTCGCACTCACACACATACCACCTCGCTCGGCGAGTTAATTAATGATCTGGGCTTTCTTCCGGGAGGGATTACTCCCTCTGAACTTGCTCGCTTGCGAGAGCAGGCACCCCGAGATCCATCGGGCGTCGCGGTACAAACAGCGCCGTGGAGCCGCTGCACTTCGGCAGACACCCCGAAGTATTGGACGCGAAGCAGCTCGCGGTCGCGGGAAAACTGTTCGCGCGGCGCCACCGAGACTCCGTCTCGCACATGGTCCCCTACCCGAGCAGCAGCGATCGCGGACGCGCGCGTCACACCGGTATGGTACTTAGCCTTTAGTGGAAGCTTACATGTGCATGTCGCTGATTGTCTTCGTAGACTATCCCTCAAGAACACTCAAAAGTATACCAAGGAACCAAGGACATTCACTCGCTCACTCCGCAGGGACGACCAAGTTTCAGAGTTGCATAAGTAAGCTTGATAAGTATCGTGTTTAGTTTCAAGCTTTTAGCCTGTGCACTTTCTTCACGTCTGTCCTTCGTATAATGACCGGCTATTTGCAAAACATCCTAAAATACGTTCTGTGAATAGGCACTCTGATGCAAAAAAAAAAAAGCGCTAGCAACCGGTCGATTGAATGAGCCATTTTGGACAATTATTGAGGCCATCTATCATGCGCCCTGCATGTGACTCGATTGGTGAAAAGCTGCTGATTCCTGTCTTAGGCTTCGCTGATATATATCACTCATTTCCATTCCTACTGAAGGAGGTGTCTGCATAGCAGTTGACGTCCGTGAAGGAGTTAAGGCCAACTTAATTTATCTCGGAAGTTGTCCACAAAAAGACAGACTCTGCCTCCTGTCTCGTTTTAATCTAGTCGTCAACTTCATCCTGTTATATCCGGGTACATTTTCTCTGTTACTTAAGATCGTCTTGTACAGCTGCCAGGTGTATACCGCCTTGACGGCGAAGCCAGAAATATTATATGTCGTCACACAACGAACCATTATTTCGGCGCGATCGCACGCGCTGCAGATCACTGCTTGAAAGCGCCTCGTACTTTACTGCCTTCAGAAGCTTGGTGCTGTTGTAACTTAGCGATATGCAGATAAGATGCAGGCGATCAAAGCAAGAAACGAAGCTGCCGATTAGATTCCAATGAACTTGCGGCATCAGTGGTCATCCACAGAATTGTCCAACAAGTGCAAGTGACGTTCTGTGCATGCAGGTATAGACCCGGTATCCGCGCGATGTTCAATGTTTCGGTGCGAGGATCAACCGCTGCATACTACGCTAAATAAAACAATGATCATCTAGGCTCCTCATGCCAAATAAAAGATGTATGTATGTATGTATGTATGTATGTATGTATGTATGTATGTATGTATGTATGTATGTATGTATGTATGTATGTATGTATGTATGTATGTATGTATGATGGTGCCGTGTCACAAGGAATCAAAAGATCAGTAAAAAGGAGGGATTTACATAATATCACTCTATCGGGTCACGCGGACTGGAGCGCCGTTATTTTAAGAGCCCACATCGTACAGCGTAGCTTTATTTTCGGCGCTGCGTTGCTGTATTGAGAGCGTTACGCAAGCTATATTTTTCATTCCGTCATCACATAGCGGAAAATCACAATAACACGCTTCAGTGTAAAAACGTTACAACCAGTACCTTTCATCCAATACGGCATGCCTCATTCGAGACATTGACTCATTTCCGTGAATGACTGGAAACGGCGACTTCGAGACCTTCCGCGGGAGTTGACAGGAAAGACATGCGGATGTCTACTCGCAGTCAGTCCTTTCTCATACGCCTCTTCGTAGATCACTCGAAGGCATTAAAGCTTTTGCGCCGCGCCTAAAGCCGAAGGTAATCATTCCCTCGCGCTTTATGGGTAGAAGGCAAAGACAGACGCACCCGGTCGTCCAGTGGCGGCACCGCGGCTCGATCCCCGCCCTAATAAGAGGTTTCCTTTGAAGCCCCGCCGGGCCGTGAAATCATTCGACACGTCGTCAACCGCGGCGAGCCGCCTTTGAAGCGGCGATCGCTGTGTAACTCGCGCCCAATCGATGGCCTCATGCGACCGACTTCTCGGAGCGCGCGCACGAGCCGTAACGGTGCGGCGCCCAGAGTCTGGCCGGTGATTAAGTTCGCCGCTTCAAGCTCGGCTTGCAGCAAAGTTTCATGGTGCTTGCCAAAGGCACCTCAGTTCCACTGAAGCTAATTGCGTCGGATCCCCCTCTTGGGCGTATATGCGTGTTCAAAAACTCAATTGGTTTCGCTCTTCCTTACCGCCTCCAGTTCTCCTGACGATGATCGCCCATGCAAGGCTTTGGTGACCGTAAACGCGCGGTGGTGAAAAGCGCCTTCTACCTGCTGCAGACAAAATTTGCATTTATACAGGTTGTCTCAGAAAAGACGAGGACGGTCGTTTGAACGTAAGATATGAATATTTCTGGTCCTTTGCACCTCTGATGACAAGCACAACGAAGGTCAATACAGGTGGTCTCTTACATCGTTACAGAACATGTTATAGACCACGTTAATGAAGTCTTCGAGTTCGCTTCTTTAATATGTTATTACGGTATACAAGAGTGTACAGTACTTGTATGCATGACAGATATGCAGCAGTAAATGACATGTCATGAATACCATGACATGCATGTCATGTCAATAGAATCTTGTCGTAAACGACAAGATCTGATTGCAATCTTTTCTTTAGCTAAAATATCACCATATGCGGTGTATAACATAAATGACATAGGTGCCATGACATGTACTTGCATAATACAAACACCACTTAGCCTACTGTCGTCCAGTGTGGGCTAATGGTGCATATTCATGGTGTTGGCTGACTGTTGGCTAGCACTAGCTAATATTGACTAGTAGGGGCCAAATTTTTGTTAGCGTTCGTTAGCTGACGGAGAAGATTACTGAGAAGAGGCAAACCATGTTCCATCGTCTAAGGAAGAACAAAAAATATAATAATAATTATTGCGGTTTTACGTCCCAAAACCACGATTTGATTATGAGGGACGCCGTAGTGGAGAGCTCCGGAAATTTTGACCAATTGGTGTTCTTTAACGTGCATCTAAATCTAAGTACACGGGCCTCTAGCATTTCAGCTCCATCAAAATGCTGCCGCTGCGGCCGAGATTCGATCCCGCGGCCTTCGGGTCAGCCGTCGTGCACCATAACCACTAGACCACCATGGCGGGTTGAGATAAAAAAAGAGCATAGAGTCAAACCGCACGACAAAAAAGGACCTCTGTGCCTTTTCACATATTTAATTACACGCTGGAAAACACCTGTCTCAGTTCCAACGAACCCTATACTCTGTGCCTTGAATGCAGAGAATACGCGTTTCCTTGACCAGTGGACAAGCATGGCGCACCAAGAGTGCTCGCAGTGCTGCCTTTTAAAGACGCACAGCACAGAGTTTGCGCTGTAGCATCATAATGCAACTGCTTGTTCATTCGCTACGCTTACACGTGACGGCGCTCGAATTCATTTCATGACAAGAAAATTGGAGACCTTAATATTCGCCATAGATCTTCCTTAGAGAAGCAATTCCAAATTCACGAAGAGGGAGTTCTCTGTTCTCAGAACTATCAGCGAGCGTGTTAGACAGTTATATTTCGACGATATATAAATGGATTTTCAGCTAAATGCAGGGCTGGAAACAGAAACTTTTATACAGAAAAAGTGTGACCACTAGTGCATTTTCCATAGAGCTGTGATGACTTCGCTCACAATAAGAGACCACTGTGTCACACCAAGTAAAGTAGCCGATAAAACTATCCGAAGCAACCGGTCGATACTTAAGGGCCTCTGTTAACCACGCTTGCAACGACCGCACCGGGCTGCACGAAACGCGGCGCTGTGTTCACTCGGGTCAAAAGGCGTGTTTTCACGCTGGTGCGGTGAACACTCTTGAGTCGCAACACTGCCAAGTCGTATTTACTCTAGACTGGGAGCGCGATACCGCATACAACTCGAAGCAGCGTGAAAATACGAGGACCGCTACAAAAAACAACGACAACAGGACGAGTGCTTGAAGTTATATTAAAGATTAACCAACTCGCCCAAATCGAGTTGCTACCACGCTAAGGACTCCTGCGCTAGCCAAGTCCGCTTCGTGTTGTCTCTTTCTGTGTCCCATGCGCTTTTGTGGTCGCTTTTCCTAATCATGAATCACCAACTGGCCTGCACCCACACTCTTCCAAGTCACGCCCTTCGCCACGTGCGTTTGACCCCTCGCTACACCAAAAACACTTTCCGCATAGAAGTCTAGGAGAGAAAGGAGACGCAATCGCACGGCGAAGCGAATGCCGGAGTGCTAGCAGAATAGCGATGGAGAAGTAAGGGAAAGGGGCCGCTAGTCACCCAGAGCTAGCTGTCGTCAAGTGTACCGCGGAGAAGCGCACTGCGTGCGTTGCGTGGAGTTTTTAAAAACGACGCAGCAAGTGGAGGTGCGAAGCTGTCGGAAGGTTTCCGCGGTGGCCATTAATTTGAGCAGTGGCAGCGACCAGAAGGGGGCGAGGAGTCGTGGCGTCCACCTGGGCCATCCATCAGCGCTGGCCACCTGAAACGGGCCCGGACCACGATGAGTAATCACCGCGGCCGCTGTCATTAGGAACCCCGGCGGCCGCCACGATGGAAGAGCGCTCCTTCCGCTCTCCCGCCGCAGTCGGCCAAGCGTGCCGCCAACTTGGCCGCTGCAGCCGGTCGGCAACAAGTTAGATCGAATTTTGCTCTTTCTTGGCCCCGGTTGCAGCTGGTTATTGCTGCTTCCCTGGCTGCGACCAACGTGGACGCCGAACCGACCCTGTGACAACAGGGGCGAGGCCCGCGATCGCTCCGCGCTACCGGGCAGCAACGTTGCAGAAGAAGCCCGCTGGCTGCATCCGTGTCACACGTGTCAGGCCGCTGGAGACCCCGATTATTGCAGGTAACAGGAACCAATCGGCAGGAAATCTCTGCCCCAACGACAATTCGGTGCGCCTTTTGCGTGGCCGCCTTTCTCTCCCTCTCACACACACACACATATCGCGCAGCAAGCATTTAGAGCTCAATATTTAATTATTGCTATCATCTTTATTCCACGAGAACAGATTCCGTACTGCGCGATGGAACCACTATGATACTCTGCGTTGACGCACCAATCATGCATGTCTCACCTGCTATCCTCTGCAGTGTTATCGTAGAATTATAGTACTGTCAGGCTAAATAAGTGGCTAACTTAATCGACCCTAATGAAACAGCATACGTAGTACAATAAACATTCTTGTCGGTGTATGCCTTGTAGTGGAGCAGAGTTTTGCAATATACATCAGCAGTGTTTTGTGATGACTCTTGCTAAAAATTGACGGTGGAATTGAGTTGCTGTTGTCGATGCGATCACTGAAATTACTGCTGCCCGCGCGTTATCGGCTCGTTACTTGAATAAAATTTAGAAATTAAGGTAAGTGGAAGCAGCAACACCTTTACAGCTTTTATAGCAAACGTATTAGGAAGATTATTGCAATATACCAACCCCATGACACGCCTTATTTTCTTATCACATGAAAGGCACAAATGCATATCGCGTTATGTTTCATTTACGGTTCCAGGAGACGTCGTGACTGCATGAACGGGCTTAATGGCTCCCAGAACATCAGCCGAGTTTAATTTAGGCTCTCTTAAAAGCGGCTGATTACTAGCACTATAACGTCTACCGTCAACCCGTTCCTCACGATAACTTTCCGGCGGCTTCATTCGTTCACCACGTCTTGAGGTAATGCTTCGTGTCCTTCGCGTGATATAATGCCACACATAAGCGCTGTGCTTCTGTGCGTGAGGTACGTGAGACTAAGGCACGGTGTGTCTGCAAAAGGAAAACGTCAGCGAGGAAGTCCTTTTTATTTTCTTCTACCAAAACTAATCAGGCGCTCTCTGAATTGGGACTAGGTATACAAATCTCGTCCTGGCTTGGCACCCGTCCACGTATACACACTGCATGGCCGCACGCCATCGACGCTACTGACGCACATAACGAGAAAGCGAGATGCAGAAGAGGAGGAAAGCCAGGCTGCATCCAGTGCCTGCTTTACTTTGCCCGCTTTAAGACAGCCGCCGAGTGTGCCTGCAGGCTTGTGTATACTCGTGCTTATTTCGTTTCTTCTTTTTTTCTTACGGTCGGTACCCGAAATTCCACTTTCACACACTGTCTCCAGCGGTCAGCGTGGGCGTTCGTCTTGTTTGCTTCTCAGGACGCCATTCCGCTTATGCCCGAAGGGACTGGCAAGCGTGGCTCTTCGAACAGCGACGACGCGCCGGTTTCAACGGCGCTGCAGTAGCGCGTGCGCGCCATTGGGGCCCTGTCGCGCGCCGGGTCTTGAGCGCCCAACCACTTCTGTCACAGTCAAAAAAGAAGGGGCGAGCGGCCTCGATCGCGACGCCGCGCCGTCGGGACAGTCGCGCGCCAATGTCCGCCGGGCGGAAATGGAAAACGGGCTCGTTCGTCATCGGCTGATGGACCCGCGGCTCGGACGCGTCCACCTTTCGCATCCAGTGACCGAAACGAGCCACGTTGGTCCACTGCGGTGCTCTAAATCACTGCAAATGGGGAACAAAAACAGCAAAAATTCTCGGGCATATGCGCATACACATTCCTTTTCTCATTTCGATGTGGCGGGTTCGAGATGGAACGGTTTCTTTCGAAAAAATAAAAAGCGCCGCTATGTCGTCGCCGCCGCGTCACGTCCCCGGGTATTCTCGGTGAACGCGCACGGTGCCTTTTTTTCCTTCTTATTGCTGGTGTCTCCAGTCGCTCCGCGGTGAACAAGCAGCACATGTATTCTGCATGCACCACCTTCACAACACAGTGGTGCAAGAAAATGCAGAAAGGCCTGTCTTGTGTGCGAGGGCATGCCCGTTGGTGCGCGCCCGGTAGCGTAGTATATGTATCTAGAGGGGGGGTGGGTGCCGTGCCTATTATGCAGGT
The DNA here is from genome assembly GCF_013339695.2 of Rhipicephalus sanguineus. Taxonomy (NCBI): domain Eukaryota; kingdom Metazoa; phylum Arthropoda; class Arachnida; order Ixodida; family Ixodidae; genus Rhipicephalus; species Rhipicephalus sanguineus. The sequence continues at coordinate 166,596,973 of NC_051176.1, forward strand.
CTCTCATCATTCAAGAGCAAGCGATCAAATTATTTCAAAAGAGCCGCAATTGTCTGTGCCAAGGGAGTGCGTGTTTAACGCACGTGAACTACTAGGAACAGCTAAGCTATCGGCTCCGTCACGCTAGTCATTGTTCAGATGCAGAAGCGGGGAACGACGCTCCGATCCGCAGGTGCCTAAATCGAGATGAGTGAACAAGCTATAAGAGAAGGCCATAGCGCATGCGCGTTTAGATTCCCGCCGAGGCTACTGGAGAACACTGGGGTGCACTTTCGTCTTGGATCCCGTGTACTAATTACAGTCGCTCGACGGATTTCTCCGCTAGGACAGGATCGATAACGCGACCATATTTCTTACTTAACGTACTTACAGACTTAAGAATTCCTGCTGGATCCTCAACTTCCTGTTTCATTCATTTCTTGGCATCAGTTTTCTGATGCTTGAGGTAACACCGATTTCCAAACTCGTATTATCTCTCGAGTTGCAGCTTTCTAGCAATGCGAGTCGTACTGTGGCAAAGTACTCTTCGAAGGTGGCAGCGTTTTAAGACACTCTGAAGGGAAAATTAAGTTGAAGTAATTACCCTCCTAAGATACTAAAAAAATTCCGTGATGTTTTGTCGTCATGTGATGCTGCGTTGAGGCGTGTAGGGTGCCCTTTGTTCCCGATGACGTCCAGTATCACGCGCTTGCATACACTGCGCTTGCTCTGCATTGCGGCATCCCCTGGAGCATTGTTGGCGGGCGGCATCGGCAAGGCGTCTTTCTTCATTCTAGCGTTCGTCAATGTCTAAAACGGTCCAAGGGAAGACACATCCCGCGACCAGCGAAACGGAGCGGGTATATGTGGCGTCCTTTGAATTATACTTACTCAAGCAAAGTCGGAATTTTCCTGATAGGCACAATGCTCAATTCCGCCTTTACGTTTACATGTCCCAGAGAGGGCTTCTATCCCACCGTAACAAAATATTTCAAAAATGTCTTCTCGGAAAGGGCTCTTCTTGTGCATTCGTTTTGTACCACCAATTCTACGCTTTCGTATGGTCCAGGTATGCTCTCAGCGGCTGTGGTTGTTCAACCCAGTGGATAAGACACTATATGCTTTTTGGGCGTGGGTCCGTTGGTCCGAAGCCAAGCATTGCCAAGTAAATTTATTTTGTTTTATGCATTTTATTTCCTTCTGACGATTCGTCTTACGTTACAGACGCGCACATATGTTTCTAGTTTAAATGCTAACGCATTCAATGCCTTAACGACGCCTCTTTCATTTACAAAGCTTCAGAAAAGAAACGTCGCTTTTTGCAACGTGCAGTATTTTCATTCCACTCTCGTCATGCCTTAATTCGCTCCAACGTCCTAGGATAACGATACCTTGATACGTAGTGTCCAGAGGTGTTGTGTCCTTTGTGTTGTTACTGCTGCTGCTGCTGCTGCTGTTGCCGGACTCGTTCTTATTGACTTCATTGTCGGTCGCTTTTCTCTTCCCTTCCTTTTCTTCTTTTTCGCGGCTCGTCTAAAGTTGATTCTCTGACTCATGTGTTCACGCTCTCGCATTATAACGGAGGCCAGTTTTAAGTGAATCACTCGATTTTCTTCTTTTCCTATCGGTGTTGCGCGGAATCTTCGAACACAGCATTTCCCCTGGCCGGTGTCTTTCATGTTTTTTTTTTCTTTATTAAAGCTTAGCATCGCTCACGTCCGTGCCACCACTGCAGAATACAAATTACCAATCTCAAGCGCGCAGCTGAGACAATGGCGGCACTACATGGCTCGCAGGACGACGACGCAGCCAGAGGTCGACGAGGCAACGCCATCCTTCTTGCTGTGGCAACCAGAGGCCGATTTGGCGGCAGAGCTGCTGAGCAGGCTTGCTCTCGAGCCATCGAGTTTCGACTACCCACATGCAAACAGTCACGAATAGGAGAATAAAAAAAAAACAAATATCTCTATAGCTCCTCTGCGCGAACTCGAAACAAAAGCGGTTTCCATTTTACTGAACGCTCGTGTTGAAAGATTCCTCTCTGTCGCTATATACTTTCTCCCCGTTCAGGGAACTGGAGAAGACATGGAGGGTGGAGGGGTGAACGAGAGAGCGAGTAAAAAAATAATAAAGAGTAGTCCAATGCGGTTCGCATGCATAATGAAACTCCGTTTGCGCTCCAGCAAAGCGTTGCTTCTCCGCTACCGAGGACGAGTAACTTAAACAATCTAGAAGCGGTTTCTCTTCCGCTGCCCTATTCAGCCCGCCTTCACTTGTGTGTGCGTCACCCAGGAGTTTTTCCTGCCTCCGCACAATGACGACGCCGCCCGGGCAGCTGCGTCAGCCACCCGTTCGATGTCGCGCGATTGTTTGCCCGGGCCATTTCTCGCCCGCACTCGGCGACGCGCATTGACCTGCTAGAAGTTCCGTAGACCTGGCCTCAGTGGCAGTCCTTCTGGATAGTTATCCTTCGTCAAAGGACCATTTAGACCACATATGCCGAGTTCGCACTTCTTTTCTATGTTATTCCTGTGCCCATTCGATTGCTGTTAAAACCAGGCTCACGCTCTTTCACAGTGTATCTCATGGGGTTTACATCAATGAAGGAGAACCTACCGTTAAAGTCTTTAGAGCTCTCCTACTGGCTCAAATCTTATAGAACGTAGCACAAAAACTAATGCATGTCATCCATTTCCTTCTTACCGTTTTTTTTTCTTCCGTGGCAAACGGTATACACTTGGTGCGTGCTCACAACCACCTTATATGCTAGTGGAATAAGTCAAGCAAACGTTGAACATTGAGGATATTGGTACTCGCCGCTGTAAATTAGCAGTAATGCATTTCTTTATCAGTACAGTGGTCTTCTTTATACAAATTGTAATATAACGCCTAGTGAACCCAACACATAAGGTATATGCGCACGGAGCACCGAGAAAGGTGAGCGTGACGTACTCAAACCCATCTGCCCCGCAAAGAGAGAAAGAATGACGATCGTTCTAACTGTTCCTTACTTAAAACTCGAAGGCGAAAATGCAGCGTGCCATATCTAACTGGTTTAGCACGGGAGGGTAATTCTACAGAAGAGCTAATGCGTAGTTCTTTCGCATTGTCTGGGGCTATTCGGATCACCATGTGCGCTGTATGAAGAGCAATCGGCGTACGGCGCAGTAACGTGGCCTGTATGACGAAGCAGAGCCCCCTCATGACGGCGTGTGGGGCTGGCAGAGCGTGATGCTATTCTTTGTTCTGCAGAGCCGCTCCCGAAACGCCGAGACAACCAACGTTCTTGACTTGAGTTCCCGTGTGGCGCCTGCATCTGGAATCGGGTTCCCAGCGGGAAGAAGCGCCGTTCTTCCAGACCTCTCAAGTATCGATGGTCGCAAGAACTACTGGGCTCCTGCGGCAGCGTTCAGTGGCCACGACACGCGCAATAATGAAACGTTAGCGGTGCCGGGCCGTCGCGGAGGGAGAAGTGGCCTGGAAGCCGTCTAGTCATGGTGCCACGGGGGACTCCGGCGCCCTCTGATAGGACCGCTGGTGGCAGGAGCGAGACAGCGAGGGCAGTCGTGCTCGTCCGGAGCCTGATTAAGTTTGCCGGCGGAGCGCTGTCCCGTTGGCTTGAAAGGCGCCTAATTGGTCGCCCGCGCAGCATTCCCGAATCTCCTAACGGGAGCGGCAGGTGCCGATTCCCTTTCGCCGGGCACGTCACTCGCCGTCAGCGCCGCTGCAGCCGGCCGCCCATGACGGGCCGTCGGTTGCCGCAACCAACTGAGACGAGACCCGTTCCCTGCGGCACCCCTCCTGCCCTCTTACTTAGCGCCGTTGGCTCATTTGGCACGGGCGTCTACGCCGGCGCTTTTAGATTTTGGCCACCAAGAATGCGCCGCCATGCCTGCGACGTCGCTTGAACACATCTCGCTTTTTTTACCCGTAACAAAGGAAATCGCCAGAAGAAAGGGTGGTCGAAAGGGGGGGGTGGGTAGTTGATAAGAATAAGTGTCACGCGCTGCGTTCCACGATACTTCTGCGCCACTCTTGAAATATCAGGTGGCTCGAGGTCACGTTGAGCAAGATTAATTTTATAATTACACTGTTACACGCCAAATGAAGTTCGTTCAAACGGGCAATTCAGGTGAAAGAATGGTAATTGCGAAAGAGAATAAGTGATTGATTTATGCCTTGCCACCTGCAGCAAATTTTTGTCTAAGGTTTCTTTCGAATTCACTGAGGGAGCCGTCTATATTATGAGCGTGATTTTAGCATGTGCGCTCTCGACTTAATAGAACAAAGGTAATTTCTCGTGCATTATTTTAAAGCTAAGTCAACACACGGCTTGAGAAAACTACGGCTGTTTCCCAAGGAAACGCTTGCTTAATAGCTAAAGCCTAACTGGTGGGGCATGCTCGCCTCAGGAATGGCAGAGAACATGGTGCAAGTACGATGGGCGTTGCGTAGTCTTCGTCTTTTTGCATCGGGTTTTAATTTAACCATTTCTTGTAGCGTTCTTAATATGCTTCATTATTTGCTCGCGAAATTTCACCACCGTCAACTTGCCTAAATGAGTCTTTTTTATTTTCTTATGATACCATGGAGCTGTCAAATCACCTCCATTGCAAAGTACCTCCGCCCAATTCATTTCCGGGCCACGAAGATTCCCTGCACAGGTTGAATAGATCTCACGCTTTCTACATCTCTCGCATGCCGTTGAAAGTCTCCTGGGCGATTTTTGTCGGGTCGGTTATTTAACCGGAGATGAGAATTTCATCAAAAACAAAAAAAAAAACACGCAAAAAGCACTCTTTTCCCTACCTTAGACTGTCGTGAGTAAAAGTTACAAATCCTCAAGCATTCTTTAAACAGCTGCTGTGAAGCATATGACAAAACAGTTAACATCGATTCCCATATATGGCGTTTGTTTAAGCGTGAAGAATATATTCAACTATGAACAACGGCGAAATTTTTGCGAGCTGATGCACAAATAAAGGGCAAAAACGAAGGCGGAGCCTGTCATCTTCGCGTAGGGTCTTGCCAGATGTAAGCTGCCTTCACCTTTCAGAGTTCTCTTAAACTCGACATTTTTGTAGTTGTATCCTTCAGAGCTCCTTTAAGCACATTATTTTCTTAATTTGTCACCAGCAATTGTATAATGCGCCTCTTTAGTTATCAGAGGCAATGTTGTTATAAACGTGCTTTTCTTGTGGCCTTTATTGCGGTTTTAGTGAATTTTCTATCGTCGTTACCCGCTAGCATTATGCAATCTCTTCTTACACCTTTTATTTGACATTTTACTGTTATCTTCGCCTCAAGACATTCTCTTTCGGAGCCCTGTAAGGTAACTATAAACATAAATTTTTAAAAAAAGTGTCAAAGGTTAAGCAAGATGCAAATATCGCCACGTCCAGTAGTTGTTTCAGCACCGGTGGCAGCCAATCCTAGGTGCGCGTTATTTTCGTGCTTATTGATTCAAGCGAACGAAAACTCGATGGGACGCTGTATTTTTATTTTTTGTCGCCCCGCGCGGCTTTCCAATCTCCTGGCAGGAATAAACAGCGTAAAAAAAAAGAAATTTCGAGCCAGCATTGAAAGACAACGGACGAAGCGACGTAGCAATATAAAGCACCGGAGAAGCCAGGGCTGGCTTGGGCCAAATATATTGCAAGAGTAAGACTGCGGGACAGCGGCGCAGGACGCAACAAGAAACGAAAGAAGAGAGCTGCGCGTATTATGAAGTGCGAAAAAGTAAAGAAAGCCGCCGAGGAATTCGAAATGGCTCCCGCCTGCCTCCTTCGGTGCGCGTGAACAAGGAGGCGGCGCCGTCTTCATCTCAATACCCCTCCTTCGTTGTCCTTTCGCATTTGTCGCGTCGCAGCAAGAAGAAATGACACGGCAGCGTATTTTTCCTTTTTTTGTCAAAACGTCTCAGTGGAGGGTGGGCGGAAAGTAAAGGTGTGTGACAGGGACTCACGCGCGCCGAGGAAGGCATCGCCAAGGAGGGCGCCGTCACAAGACGCGGCGACTACTGCAAGGGAACGGTGATCGGAGCTGGAGGGGCGAGCGCTGGCCGTGATTACGCGGCGTGTTCCGTGTTGACAGCGAGTTGCTGGCCCCCGGCTAGACACTCGGAAACAGGAAAAGCGCACAGCGCGACGGAAGTCGGATTTCGGCTTCCGCCGCTGGCTCTCCGTTTGCTGCCCTGCTGGGTTGCCGCTCCATGGATGCGTCGACTCTCTAGCGGGTGGTCGTCGCCGGCAGGAACGCTGGCCCCCCGCGTCGTGCCATCAGGAGACGTCACGGTGCGGGCGAACTCGAGCGGGCCAGGCATGAGACGGAAACAGCGCTGCTGGCATTGGGTCTCGGATAAAGAAAAAAAAAACGCGGCTTCCTCTCATTGGGGGTAGGGCGTGACCGCTGCGTAACGATGCTCCCCTGCAAAATGCCGCGCCGAACGCGCGCGCGTGGCACAGACCACTCCCAGCCGCCCGTGCTGCCTCCTCCGCTGTTCGAATATAGATAAGCGGTAATAACGAAAACTCGAGCACCGAAGGATGGAACTACAAACATCGGTCGGAAGCGGCCGGTGCTGACATTCCGCGATTCTTTGGCAACTGGAGAGACCGGACATGGATGGCTGTTGAAAACTGCTGAGCGTCGCGAGTGAGCGTCGCAAACCTGCCAACTCAAACTTTGCGAGCTGCCAGAGATTGCAGAAGTAAAGTGTCATTTGCTCGGCGCAGGGCGCTGCACGTGTACGTTTTCTATAGCCTCAGAAGTGGTATATCGGTATGTTTTATTTATAAATGTCTGTTCTTGGATTCTACTTTAGGTGGAGTATCTTGTGTCAGTCTGTGTTCTGCATCTGCACGATCTCGCAGTGAGACATAAAAAAAAAAAAAAAACTTTGACAACACACAAGGCCTCCACAGATGCATAAGGCAACGTCGATCCGCAAGCAGAAAGACGAAACACTTTGTTAAATGTTTTAGTGTCAGTGTCGTCACAACACCTAATGCTCGTGCGCCTGCTGCACTTCAGTGCACAGGCGCACATAACATCGGGCACAGAGATTGAAAGCGTGACAGCGAGGCGGTAACGCGTTTCTGTAGAAGATGCAGCGTCGACGAGCCTGACGTGATAGTTCTGGCTTTAATTCCATCGACGTTAGTTCCCTCACAATCTCTTTTACTAAGCTAGAAATCTCATCATTTTTATTGGTTCGCCGCTGCTCTCGCAAAATGACATATTCCTCCGACATATTCCTTTCTCTGCAAAAGTGCCACATTGTACCCAACATAAACGCGCTTTCTCCTGACGCAGGCTCTGGCTGAGAGTGACAGGAAGTTTCTTTTTGTACAAAAGAAAGCAGAAATGTCGTCTGGCAATTAACCAGCGTGCACTGCATTCCACAGCAGTCGCAGCAGATGCGGTCCGGGTATGCGTAGCTGATGAGTTCTTTTGCGTTAATTAGCGCACATGTCTGTACAGCGCCCATTACCGTACTCTGACGCTGTGCTGTCACGTGAGTGGGGCTTTTGGGAGTGCTTGTGTTAGGAAATCCATGCCTTCTGCGGTAGTAGTGCGAGTAGATGATTTTAACACTTGCACGAGCCCTGTCTAGTCAAGTCAGTCTAAGCAAATGTGACCAGTTCCCTTCTGCTGCATAAAATCAAGGCCAATTTTTCTATAACAATGCTTATGCACAATGTACGTGCAGGAGTACAAATGACATGGATTTTTCGCTTATAAGTGGCCCTTCACTGGCATACTTAGCTGATGCTGTCAGAGGCAGACGTATTTATATGATTCGACGTTGCTTACATAAGCTTGCGACACAGGCCCACCAGATGATGCTTTATTCTACATGTTCCTCTACGCTATAGAGAGCAGTCACGACGTCATAGAGAGGTGGCTCAAAGCTGGCTTCTGCTTCCCTCGACGAGCAAAAATTATTGTAAACTGCTTTAATTTCTTTTTCTGTGCTTCCAGCTTCAGTTTTCCTCACCTTGTCACCTTTCGTTGTGTCACAAAAAGCCGACGACTGAGCTTGACATTTTGATTCCTGAACGACCGAATCAGCTCTCAAACTTAAGCCATCTCGAGATGGGTCAAGCCGAAACAAGTCAACTTGAGTGTGTGAGGGGGGTGTCTGTACGCATTTTCTCTGTGTGCTTGCGTGCTTGTGAGCGCGCATATAAGTATGGTCGCTAAAAAGTACGCAAAAAACTGTAAAAGAAAAGGCGGAGAGAGAGTACATACAGAGGCAATACGAAGCAACGGGGAAGGAGGTTAGAACGGCTCGGGCGAGCAGCGGAGAGGGTAAAATGCTGCGACGCTTTCTGCGAGCTCGTCGAGGCGTCCAAATCCAAAACTACGCCGACCTACGAGCGCTGCTGCAGGCTCCTCTTCGGCTTTCTTTTCTTTTTTCTACTTCCAATTTTTGACGCGCATCTGCTCATCCTCCTCCCGTTGGTCGGGTGGCAGCCTCCACCGCAACTTTCCTTTCCGCGCAGCACTGGTGCGCACATCGCTTCCCCTCCTTTTCCCCATCTCCTCGCCCTCATCCACCCCGAGGCATTTCATTCGTTCATTGTTTGCAGAGAGAGCTCCGTTCTCTGTCACCACCCCACTCGCCTTCCCTGCCGTGGATGCTGCAGAATCTGCGAGAGTCGCCTCCGACTAGCTTTGCCAGCTGTCGCGGCGGCCGCTCGCTATGCGCGAGCCACTGTCGAATTGGGCTCTACGCTCCCCCTCCTTTTTCCCCTCTCTTCTCCTTCCTGCGGGCAGCGTCCAAGAAAGCCAGGGCGAAAGGAAAATCGAGCTACAGAAAGGAATCAGTGTAACAAATAAGGGAAATTCCATAGAGACAAAAAGAAGCGCAGCGCTATACTCCTAGCGATTTCTCCAATCCCAACCTCCCACTCCGCTGCCAGTTGCCCCGGATATTCTTTTGTTTTGGACTCGCCCATCATGCAGGATGCAAGCGTAATTTGCTAGCGGATTTTCGAAATCGGGAAAAGAAATGGACCCGTACTTGCCATCAGAATAAATTTGCGAGAAGAGGCTTATCTCTACGTCGTGTTGCAATCAATTTTATAGTGAACTTGTAGAAAACTGTGGCATTTTTTCTCAGAAGAGCTGCTTAGAGCACACATGTAAGTTGATGCGTTCCTATAACAATCTTTTTTTCGCCTATTCGTCGTTAACTTGACTGATTAACACCGGGAGGTATTTATACAACGCACAGTGCGCACCAATATTAATCGCAATACCGAATAAGACAGCAAGTGAAAAAGTGTTAGGAGAAATGGAAGGCGAATGCCACTTACATGCTTACTCAGACGTTTAGGTTCAGGTATACCCCATGGAGTAAACACCGCAAATAAAAAAAGGGGGCACAGAAAGCACTTTTCTCGTCGTATAATGAAACAATGTGTGCTTCACATCCAGATACACGGCCGGTCGAATGCAATCGGATTCGCTGCTCGCCATAATTTCTGCGCACATTGAGTGTTTTGGTCAGCACAGAGTATACGTGTTCTGCTGCTAAGTCCTTGCGTTCGTTACGGCCGTGTGCAGCACGTTACTCCGTTCAGGCACCTGTACCATTCTTCATTACCTTTATTGGATTTCGGAAAACAAAGTCAACCATAGGGCAGGACTTTGAAAGCGTACTGCCTGCTTTCTACAGGTTCATGTGGCTGCGAGGACGAGTAACCTTGTGAAGTTTATTGTTTTCGGTGGTATTGTTCGAGATTTGGGAGAGCGGCGGAAAGGAAACTGCGAGTTCTCATCGCACGGCGCAGTTTCTCGTGTCGCTAGTGGAGGCGTGAGAACAAGAGAGCCGGCTCCGTGTAGCTTGTTTTCATGTCGTATATAGTTGCTCACCCTTTACTTTAACAAGCTTATCCTTTAATTAGTCTGAGAAGCGCTCAATAAGATATCGCTGAAAAAACAAAGATTTACTACGCCTCGATCCGAGGTAAGATGATACAAAAAGAAAGCCCGTCATGCCATTCGCCTGTTCTCTGCATATACACCCTGCGAGAAAGTAGGTGCATTTGATGCTAAGCGGGACTCTTAAATAAACACGCAGCACTCGCGGTGAAATGCGGGACTCTTAAATAAAGGGAAATTCGAGGTTGTCAGGCCTTTCCTGCGCGACCGAGGAATAGCTCGTGCAGACGCTGTAGTGACTTATGAGTGGAATTTGGTTCATTCTTCGTATCCTTGGGAACATGCGGAAACAGACTGTTTGCGGAATCACGCTTTCCGTGTCATATTGCATCTCGTAGTATCTTCAACGTATGACTTACGTGTTACGCATTTGCTAGTAAATTACTCGGCAGCGTTGTTTCTAACCACTCACGCTTGCAAAATCACTGGCTGACTATCGTATTAACAGCTATTTACCGGCCAAGCCAATGTGGCTCCATCCTTCAGCCGTAATTTGCAAGGCAACTTTTACGCAAAGAGCCCAAGCAGCAATAGCCGAGATCATTTGCCTAGTGGCAGTCATGCTGCAGAGTGCTGTCAGAAAAAAAAAAAGCTGCTGTACTTTTGGTTTCAACACAGCTTTTGTGCATTCTTTTCCTTGTGGCTACGCAGAAGGTTTTTCAGAGAATGCATATACCAATGATCGGAAATGTTGATCCTGTGTGCCCGTATTTCTGTTTACGCTTATCTATGCTGCTTGTCGCCCTGCAGAAGACCACCAAGCGTCATGACTAAGTTGTAACACCCAGTACCGTCGTGTAGCTTCAGTATCGATGAACGGAATGTATTCGATAATGTTTATTGATTTCTTGCTATACTGGCAGGGGTGGAAAGAGGACACGCCGCTTAACTGTCTACTGCTCAACCTTTGTACAGGAAAAACGCTGAATGTTCCACAGTTTTCAAGTGTGAAGGTAAGCGCATCGCACACAGCCTTCCCGACAAAAATCGTCGAGAGAGCGAGGGGACAAAGTTGTCTTCGAGAGGTAAAGCAGCGTGGAAAAACCTATATGAAGGCTCAGGGAGGCAGAGGAGATGACCGTTTTAGTCAGGAGGGTCATCCGAACGCAGTAACAAGATAAAAAAAAATCCTTAAAAGCACTAAGAGATTCTGTTGAGACACGGTCATCCAGAAAGTCTCTGTCTCGGAGACATTCGTTACCGGCCTAGCGCTTCGTTGCGATCGTCTTCAGCAGCGTGGAAGCGAACTTCCCAGGCCTCGCTGCAATCTGCTCGGGCGTGCTAACAGCTGAACGATCTAATCATTACTGCTTGTCATACTGGGAGATACTTGTATTGTCATTGCCTTTTTTTTTTTAATGCAAGTATTGCGTTTTAGAGCCCGATGAAGAGGGGGATGTAGCAAGAACGACGAGTTCTCAGCCACTGTATGTTCTGTTTGTTTTAGACGCCTAGGGCATCCTCCGGAAAAAGAGAGACGCGCGCGGGATGGGGTGTTCGGGATAAAGGTGACGGGCGCACCTGCCCAGCTTCAAGGTGCAGAGAATGGGACGGGAGACACAGAAGCGCAGCGACACGGTGGGTGCCTCGGCAACAGAAGTGGCCAGGAAAAGAGCGAAAAAAAATAAATAAAGACCGGCCAAATAAAGCGCCCGGCGGGAAATAGTGCTGAAGCACAGAGGAAGGGAACTGCTTGCTGGCCGCCCAGTTCTCCGCCCAGTTAGCGAACACGCCGGAGCCTAACCCTAATGAGGAGCTTCCGGCGTGGTGGCCCCACTTTGTTATTTTTTTAGGTTTTAACCTATAGCTCACGGATCATTCGTTCCTGTAGTGACACGCTTCTTTTATCGCGTTCTTTGCGCTTGTGCAACCAGAGGCGTGTAACGAGCTTCTTTGCTTGCCGGTTTTGTTCGTGAAAATCCGTGGACTAGATAGCTGTTCCTCACCGTGAGACTATGAACTAGAAAAAAAAAAAAAAAATACGCGGGAGCGGTCTGGACAAAGCGACAGCTTCCTCGCGAATGTTCTTCGCAGGTGGACCTCCGTATGCCACGTGGGCCCTGCCCCGATGCGCATCTTCTCGAACGCACTCTATAACGAGCTACGGAGGGAGCCCGCTGGCTCCTCCGCGAGAGAGAATAGGAAAAGGCAGGTATATGTCAACCAGGCTGGTTGGCTACTTTGCGCGGAGAAAGAATGTGTGCCGCTCATAGAACAAGCGCTCTTTGTTTTCTTATCGTATTCATTTGCAATGGTGAGCAAATTTTATAGGCAAACAGAAGAAAGCAACGGAGTTTCAATTAAACGTGGCTTCTACAGAAATGGAGCCATCTTGTTAACACTTCTTGGCGGGCTAGTTGGTTTGGAAGCACTGCAACGAGAAAACAGCGCAAGACGACAGGGACGGAAGGGGCACACACACGAGCGCTCCTCGTGGCTGGAGCCTTCGAAATATATGCTGGTATTGACCAGCCTCCTTCACTAATTGTATATATATATATATACAGGGCGTTTCAAGAAATGTGTCCAACCTTCTCAAAAAATCAGGAAAATGCGATATTGGCTCGGGGTTTTCAGAATTGCTTTTTCTGTCGCGGCAGGAATCTCAAGGTAGTTAAGGACATCATTTAGGACAGTAATTAAGAAAGTTACATTAATTAACTTTTTAATTAGTGGAGTTAGGTGATTGTGTCAAATGGGAGAATTGAAGTTCTTCATGCGAGGCACCCATCCGAGCTTTGAGAATTCGAAAAAGCGTCCTCTAGTAATTGTTGTGGCGTAATGAAATTCAACGAAATGCAACGGCTTTCAAAGCCATCGAATTCGGTTGAATTTTATCATTTTGTAATTATTACTCGAGGCCGCTTTTTCAAAATCTCAATGTTGGGATGGGTTTCTGGCACGAAGTACTTCAATTCCCCAATATGACACAGTCACCTAACTCCACTAATTAAAAAGTTAATTAATTGAACTTTCTTAATTACTGCCTCTAGTTATGTCTCTAACCATCCTAAGATGCCTAGCGCTACAGAAAAAGTCATTCAGTCATTCTGAACGTCTCAGAAGAATATGGCAGTTGCGTTCTTCCATGTTTCTGTTTAGGTTTCGCCATTGAATTTGGTTGAATTTCAATACTTCATAATTATTACTAGATGCCATATTTGCGAAATCTCAAGGTTGGGTTGGGTTTCTGGCATAAAGAACTTCAATTCTCGCATTTGACACAACAACCTAACTCCAATAATTAAAAAGTTAATTAATTTAACTTTTTTAATTACAGTCCCAAATAAATTCTTTAACCATCTTAAAACCCGTGCCACTACAGAAAAACCAATTCTGAAGGCAGCAATCAAATATCGCATTTTCCTGATTTTTTGAGAAGGTTGGACACATTTCTTGAAACACCCTGTGTGTGTGTGTGTGGTGTGTGTGTGTGTGTGTGTGTGTGTGTGTGTGTGTGTGTGTGTTGTGTATATATATATATATATATATATATATATAAACGTCACTTTCCTGGCCCCCCTTCGTGCTATCGGCTGATCTAAAAACTTTGTTTTTCTGATAGTCGTAGTGCGGTTTCCCTGCACAGCAGCAACTTTTTTCTCTAGTCCACTTACACATGGTAAGAGAGAACTCAGTCGAGCAGGGCATATAAATATATAACGCATCGTTGGCGGAATGCGTCTATTCCAACATTCACTTCCTTCTTGAAAAGAGGGCGGCGGCCGGAGATCGACCCGGACTGCAGACGATCCTCTTCAATTCGATGGCAGGCGACGGTGCGGGCGCATATGCAGGTGCGCCAATCGAACGCGCCGAGAGGCCTGCCTGGCATCGCACTCTTGAAGGATGAGCAAGCGAGAGCAGCGTCCGGAATCTCTGATAAGGGGACGCGTCGATGTGCACCGAGGGCGGCCCGGCCCGACCGCTAATTTCCGCCCGTCTTGTCGCCCGCCCCACTGAAAAGCTGCAACCTCGAGATAGCTTCGATTTTTGCCTGCTGGGCGCGACGGTAGTTGAGAGTTCGCACCGCCTCTGCGCCGCGTTGGCAGCGATGCCAAACTGTCCGTGCCGCAGCGTCAAACCCCCCTCCCCCCAACCTTACACCATCCCGCATCACCGTCCCTCTGTCACCGTGACAGCAATGGAGGCACTCTCTTGCACGTTCAAACGACGATCCTAACCGGGAAACAGGGTGCGCCCATCGCGCACTTCTTGTGCGCATCCGAGCGTTTGTTTCTTATGCTAAGGGTGTGCCACCCAACTATGTTCCCTATATATAGAGCACTAAGCGGCATAATAAACGTGGAGAACAACGCGTTTCTGGTTGCCCTGTTGACACATGGCTCTGAATTTCCAGTTAAGTGGGTGCTAAACGTGGTTTCGCACGAAGTATCACCCATTGTGCCTTACCCTCGGGTATCTTACAATGCTTATTGTGCAGAGTTACCAATGGATATTAACACTTAGCGACTGTTCTCCAAGATCACTATAAGAGGAAGACGCTGAGACACACACGGAGAATACTCGCGGCAGCTGTCGTGCGATGGTAGAAGGAAAAGAGCAAAATTGGGAATGTGAAACAACACGTAATACCAAAATCAGGATCGATTTTAGTCTCATCGAAGCTAATGTAACCCAAACCTAGAGCTTTCAAAGCTGACCTAGGAAGGACTTTCAGCAAGGTACGTACATGTGCTTGAAATTCTCCGGTGACGCCGAAACAAACGCTCTCTTGTTATTACAAATAATAACGTAAGAAAGTTGCGACGTACGGCTGACTCCGAATGCCCGGTATTCTCACTGTGGCTACCGCACGGCCCGCCCTACATGAATATATTGTTTCGCACTTCGCACCGCACTGAATTTGCACTAGCCTGCGGACACCACTGGATTGATACACCGGTTCAAAGGTGTCTGAAAACCGACGAAATAAGGGAACTGCGATATTTACTCGCTATCTTCAGCACTGTTTTTTTCTATTGCGCCAGACATCTTAAGATGACTAGGGACATTAGTTACGGCAGTAACCATAGATATTGTCACGTGGTCGTGACGTCGACGAAGGTAGCAGTCGGCGTGTCCAAGATGAAACTTTTTATTTGGCCGAACTTATGGCCGGGAAACGAAAAGTTAATTTACAGCAATACACGCGGTATGCACTGATAGCGGCGAACAGGGCGTCGTGCGTCGATCAACTGACAAGTGATGAAACGCGTCGGCATTTATACATGTGCCGTCGAATATTCCAGCGTTATCGCTGGTTGCCGCGCAAGCTCTAGAATAAGCTCGAGTGTTCGCGTCTTACGCGCAATCTTAACAAAACGATCTACAATAACCGCGAAGCATCTCGAACAATGAAGCGCGGTTTGCGCTGAGCGCTGCTGACAGTCTTTGTGGGCGAAAACCGAATACAGCAAAAGTGATAATGAGAAACGCACGTGGCAATATTAATATAACTATTTTTTAATTAGCAATACAGAAGGACGGGTCAAATAGGAAGACCGAACGCCTTCCTGCGAAGAGCCCATTGGCGCTTTGAGATTTCCAAAAACCGGCCGCTGGTAATTTTGGCGGGGTGACGAAATCCGGCAAAACCGAAACCGAAGCGCCTAAGAACTTGGACCCCCTTACGAGACGCCCACAATGAACGTGCGCCATTATCAACCATCGATCTGCTTCGCATCGTGGCTGTGCGGGCTCCGTGGGTGTGCGAGAATAACACGCATGATGCGCGTAGGTTAACGAATGAAGAATAATGACACTCCTGCAATCACTGTATGGCACAGTGCCCTCATTCTGGGCGTCTCGAAGATACGCTCTTCGGCACTTCGATTTTGGTTTCGCCGGAAAAAAAATTGGTCAGATTTCATCCCTCCGCAAAAATTACCAGCGGTCACTTTTTCGAAATCTCAAAGCGGCTATGCGATATTCGCAGGAATGACCTAATATAATAGTGATACCTGGGCCTTTACGTGCCGAAGCTACCACATGATCATGAGGAACGCCGTAGCCGAGGGCTCCGGATAATTTCGACCACCTGGGGTTCTTTAACCTGCACTGACATCGCATGGCCCTCGAGCATCTTGCCTCCATCGAAATCCGACCGAAGCGGCCGGGATCGAAACCGCGTCTTTCGGGTCAGCAGCCGAGTACCGTAACCGCAGCGGCCAGGAAGGACATCAATTCTTCTATTTTACCTTGCCTCCCGTCTCATTTATATTAAAAACGTTAATGATTTTAATTGACATATTCACTACAGTAATTAATGTCTAGTCATCTTAAGATGTCTGACGCGAAAGAAAAAAGTAATTATGAGGGTACAGCCGGCACTTATCGCATTTCCCTTATTTTTCAGGATTTTTGCACACGTTTCTTCTAACACCCGATACATCTCCGTTTATAATACAATGGTCGTTCTTGCGTCTATAATGTATGCGATATTACGAAGGCTGCGGCAGAGGGTGACAGTTTAACACCTTACCTCACCTTACACAGAGTTGAAAAGGACTGTCTGACGCAAGAGGCCGCACAGCAAAATGCGAAACGAGTCTCCTCTTCCAATAGAAGGCCTCTCAAAGGAGATTTCCGAGCCTTGGGCTCCTACGTCCTCCAAATATGCGAAAGAGGCTCGTTGTGTTATAGCGCTATGTTTAAGCTATAAGGTGTCGTGTATTTTTTTATTGCAATGGCGGCACAGGCGTTCGTGCCACTAGCGATATCCATACTCCCGAAATAAAAATGTAATGACACCGTTGGAACATGCATTGTATTCCTCCTGTCCTTTGTACTACAGCACGAACGGCAGCTCTTTTTGTTTCTTTTTCCCTCGACTCTCCGAGCCGGAAAGCCATCGCACAATGCCAGGACGCGAAATTTGCCGCGCGGACGCAGTGATATATACAGTCGCTCGGCGTTCGTTCCTTGGACTGCCGGCGGCGCTCCATTCCTGTGGAGCGGGGCCGTCCACTTCTGTTCCTGCGATAGCTGCTTCATGTTTTCCCTGATTATTCACCGCGCAAAATCCCGTTAAGCGCGCCGGCCGCTCGGCGCGCACGTTACACCGCAGCGGCTTTTCTTCGGCCGACTCTCTCCCCGCCGCCGGCTCCCCCGGGAATTGTGGATCAAGTTGCTGCCTTAAGGCTTTGGGACAGCGCCCGGAGTAGAATATGGCAACGCGCCGTTTACGCCAGACGAAAGCTCCGAAATCCTCGCTAATCCCCCGGAGGTACATCTTGTCGGCGCCACCGCTTGTTTGCCCAAGCGCTTTTCTGGCCGCCATCGTCAGCTCGCAGCCGCCGCACTCGCGCGCTCTTGTTTCGCTGCCTGCTCGTCGGAGGTTCGTATACGCCCGCGCCTGCCGCAGTGCCACTCGTGCAGCTAAGAATAATGATGTCACGTACTACTATATACGCGCTAACTATACACGCGTGAGCGAGAAAAGAATAAACTTTTGGACAGTTGCTGTCCCAGACCTGCGACAACGGCTCGTCAGGCTGCTGAGCAGTATAATGAGTAGCAGCGGGATCCCCCGCGCTTCCCGCAACCTTCTCATTTTTCTTCGTGCTCTTTCCGCGTGCTCGCACTTTGTTATGGTACGCAGTGTATGCACGTCTTCTGCAGTCTCAATGACGGAGAACTCTTCTCGCCTTTATTTAAGCGTTATTTTCGGTACCGGTAATAAAAAGTACAGTCTTCTTCTAACACGGCAGCCTTTTCTCTCGCTTTCCGTATCACTTCCACACCCTTAATCTACCTGCACGCGGCTTCCCGCCACAGCAGGGGCAGCTTTCTCCACGAAAGGGGGAAAATGGAGAGGCAGAGAAATCAATTACCATATGCGCTTAAGATTTTGTTTATAGATTCCACGATAAATTGCTGCTGACGTATAAGCGCGACAAGTAAATAAGCTGCTATCCCAATTCGCGAAAATTGTCGCAACCATAGGCACGACGAGAGCGGTGGACATCTAATTCGACTTGTAGCTAAGAGAATAAAACTTAATTTCCATGGTCGCACAGAGGCGGTGCGAAGCGGGTGTCCACTGTGACAGGCGGGGATACTGACCACTATATTAACGAGGACACATGCGGTATCCAGGGTACATACAGGTTTACACAGATGGCTCAAGTATCACAACGTCTTCAACATCGGCATTTATCATACCACAGCTCAATATTCAGGAATCATTTAAATTATGTCGTACGACGTCATCTACTACAGCAGAGCTTTTCGCTATTCTCTATGCTATAAAGTTTATAAACTCGGCAGCAGACGCGAGAAAATGGGTACTTTTCAGCGACTCACAGGCCGCATTAAGATCACTCTCGAGTACAAACACGACAGTAATTAGTGATAGCATGACATACGAAACGCTGAAAGAGCTCACCAAAGCAAGCAAGGCACAACATGAAATCAAATTCCAATGGATACCTGGCCATTGCAACATTCCTGGAAACACAGCTGCCGATGAAGCGGCACGACAAGCACATCGTAAAGATGTTACTATTTCTTTACCAATTTCGAAAAATGAATTGCGTGGTCTTATAAAGGCTACAACTTTCAGAATGAGCAAAACTGCTTGGTTTGACCAAAGTACAAAGAGCAGTGATTTATATCACATCGATCCATTCATTGAATTCAAAATTACGATAGCATTAGATAGAAGTATGGAAACTCTTATTCACCGATTGAGGCTAGGCACCGCATACACAAAACATTTTTTGCACAGAATTGGTAGAGCTGAAACTCCCGAATGCGAATGTGGATTTATAGATGAAGACGTATGTCACCTTCTCATAGACTGTGCACATCATGACACGCCGCGACGCCGTCTTAAATCGGAACTGTTGGCATTAGACCGCAGACCGTTTAGCTTGAGGAAACTTCTGGGCCCGTGGCCAACTAGAATTTTACAGACGCAAGCTTTAAAAGCGTTAACACGTTTCTTACAAGACAGCGGCATTGCTGACAAGTACTAAGAAATACCGAACTTTCATTTGTATAACACATGTCGTACTTATTATGCGCAGTCTCATATGACACCCATCATATGTGTGTGCTGAAGTGAATAACGTATCGACTGTTATGTACTCACGAGCGAATACATCTTCTTAAAGACCAGACGCGTGCTCTGCTGTTTTGTGCTGGTCGGACCAAATATTAACGACGGACATTATCAGAGACTTCATTCGCTGCCTTTGGAACATTTCTTTATCATTTTGTTGTGATGTGCCTATAAGTGTGTTTTTGCATATGTGTGCCCGAGTGTTCTATTTTACATGAACTACCTTGTATGTTTTACTTTAAGATATGTGTTCAAGTTTCACTCAAGGGCTAAGGAGTAGCCGGCGCCATAATTGTGCGCCAACATCTCCTTATATATCCTATCAATAAAAAAAAAGTGTCCACTGTGGGATGTCGCGCTGCTTGATTCTCGTGTACTGTAGGGTAACGATGCGCTGCGTAGACGCACCGAGACTACTGACTCAAGAACACAAAACGAACAAGGACCTCGTGCACTAACTGTAGTTGTTATAGTGCGCGAGGTCCTTGTTCGTTTTGTGCTCTTGTGTCATTCGTCTCTGTGCATCTATGCAGCGCATCGTTACCCTATACAGTGTGCCGTACCAACTAGCCCCAGCGGAAGCACTTTTGATTCTCAGTGAAGAATTGAATGGTATTTCATATTCTCCTATAGTAAAGTATTCAATAGGTCCATTTTTCTTCCCGCCTATATCACGCGTTCATCTGGTGTTCTTATTAATTTGAAACTAATTGTTTAACACGAAGAAAAGTGGCAATCTTGAGATGTACCCTTAGATGTACCGAGTCGCTTTATTAGTTAAATATTTAGAACAGGATTAAACGACGTAAACGGTTATGTTAACGTCCCAAAGTTAAATATACATGACGCGGATGTTTTTCACGGTCTCGGTTCAAAACCCGGTAAAGAACGGGGCATTACGGTACGTTCTCGTCAACAATCTGTTGTACGGATTAATTCCGAAACCCTTTACATAACGCGATAATGCATGTCTGTATAACCCGAAACCTAACGCGACACAACAGAGACCTTCCGCGTTTCAGTCGGAAATTGGCAAATGGGAGCGACAACAACCTCGCTTTGCAATCGAACGATAATGTTCTTGCTGGCAGCTGATACTTCCGAAAGCACGTGCAGCTTTTGCAAGCAGGCATTTTTGATAGATAGGTTTTTAAATAGGTTTTTAAAATTAAAATAGGTTTTTAAAATTAACAGTTCCGATGGCAATAACGTTGAGAAGTGCTGGCGGTGCCGATAGCTCGCCTCGCGAACTAAAACAAAAACAGAAGTATGGCCAGCTTTCATAAGAAGATAAGAAGCTGCTGCATTATATACGTGCGCTGGTACACAGACCTTTCTTAAACTTATATCGACTTTTCTCCTCTATACGCGTGTGCGTCGGGCTTTGCCGTTATTATTCAGCCAACAGACAAACCAAGGCAAATCGTCTAAAACGAGACGTATAGGCGCGAGATTTCATTGCATTCGTATTTAGAATCATGTAATTTACATGTTTAGCTATTTATTATTTACATATTTGGAAACATGTAAGTACTTTTCGGTATTAGTTGGCTGCCTCCATTAATAACACGTCCAACGCCAGGATTGGACTGGGATTTGCTCTTTCGAATATGTTTAAATTAAGATCTTTGAACAGCAATTACTTTGAAAAGCAATTACCATCTACCGATTCTTGTACGTCTGCAAAATACTGTGACCCCCAACTCACCGACACTCCCGGATAGCTCCAACTTCGCCAGAACTACTGCAAGCTCGCGAACAACTGGCTCCGCAGTAATCTCCAGAAACAAGCAGCTCGGATGCAGCAACAGACACACGCTATCCGCATAACATCATTCATTTACGAGCGGAGAATGTGATAGATGAGAGCCATTCTTTTGAATATTGGAGGCACAATTTTGAACAAGAAGAAACACTGATACAGAAGACAAACGCTTACAAGTACGCGAGCGATCTGGTAGTAACAAAGTTTCTTTTCATTGACCTATGCATTTTAGGCAGGGGCGTGGGGGGGGGGGGGGCACGGGCCCGGTGTGCCACCCCCCCCCCTCCCCGTCTACGCAACTGATTGTAGGGTCTTTTACTGAGTGCCAACGCTGACTAGTATTCGAATTCTGGGCAGTAGTGGGAATACGTTAGCCAGAGAAATCATGGAAACATATTATATTGCAAAGAAAGAGAGCACCTGTATTAGTGATACGTCTGTTGTACTACGCTGCAAAAAAAAGTAGTTTTTAGAAAGATGGTTATAATCTGTCTTTTCGATATATGCTCTGCTTGATGATATGTCGTGTGGCTGAAATGGGCAGTGCGCCTGCGCGTGCTTGCGCAGCTGTGTATACATGTAGGCAAGAAATTCGCAATAAAGCTTAGTTGAGATTAGCGCTTGTCCTATGTGTCAGTGTTCCTTCTTCGTCTTGTTTTGAGTTGCGCTTCCAGTATTCGTAAGTGTGAACCAACGAGCCCAGAATCGAATTTTATTAAGCTATTCTTCGTGTGAGTTGGATATAAATACTGAGGTTCACAAGAACGCGAAATACAGGCAGCGCTGTTGTCAAATTTATTACTCGCGACAAAACTAGTAAGATTTATATTTCTCTGCTTTTTAGCAGACAAGGCTACCATTTGAAACACCTTTACAACAACGATTTTGTCGGCGTTCTATTTTGTAATACTGCTCCTAACATGAATCTGAAGCGGGCTTTTGGAGCGGACACTTGGAGCGACCGCTTGAAGCGGTTGTTCTGGAGCAGAAACTTTCAACTGCAGCTGTAGTCGCATTTTATGCTTCGCTGTGAAACGACGCAGCCTACCGTTCCACCAAACACGCCCGAGTCCCGCCACGAGGCCGATAATGAGCTTGGGACTTCTTAATTATGCAAGGCGAGATAGGTTCTTCTCGTTCCCTCTAAGCACGCACAGAAAGGATCAATAAAACTTCATGTTTCTCGAGCGTAAATGTTTTACAGTGAAGGAACACAAGAGATAAGTCGGCTAAAACAGGTGTCGTGACTGTCGTCGCTGTAAGAAAGTTGGAAGGAGATGGTACAAAAAGAAAAGCAAGCAAAGAAGAACATATGTTTAGAGGAAAAAAAACGAAAGAAAAGAAACAAGAAGTGCTGTGACAGACCCTCCTCCAACTTATCGCGGCGAAGAAATTACTATGCAAATTTCCAGTTACGCTCATGTCTTTCCCTCGAGAAAGTGACCTCTGTATTCGCTATTTTTATTTCGTTACTACATTTGGCTTCGTTTAGTGGTCTATCAGCATTTTCGTGAGGCGTGTTACAGCTCCACACCACTTAGTTATATCGTCCTTCTTGCGACCAGTGTAGCAGGTAGACACACTGCATGGCCAGCCAAAGCCCGCCGCTGTATTTCGGGGTCGGTCTCCGATTACTGTGTTCGTGAAGTTGAGGGTGGGGCATGCCTACGCACGAGTACGTGTCCTCAACGGTAGGCGCTGTGGTTCCCTTACGGTGATCGAAGTCTCTCTTTAGTCACTAGTAAAGTTGTGCTTACGAAAATGGTATGCGCCTTGCTTTGTCCTTGTCTTCGAGAGCGTAACCCTACCAGTATGCAATTCCAACTCGCATAAGAATAAACGCTCTTTCTGAGGTATTGGAGAACGGCCGTAAGGAACGTTATACAGGAAAAGGCGCAGCTTTTAATCAGAAACCCACAGGGGAGAAGTAAGCATGATAAACATCGCCCTATTAAAAAAATCGCAGAGACGACCGGAACCGGGGACTTCGCTGTTTCACAGACAGTTCTGTGGCAGCAAGCGACCATGACGCTTTGCACTTGCCGTCAACGAAAGCGCTATGACTCTTTAGGTGTCTTCCGCCGCGTTTGCGATTCCATTTACGTTTTATTGCGAATGAGCTCGCCATTTTGACACATTCGTGTTTTTTTCTTTTTTTTTTGCCAACAGGTGCCAGTTTGTATAAACTTGAACTCACGAGGCAGTGCCGCTTTTTTTTTTTTTCGTCCCACGGCCGAAAAGGTCCTTATATTCACGCTGGTTGTCATGTCGGGGGCGGCAACCCCGAAGTGGGAAGAACGGCTTCCAAGTCATAGTCGCCGGTGGGTGTCCCGTCCCAGGATGACCTTATTTACTTTGTAAGGTCTGGTTCCTGCCCTGAAATTCAACTCAGGTTCAATTTTAAACGCTTTTTTCCCTCTCAAGTGGGCGGCGTTAACCATTCGTGTCAGCCGCACCATTGTCGCACCGAGGTATCCAGAGTCAAAAGTGAAAATAGGTACGATGGCTTTTGCTAATTCTGATCAGCCGTAATATGAAGGGCTAGATTAATTTATCTCTTAACTCGGTCTCTTAACACGATCATCATATCTTAAAAAAAAAACGACGAGTAGGAAAGCCAAGCGCTCTTTGTTTAATTAAACAAAGGAAATTAAGCAACGAAAATCTGGAAAGCTGGGTAACATTTTGCTGCTTTTCTTGCAGAATCTCAGCTTTCCTTCTTTAACGTTGAGGACTTCGACGGTTTCCTTCGTCTCCTTCGTTCACTGACTGTCTTTTATCGGATGACAGAAGCATAAACTGAGTTCATTACTGCGGTCATAACAAGGCGCCAGTGCTCCAGTGGTCGAAGTGGGGGTGTCCTTGATAGTGTCGCTTCAGGTGAGGTAACCTCGGCCTGGATTTATTACGATAGAGTTCCGTTTCCATCATATTGTGCGTTGAAATATTCTTAAAGTAAACGAAACACACTCTGTATGTTTTAGAAAATGGAATGCCTGCGACAAAAATGTTTTTTTTTTTCTTCCCTAAACAGGTAGCTTTGACAAATGTCCCGTAGCGTACTTCATTGATCTTCCTAAGGACAGAGTTTGGCCATTACACAAGCGAGGGTCGGCTCAGTTGCCGACATAAATAGGTATCGTTATCTTACAGGGTGAAGTGAGAAATGATTTAAGCTCGAGGCAAATGACCAGGTATCGGCTACAATGAGAAACAGAGAAAGAGCGACAACCATCAGCCAAACCCGTGACAAGCGAAGAATTTCAGTTTTGTCTTTCGCCAAAGAAAGTAATAAATACCCATGAATAAACAAACCAAAGGAAAGTCTTTCAGATTCACGCGAGGAAAAAAAGAAAACTGAGGCACTGTGATCACGAGAAAGAGAATCACAAAATGAAACGAAGGCTCAAACGTGCGTTTCCGCGAGACGAGAAAAGGACACGGGGTTCTTTTCAAATTAAGGACGCCATGGGGAGAAAAAGAAAAACGAGAACTGTTCAGCCACCGGTTGCAAGAGGGGCAGCCCCTTGGAGTCCCATTTATAGATAGACGCAAACTCTTTGCAAGGGGACGCCTCCTGGGTGTTATACGTGTTTCCTTTCCAGCTTGAACTGCATGCCGCCTCTAGAAGTAACAATTGTCGAGCGAACATTGTTTCCAGAGGAGAAGAAAAAAGAAAGGAAAGAAGGAAGAACGACTGAAAGAAAGGGCGAGGACGTAACAAGTGGCCGCGAGATAGGAGAGGGTGGGGCACACAAAGGACTCCCGGGTGATCCGCGGCACGAAGGGGTCGGCTGTGTTCTTTACAAAGCTCGAGCCGAGCTGGCATTTTCTCGGGGCGTGCGCAACGAGCAGACGTGCTGAACAGGCACGTATTAAAAGAGGCGCTAGAAGAAAAAAAATAATAATGATAAAGCGACGGAGGAAAAAGTGGAGATGAGGCGCGCTAACCAACAGCGGACGAGCGAGTTGCCAAAGTGAACTTTCCCTCCCCATTTGATTCGCGCCGGCTTCCTCGAAGTTTATTCTAAACTTTCCCCTTACCTCGACCTCCTCCTTTTCTTGACGTCAACGTCCGCCCACGGCTTGCGCGAGCAGGCGCCTCGCGCGCGTTGTTCGAGCCACTACAGGCACGTTAGCGATGCAGGCGAACAGCAGCCCCATTAGCGGCCAAGGATTGCGAAGTGCAACTCGCCTCGCGTGTGAACTGGCATTCTGCCACCTTACGTCCTCCCCACTCCAACGCTGGCGATTCTCTCGGCCGAATATTGGGGACCCCCACCTTGACACGGAGCGTAGCTTCGTTAAAAAGCGCCGGTTCTGCTCCCATTTCGCTCGCATTGACAACTGCAAAGCGCCGACTCAAACTCTCCTTTTTTTTTCTCTCTCTCTCTTTCTCAGAGGTGGCAGCGATAATGATCGCCGCGAGGTTTGGTCGATTCCTCTGATTCGATAGCGCTGTGCAGTAGGCACGTGCTGACGGTTCCGAGCTTCTTCGCCGCAATAATGAAACCGCTGCCAACGATGGTCGCTCAGCGAAATCTGTCCCGTTATTTTTTTTTTATTATTTTTACGCTCTCCTCTTTACTTTTACGCGCCACAGCGGTTGGTCAGAGGGTCGCGGATTCAGTTCTCGGTCACGGCAACCGAAATAATTTCAGTGAAGGCAGGCTGTAAAAACACTCGTTTACCGTGTCTTCTGCGCACACTGAAGAAACCAGTTGGGCAAGAATTGATATGAAGGCATTTAATGCGGCATCTGTCATAGATCCTGTGCTCATTTAGGGTACTAAATTCATTTAACCGGTCAGTTATCCATGTGTTCGTTATCTGGTATAAGTAGTAGGTGTGACGTCAGGTGTAACAAACATACATAAGGAAAGAGACTCTGTCTTTCTTGTTTTGTTTATTTGCTTGAGAGACAGATTTTACTCACGTGGGCGTGTCATCTCAGGAGCTGAATCTTGGTCCATTTAAAGGAATAATTATTTAATGTAGAGCTGTGCAAAGAGCTTTTGTTGATCACCGGAGAAAAAGCACTCGTTTTCCAGTGACCTTCGGGCGTACTGGAGAAAATTGCCGCTGCTCGTTCGGAAGTGTACGCGAGCGACCTCGGGTTCGCCTGCGTCACTAAAAAAGAGAGATGAAAGGCTCTCGGTCCGCGTAAGTGGTTTAACGGCGAGCGCAGGCGCCGGTCAACAAAAGCGCTTCGGCCTCAGTTAGCTAGGGCGGCGGTGTTCGGCGAGCGCGCCTCCGACGGGAGCTGTACAAGACTTGGCGATTAGGACCACCCGTGGCGGGTAACTGCCCGCTCGTTCGCAAAGTTCGCGGCCGCGCTTCGCGATGACTGTGGCTTCCCTGCGATGGCCTTCCTTCCTATACGCAATGGGCACGCGCGGGTGTAAAGCGCCGTAGCTCCCGGCGAAAGTCACGTATTTGTTTTGGTCGAAGCTGGCCGGCACGCCCTACGTATACAAAGTGCAACGGTCGAGCCTAATGGAGCCTCGGCTTTAAATGGACACGCATGGCTATCCAAAATACTTCAAACAACTCCCGAGTGTTCCCGAAATTAACATTGGGAAGTCCTCTGCGATGGCTCACTTGACAAGGAAGTGGTTGTTGCGAATATAACTCGTAAGAACATTCACAGCTGGCTGAGTGGCATTGACTTGCGTCGGCTGGTTATGTTTATTTTACAGTGTAGTTCGTGGGGAAGAACTCTTACCCTAATGTGTCCAGTCATCGGCCACCGCCAAACACTCTTGTTATACATGCGAGGTCAGTTATTTCAGCCTTGATGGTTTGCCTGTCCATCGGGGTAGTTGCCAACCATAGTTACACGCAATGAGGGAAAAAACCAGACGCCTAAAACACCGAAAGAAGGACGAAGAAGCACAGGGAAAGAGCGTCACTCGCAAACCAGTTGCGAGTGACGCTCTTTCCCTGTGCTTCTTCGTCCTTCCTTTCGGTGTTTTAGGCGTCTAGTTTTTTTCCACTCATTACGATGAATCAACTAGCCCAGCAACAAGTACTTCATAGTTACACGCGCCGTCACTATTGTCTCGTTGATGAAGACGCTTTAGTTGTCATTTTTTGAACAAGTTTGCACCAGTACCCTCACTACAGCTGCTATCTAAAACTACCTTTATGCGTCATTCGCCATGGTCAACCCTATTCACTGTGAAATTAACCGAGATCTCTGAAGCACTTAGAGTCATTTATGGACAGGGAGGGTAGTGCCTTCACTCTAAACATGTAAAGGCTTTCTTTTGCACGTTACAGCTGTCGACATAATGCCCAAAGGTGTATGAAAAATGGTCTTGTGAATCGTAATGCAGGCATGCTTATAGGGTGAGAGGCGGCGAAAATGCGAACGGCAGAGGGCGCTGAACAATCACTCCTGTTCCTCGCAGGCATTTGAGCCCCGACCCCGAGTGACAGTCTCTTTCATCACGAGCTGTCGTGCGCGTAAGAAGTGGGAGCTCCATGGAGACGCGAGCAAGAAGAAAAAGGCAACGCAGCACGTCGTGACCCCCGATGGCGAGTCGCAGAGCCAATAGCGGCCACGCGTCTTCGGCTACCAACAGCACCACCCGCACTAATGAGGATGGTTTCATCTCGCGTCATTAGGTGCTCTAATTACCTAACGCCGCGACAGAGGACGCCACAAGTACGGCCCACACGGTTACCCCGGGTGCCAACGTTGTCCCCATGACGACCGCGGCCCGCGCGCGACGGCGTTGGTCTCCTCAGAGTCCCCTTTTATATTTGCGCCGGGGCCTGTCGCATGTCTGCCGCTTGACGGGCAAATAATGAAGAGCGGCTCCTTGGAGCTGTCAAGCAGCCTGTCCGTAATCGCCCTCAGGGACAAATCAGCCGGCAGCGCACCGAGCTCCCTCGCTCATTTCCGTGCTTCTGGCGACACCCTTTAATGGCGGCCGTCTCCCTCCTTCAAAGAAAGATTGGGAACACCTTGGCGCCTCGCGAAAGAAAAAAAAAAAAACACCCACCGCATGCGCAGAGGGACCTGACCCGTCTTTTTATTCACCTCAGCCGTCCTTGTTCCATTAGGCGATAGTCAACAGCGGGAATAGGGTGATAAAAGTGCGCCGATCCGGTCACTGCCGCTAACGGTTTCTCTGGTCTGCTTTTCATTTCCGCGAGACTGAATATCCGTCGTCACTTTCTAATGAACAGGAAGAGCCACCAACGAGATTCGCTTTCAAGTCATGATGAAATTCTTCGCATTAGCTCTCAGCAGGGATTTAGTGACCAGTTCGCTCTCCTTAGAAGACAGCTTCTCATGCTCATATTTGCTGTCTCATTATTGTAGCTGTGCTTTTCAGGTCGTATTATTTAAGTTGTTAATGGGATTTAACGCGTCGAAGCAATACCGGAGCTCTGAGAGAAGCCAGTGCGGCGCTCACGTTGTAACGCTGACGTGAGTCCCCGTAACATGGATCAAATAAAAAGTTAATGCTTGACTACGAGATCAGCAGCAGAAGGACATTTATCTGATGATCTTATGATTCATCGGGGGCTTATGGGTGTTCGTAAGTGAAATCCAACACGAGTTTCTCAGAAAATAAAGCCATTTGATAGCTTCCTGCTCAGTTGACATGGTACACATACAGCGATCGGCCTGGAAAAGTGCTAGGGCAGGGTTCAGTTCCTGAACCAGGACTCATCTTTTCAACAGCGAAGCTGTTTATGCTTACGGTAACTCGTGCTCCGTCGTAAAAAAAATATTATCATCACGAACCGGCACGCGATCTCTTCATTCTCTTTGCAGTGAAGCTGCTTAAGCTATCGGTAACTTGTGCTCCGTCGTGCAAAACTCCTTAGGTGGGTACGCGCCACAGGATTTGGGCAAGCCCCACTACCGTGTACAGCAGGTGCGAGTGTCAAACGAAAACGAACACGTGAAAGAGAGAGAGAGAGAGTAGAAGAAGAAAGCTATAGAGGGAAATAGGAAGGGTAAAATGGAGAGAAACAAAGGGAATACGGACATAAACAGATAAAAAGACAGAGAAACAGACGGAGAGAGAAAGAGAGAGAAGCAAAGAAAGAGAGGGAAAGAAACAGAGAGAGAAAGAAAGAGGAAGCGATAAATAGAGAGAAAGAAAAAATAGAAAAACACAGATAAACAAGAAATAAAATAAACAGAAAGAAAGAAAGAGAAGAAAAAAATAAGGAGAAGCAAGGAAGGAGCTCCGCTCTTCCTTCAGGCTTGGTACCCCTAGTGCGAAGCTGCCATAACTTTTTTCATCGTAAAGCCTTTTTTGTCGTTGTTCTCGGAAAACAGTTTACTGGAGTTTCCTCGTTACTTCAGTCTGGTGCATGGGAACTTTTCTTTTTAGTGATTTTTCCTTCAACTTTAGCAGGAATGAATTTCTATGTTGCGTGCATGTGTTTGTGGTAACCAAGGCATAGGTCGCGTAAAACTAATTAAGCGGAGCACCTACGAAAACAAACAAGAAGACAACAGGACCTGTTGTCCTGTTGTCTTCCTTTCTTTTTTGTCTTAATCTGCGATACGCTTAATTCATTTTAAATGGTACATTTCAAGCGAATATCCCAGCTGTCTATTCTTTTGCACTAAAGAATGCATCCGATGTATGCGGCAGGACTAAATGAATTCGAGCTGTTTCTTCAAAAAATGAATACGCATGACCACTCTCGCTAATGACATACGGAGCGCGCTGAATGTGTTTTGCTCAGCTGAATTGAGTGAGGCCATTTTAAGCGCACAAAACCTCAAACGATTCGCGATTCGTGTGATGTTGCCGTTACAGAGAAGTTCATAAAGAAAAAGAAAAGACGTTTTCGTGAATACATTTTATAGTTCTCGCCTCTTCTTTTTCTTTTAATCGTTATTCTGTGGTTAGCTTTTCTTCTTTCATTCAGTTATTCATTGAGAATATATTTGTTGGTGTCTACTTGTCTCGCGACAAGCGGCTTTCACTGCCGCATTACCAACATTGCAAGGAAGCGCACTAACATGATTCACGACAAGCGGTTTTCGCCGCGGTACTACAAACATTGCAAAGAAGTGCCCTAACAAACACTGAAAAGAAACTTTCGCAGCCCCACAGTGCGGTAGACGCGCAACGAATTTCAACGACGAACACGTCGTATAACTTCTGCGTTCATAGTCGACACCCTGAAGATGCGCGTGGTCGCTTCATGTACGTAAATCGTTGCTTTGCGATGCCCCCAATCACCGTAAAGCATTGGATTCTATGAAAGAAATTCGTAAAGGTTTATAAATTCAGCTTGTTAAGCGTGCGAAAATGGCGCATGGAGTAGAGAAATTGACTAAGGTCCTAGGGCAAAGCTATCCTGGTCTATATAATGTATATACGCATATCTCTTTCCTCTCCCCATCATCACCCCTCATCACTCATTTTTCCCCTTTCCCTTTTCCCCTGTGCAGAGTAGCAGGCTAGAGCGCACTAGCTCAGGCCGACCTCTCTGCCTTCAAATAAAATTCTCTCTCTCTCTCTCTCTTGAGCTTGCATCATATCAGCTGAGCGTGCATTAAGCAAAGAGACGATTGAGTTTCATTTATTAGTTTACTATTCCTGAGCTGTTACTACAACCACATGAGTTGCAGAATGTCCGCTTCAAAACGCCGGCCTAAAATGCCCGCTCAAAACATCAAGCGTTCATAGCGCGCGTTCGCAATGTCGACGGCAATTCGTCGAAACAAGCAGTGCAGTACAGTTTAGAGGAGAAGTCGTGCAGAATTACGTGTGTCAAAGGTTACGTGCGTGGTAATTGTCATGTTGGGGTAAATTGCTAAACATGGTTTAATTGGGGCGCCGCGGGAGATGATCTAACTTGCGATAATTGGCATCCTCGTCAAAGCTTGCCGGACGCAGAAGACCGCTTGCAGTTTGCGAAGTGCATGACGGATACAACGCAGATATGAATAGTGTGCTATGGGGAACATATTTCGAACTTGTATAGAGGACACTGAATGAAAGCGCCGTCGCGAATTCCCGTCTGCGAAAAAGCCGTTCGAGCAGCGAATCCCAATTGCATGCCCATTTTTGCAACTGTAAAATGCTGACTATTTAGGATTTCAACACTACAGAGCCCGCAGCGGAGACACCTGAGATAAGCATTAACTAGAAACACGTGGTTGGCGGGAAAACTTCTCGTAAGAAGAATAAGTATAACCTCTTCAGACTTGAGGACATTGTCGCGCGTTAAATCTACTCGTGCGAATCGTCGGCATGTTGCTTTCCCAAGGAAACTTAAAATCGCTATACGTTATTCACAGATGGTTCCACAGTACTTCTCCTCCGACAGGGATACCGGGTCTATCGTTTATGAAACTCAGTTTTCCGTCGAAATCTCAGAACCAATGTCGCTTTAGAGTGACAGTTAAGTGGTGTGAAGAAGATAGCGTCGGGCACTATAGCTCCTATATGGCGTACTGTTGGTATCTCGGAAGTGTTGCAGCTCGCCTTTTCTGTTGTTGCTTTTGTTATGTAGCAAGCGTATACATAAAGGCGTAAACCAAAGCCAGAGCGATGAAGCGTGGGTTGTGAAATAGCCATGCTAAGCAGCAGCGACGAATTATGTGATTTAAGAGATATTTTACGTAAATATGTGTCTTCGTCTTCGCGCACAACGCTCGAGTCTTCAATAAAACTCATCTCTGAGAACTGCATTCCTGTATAGCACGCGCGCGCGGGCGCATATTACCTAGAGAACGCAGAGAA
The DNA here is from genome assembly GCF_013339695.2 of Rhipicephalus sanguineus. Classification (NCBI taxonomy): domain Eukaryota; kingdom Metazoa; phylum Arthropoda; class Arachnida; order Ixodida; family Ixodidae; genus Rhipicephalus; species Rhipicephalus sanguineus. The sequence goes on from NC_051176.1 coordinate 166,628,468, forward strand.
CGTAGGTTGTGCCACGGGGACAGTAGTTTAATGACCGAGTGGCACACACTACAAATGGTTCATTATTTTCGCGTTGACCCGAGTGTCGAGTTGTGCTTTACGCTAATTACCTGCGGCGTGTCGGCAGCGCCCGCCATCCCCTTTTTATGCTCCGGCGGAGGCACCCTGCCCGTTTTATCCCTAATTTGGCGGTAAGTGCGCGCATTACGGGACCTTATTTTGTGTTCTGCCACAGGCCGTCGACATCGTTGTTTACGAGAGCACTGCATGCGGCTACGAGCTCGCAGTAATTTATAGTGTACGCATAATAATTAATCTCGAGGTGATTACTGCGGTAATGTCGGGGCATATAATACCTAGCATTTTGTTTCTTCCTTCTACTTTCGCAAAACAAAAGTGCAGAAAAGACACAACATTACCTGTCGGTTATATGGACAGTGTTTACGCAAGCACTAAGTAGCTAGCGCGATTTAAGTCCTATCGAGTCATGGTAGCCAACTGCCCTTCGGAGAGGACTTGGCCTTGTTATTTATTGCAAAAAACCTAAGCTGCTCTAATTTGTTTTCCGGTAGTATGCGTTGTTTTGTTTTTTTCTCAGTTTTGAAGAGCTGGGGGAAGGGGGGGGGGGATCATTTGCTTTCTTTATATTGAGGTTTACTTATATATCACTGAGCTTGGCACGAACAGTGGTTATACCAAGTGAGGGGACGATTGGCAGCACGCGATCTCCGCTTCAAGTGCAGGCAGCCGCATTCTAGCAGACACAGCCTAACGCCGCTCGAGGACAAATTCGAGGACAAATTCTGCCCTTAAGCAATCGGACTGAGAAAAATGAAGGACTCTAGACTTAACGTGTTCAATAAACTTAGGATCCCATCGTCCTAGGATGCTGGCTAATCTGCTAATCCAATACTTACTTTGAGCAAACAATTCAAAGCCTTCAAGCGCTTGCGGCTGCCGAGAATCTTGTGTACACAGCTTGTGAGCTGAACGTTTAGCAGCGGTGCCAGGGCTTTAAGAGTATAGAAACCTTACCGCATCTTCGTTCTTCAGCTATCACGGTTTGTTGCCGTTCGAGCGCTATCATCTTGCCTCTTTTTTTTATTTCTTCTCTTTTTTAAAGGGCCCAATTTCGAAATTACTATTTCTTTCATTTTCTTTTTATGTTGATTTCGGCGTCTGTCATTGGCTCGCATCCATCAGCCGCGCCTGCGCTCTCGATGTTACCGTCCGCTCGGTCGGAGGCGTCATAGCGAGCAAAGAGAATCCGAGAACTTTTTTTGTTAATGCCGTGGTAGCATAGGGACAGCACCTTTCTGCCACTGCATTTCACCGTGCGCGTGTCAAGGATATGCTGCCTGACCCATGGGCGCTCGATTCACAATATAATGTCGTGCGTATAGGCTAAAATCAGTTCGTAAGTACAAAAACCGGCGAATCATCGTAACGAAGAGAATATTAGCGAATGTAACCGGCCAATGACAAACGGTTGCCGCGAGGGTATTAGGCTCCATTATCGTATGATGCCGTCCTAGGTCACGAACTTCGCGAAAGCGGTGTTACCGGTCTGCTACTATGGCGCAAATGTGGAAGATGCCTCAGCTTGCGAGGGCTATTCGCCGTCTTTGCTGCATCTCAGCGTGTACGTGACCCTATAGCTCGCTATGTCTCGTTTTCTCTAGGTGGTGCAGAATAATTAAGTGCATATTCAGAAAAAATTCTTACGTTAGGTGTTTCTGGTTAGAATATTCCGGTCAATTTTTATTCTGGGCATGTTATTAGCGAAGGCAGCTGGCCAGTGACTTTTCACGGCCGTAAATTTTTATGAATTCGATCCCAATTGTTTTTATTTTTCTCAGTCCCTTCTTTCTTTTAAGCGTAGCCAGTGAGGCTCAGCTTGATTATCCTTCAATCGCTTCCTTCTCTCATATTAGCTCGATTAAAATTGGTGGTCGCTTTTATCAACAGTAAGCCGAACCTGCAGTCACCGAGCAGCGAAGTGAAGGCGTTCGACATGTTATTCGCTGCATCAGTCGTAGTCACCGTAAAGACTACGTTTGTTACCGGTGGCCTGCCAGGAAGCCTCTAATCACTAAGCGGCACTTTTTATAGACTCAACGACCTTCGCTATACAAAAAGGGTTAGTATTCATAAAAATCTTGCGTGCTAGGACTGTTCGCAAGAAAAATAAAAAAAATACATGGCTGATCCCTCTGTCATAGGAATCGGTATAACGCGAAAGTGAAACGTGTCTTGACAGACGTAGTTGAGCGTTTGTTGTGCATTATTTCGCCCCATGCGCGAAGGAATGAATGCTACAGCAATAAATTGTAATGTCACACGAAGAACGGCGAGCAGCTCAAAACTTTCAGCGTGCTCCTCAAGCAGAAAGGGTGCACGGAATGAACATACACAGGATGAGCGCGAACTGTCACAGTTGTAACTTATTTCTGTGTGAGCAGCGCGCTCCTTTCGCAAAAGTGGCCGCTGCAGTGAGCGAAGGGACCTTCGTGCTCTCAACGCAAACTTGCGGTGAGAGCGCAAGACGTACAAACCACCGCGATCACGAGATAAGTGCGCGCACGAGCGACCACGCCCTGTAGAGGCGCGCGCTCCTCCGCGTGGGGCGACGACCTAAGCGCGCTCTTCGAGCCCTTCGCGCAATCTCGCTAGTGATAACGAAAACACGCTCATGTACCACCGATCTCTGAGCATCGCCACCGGCAAATGGTGTATATAAATAGCTCGCCGTTAGCATGGCGAAGAACATGCCGTTTGTGGCCGAGTCGTTTCGCGCTGCGGAGCGAAGGGTTGTAAGTTCGACTCCCGGTGACGGAAGCTTTTGTTCTTTTCTTTGCCATCTGTGAGTATTTATATTTTGCAACGTCATATTCGTGACGGAAATACGTCAATTCACGTTGTGGTACAACGCCCTTAATCGCAGATAGCTGACAGTTAAAACGTGTCACTTGCTTCGAAAGTGTTGCTACTGGCTGGGACTTCCCCGTCCTCCCTTCTCATGCTCACTCAGATACATATTGAAAATTGCTGAACAATATCGTGCTTCTATCGCAAGAAGGAGGATCTGCCCAACCAGACTAAAAAATTAATGGTTTAGAAAGGCCTGGTATAGCATCTCAAACCTTAATGGGCGCTCTCATCCGAAGACCAACGCAAAAGGCAGCCTTACTGCTTGTTGTTCAGCGAAAGCCCTTTCCTGCGAGTCTAGTACCCTGTGCAACGCACCTCGACGTCGCGAAACCAATCATTCTTGCCAACTGCGGCCAGACGCTAGGCATTAGCAAGAGACTGTACGTCACGACTTCGAGAACGCGGCACGCCAGGCCTTATTCACAAGAAAAGAGGACCTTGCGCGAGGATTTATCTTCAGTGCGCTAGCCTGTGAACGGCACAATGCCTATAGGCAATTAGTTCTCCACTACTGATGTACTCTAGAGAAAAAGTCTGCTGTAACCCGGTATTGCCCATGCGCTTTTTTCTATAGCAGAATATATTAACGCCAATGCCACCTCGCAAATAATTCCCGCTTATCGGTCATAACACTGCGCTGTTTAAAAACGAGCCGCCCTTAAGCAGAAATCTCTGTTATTTCAGCTTCTTTGCTAAAGTCATACATTCTGACGATGTGCAGGAATGGAAGAGACTAAGCCCTCTTTTGTACTGTCCTCTGTGCTGATGAAAAAAGAAACAAGGCCTAATTTTCTCTCATTTGTGTCAGCTACTGACATCGAGGTCTTCGTATATGCTTAGCCGTCCTTGGCCGTCAAAGAACAAATCACTAGTAAGCGTTCTATTAAGCATAGCAACCAGCTGATAATGCTGTACAGCTAAAAGATTTAAAAGCAGCCGACACCGGCTAGAACTGTTGAACGACTTATGGGATGTGTGACGTCCCATCGTGCTGTTAACTCAGTACCGTGCCTGAGCAGTGTACCCGCTGGACGTGGCAGTACGGACGTACTGACAGTGTAACGCTTGCAGTACGTGTTATCGGGCGACACGGCTGCTAATCTTCAGCGCAGGCTTTCGGGGTGCTTCCAATGCTCGAAGGAAGCAGCACGTTTTCAATTTCTGCGTTAAGAGCAACCAACCTTGAAGTTCCGCGCTTTGTCTGCCGCTGAAAAGGGGCAAATAATGCAGGCAAGGAACAAGGAGTCGTGCTGGCCCTTAAACGAACGGGGTGTTGGCGATCGATGTGGCTCCCTGGTACCCGGCGGAAAGCAGCACGTGTGGCCCGCAAGGCACGCACGTCCGCAGCTGGACCCGAGTGCGCTCCCTGGTTGAGCTATTTGCAGAGATGGCGCTGCTGGATCGATGCTGTGAGCTCAGCGCTGACCGGCGTGCGAAGTACGGCAGATGCCAGCTCTGTGGTGGATCCACGGGTGGCGCAGCACATCGCCAGGTCGGCTGAGGCACCAGGAGCTCCGCCAGAGGAGTGCCCGATTCTCCGCCGGCGCTCATTCGCGCAGAGCTCGCGAAGAGCGTGATTTGCTCATAACGCTTGTTTTGGCGACCCGTAGCTGAAATGGATCTTGCATTGTCTGTGATCAGAAGTCATATTCACAGAGCTCTTAATTTGTAAGTTTTGTCTGCCATCGGCGAGCTTGACCAGTTTGATGATTCGTACGCACTGGCCCCGGCGAATCGCTATATGGAGCACATTTTACTGCGGGCGGGCCTCCAATGACAGACAGTTCTTACTTAAAGAGAGGCTTTGGGATTTGGGCTCGTTTCGCATATGCAACTGCGTATACACTATTTGATGTGGCATCCTTCGGCCGTAGATATCGTGGCTACCAGAAAATACACTGCGCAGTTCGCTTTGCTAATTAACGTTTACGTTCATTATGTTTGTCGGCACGCCGAGAGGTCAATCAGTCAGCAGAGTGTCGAGCTTGACTTGGAATAAGTATATCTCATTTATGATGCGTTAAGCAATCAACATCGCCTGTAGATTATCATCGCGCTGACCTCTGTTCAGAAGCAGGGGCCGATTCCGCAAAGCATTCAGTTCGTGAGTACTTTTCGCCATTGGCAAGCGGGCGTGGTTAGTGATGTTCCCAGCATCATGATTGACGGAAAATCTATCTTACGAACAATTTGCGCGTAAGACGTTTTTGTGAGTACGGGTCCAGATTACTATTTTGACATTGGTTGTGTATTCAAATGAACACATGACATGTGAAGCTTTATCAGCTGATCCCACGGCACCTATTTAGCCTTTATAATTTCCATTTTCTAAGGTTACGTTAAAGAAACCTGGGCTCTAATCCTCAAAAACAACTTACGTAAAAGAAAATTTTCGCCAATTCCGATTCTGGGCATATCGCTAACCAAGTCGGTTGTCGAATGTCAAAGGCATTTACAAAGGAAAAGCATGGGAAAAGCTTGTGAATTTGGTTCCAGTTCGTTCGCTAGGAGCGTTCGTAAAACAATGTCGCAGCCAATAACCACGTTGGACATGTTATTAGGACAGGTGACCGGTCTTTGCCAAACAGCGCTTTCTGATTCTGGTCACCTAAATTTACCGTGTGGTTCGCGTGAACAGGCTTTGATCAAATATGATAGCTAGTATATTATAAGCGAAGTTGATCAACGAATGAAATAATTTGCTTATTATGCTCCATCTACACAGAGCAGTTCGTGCGCTGGGACCGTGTTTGAAGGTGGTTGTCCGAAATCACGAAGATTTCCAACGGCGATGTGCACTTTTCCATCTGTTAACGATATCTATAGCATTTGCTGTTACGAACAATTCTATAGCGTCAGAGCTTCCTGCGAATATGGATTCGGCATAGTAGAATGGCGATAGCAAAAATAAGTCATCGCTAGGGACCGGTCAATGACTAGCAGCTCTTAGGTAGGTTTTTTTTTCTGTTTTCTTCTCCTTGTTTATGCATGGGCCTCATTTGTTTTCACTGTTTGTGAATGACAGGTTACCCTCGCTAATAATTTGCTTGTTATAATCATTCCCAAGCACTTGATATTAATGGCTGAATTAATGTGCGAAATGCATCGTTAATGCGGACCTGGATTCCGGGGCTCGTATTCACAAAAAAAATTCTTACCCTAAGACTGTTTGTACGAGAATATTTCAGCCAGTCGTGGTGCTGGACATATCGTCAGCGACAACGGTGACTCAATGGTAAAGAGTGCTTACGAAAGAGATCTTTTATTTTCGTGTCTATGAATTCGGCCCGTAAGTCTTTAGCAAAATTTCTCTTATGTAAATGCCGTGTCCGGAATCAAACATCAACGGGGTGATGGTTTCGTGTTCACACCGACCGCTGTCATGATCTCTATGTCAGGTACCTCAACGCGACCTAACTCGCATAAGCGTCCTTTTGAGATGACGTTTGTGAATTCAGGGCTCTGGAAAAGAACACCGATTTCATGAAACTTTTCGCACCGCCTCTGTTAAAGGTTTGTTCACTACACAGTCATCATCTGGCACCCGTTACTGCTACCCGCTTCGGCGTGCGAACCACTTTGGTACACAAGCTAGAGATCTATCTTGTATCCAGTTACCAAAACTTTCTGTTCGTTAAATGGTCTAGGCCACTGACCTTCAGCTTTTCCTATAATAAGCCGATGCTCAAGAATAGGTAACATCTACGAGCATTTTTATGGTATAAGAACGGTTTTGTGAATGCGGCGCCTTATTCGCCACAGTGATGGTTCAGTGATTGTGGTACCTGGCCGCTGATCACGCGGCCAGGGGTTCGATTACCAGCTGATCCGGCCGAACAAGAATGAGCGCTCATGTAAACTAATGACGCTCATTCGTAGCGGGGGGCCGTAATCAGGCCGAAGCACGTTCCCCCCTTATCCTCACTTTCTCAGTGCCTCTGTCTTTACCTTAGGAGCTTTTCCCACGCTCTTTTAAGCAACAACCCGGCTTAGGTTTGTTGGGCCGACAGAAACCGGTGATGGTTGTACTTCGTTTCTGCCTGTTTGTCCGCAGGTGCACAGAATTAAATTTCAGTTACTGGCGAGGCAAGCAGTTATGTACACTTGCTGGCGTAATTTCTTAATTTAAATATATCTTGCGGATGCAACACCTCAGTTTTTAAACAGGCCCACTTATATTATCAGCGTGCATAAGGTTTGCAGAACCTCTCGGCATAAGCGGCGCGCGGGAGTTTAACATGAAGGCACCCCATATTCAGGAAGTTGTTCACGCGTACGTACTCTTCTTCATTGGCCGACAGCCTTCATCGATGATGTCCAGCCTCAAGATTGGTTAAAATTATTTCTTAGGAAAGTTCTAGCGAAAGACCGACATTTTTGTAAATACGGGGCAAGAGGAGCACGAAGTTTCGTTTGTCTCAAAGAAAGGCAGCAGTTGAAATGCCTTCTATTGCGGGTTCTAGGCGAAAGGCAGTATGATTAAGCGTTTATTATATTAATCGCATTATATAATAATTTAACAAAGGGCAAAATCTTATTGAGTTGTGTGGGTACTTTGGCATTCGTGTTTAAAGCGGGCAGAGATGAGTATCTGGAATAAAACGTAATTAGTTAGCCTCAAACAGTTCGTTGTAAGCCGACGTAAAAAGAAATACATTTATTGCGCATTGAATACATCTACATCGGTAATTATCTTTTTTACCGCAGCGCGCTTGGCGCTATGACACATATGAGGCTCCATCACACTTCCAGTATTTGTGGAAACAACTTGTCCGATATTTTGTTGTAGAATGTGTATGGGATTGATGGCTGCCCATTACTTCGGCACTCATATACACAAAGACATGGGCACTACCGGTGGTCTGTGCTGATTGGATGGCACATGGGACACGGGTAGCCAATGAGAAGCCAAGAAGGTCCGGTGCCCGCCCGTAAGGCAGTGGGCGTAGCTGAGCCCGAAGTTAACGCGACCCTGCAGCTAACGTGGTCGCCCTTTATTTTGTTTTAGCCCGTCGCACTCAGACGCCGCCACATTGGTGTAGTCGCGTGTAGGTAATGGAAGATAAAGAACATTATATGCGGACTTTCCTGTACAACAGGAAAGCACTCGGGACATGCGCGCGGGCTAGAAAGATAAGTAGACAGCATAACTGCTCTTGAGTTTATCAGCAACGCCGGCTCTGCACGTCCGTTGTGCGAAAATATATGAATCAGTTTCAATGAATGGTGTGGCCAAGCCTCAGAACTCATCGGCGTCTCGGGCACAAGGAGAGTGACCGACAGTGCCGTACGGAGTGCACTACTATAGGCGGCGTTATTCGGGTAAGCTGGGCAAACTAGCCATAGTTCAGTTTTAGAGGCCATGTATCTTATCTATCACAACTTTGACGTGCGTAGCACAGACGTTACGTTATAAGCATTTAAAAACTGATTCATACAAGGTGGCTTAAAAGTTCATAGAACGAAAACAGCGCACCGAAGTGCGACTGTACTTCGTTAAAGAGCTATAAATCACGCAAGAAATGCTCCCAGAAGCGGGGAGAATTTCTCATCGCAGAAGATGAAAATTTAACGGTGCTCTATTCTCGCAATGAGTGCAACAGAGCAGCGACTGCTAGCTCCCTACAGTTCTAAGTTACCGGCTGCATGCGCGAGCGTCGGTTTGAGCGAGCCGTTGATCGAGTGGCGTTGCGCACAGGCAGTTAGGGACGCCGAACCTGTTTTGTGCCGCAGGGCCATGTTCGCGACCGTTCCGGCAGCGGTGTCGCAGCGTCGACTCGCAGTCAGCGTCACGGAAGCGCATTTATCGCCAGCACGGTGCGTACGCGCGCGATGCATGCATTCGGAGGCCAATGACCACGCGGCGGGAGCATCTACGACGAGCACGTCCCGCGAACGATCGGCCGCGTGCCGCCCCTCCTCGCCAGCCGCGGCCCGCACTTCTCCGCGTAGCGGCGGCATAGCCTCGGCTCCGCGTCCTGTGTCGAGCCGCGAGTCCTATAGCGTTTCAAAGAATGGTGCTCGCTGCTGCCGTGCGCCGCACCTCTCGCTCGCTGCCTCGTGCGTGACGCGCAATCGCTCTGTCGCGGGGCACCCGATCGGCGGTCACGGGAGAGAGGAGTACGCCCAAAAAAGAAAAGGGTGCGCAGGCAGCCCCGCTTGGTGCTTTACTAACTTCGTGTTGCCGCTGGCGACGACTCGCGCAGCGCCCACCCGGCGTGCCTCAGGCGGAGCGAAAAAACGGGGTTCTTGGGCGCTGGCCGTAGCCACTCCAGAGGGGAGAAAAACCCGCATCAGCGTTGCGTCGAGGGTCCCATCGTTTCATAGCAGCTTATCCCCGGTTGCGCCGCGTGCATTGTTCGAGCCTCGTGCTTGGGGGGACAAAAAATAATCTAGGACGCTGCCCGGCAGCGGCGGACTCCTGACGCGATCGCGGACCAGCGCTCGGTTCGTAACCGGTAGCCGCAGCCAACCTCTTACCGGAGCGTGCTGCAGACCCGATGTCGCAGGCGTCGGCGGCAGGCCAGCCCGGGAGACCGGGTCAGAGGCAGGCGAAGCTGGAGACCCGGAGATGACCGGAGACCCGCTTGCTTCGCGGCTTCGGAGGCCGGGTGGGAACAGGTGCAAGCCCCAAAAAGCTGGAGCGTTCTCTAAAGGTGTCCGGGCCCACGCCAGACGAAGGGCCGAACCCTAGTTCTTCCCTATTTATCCCCTGCGTCGAGGATAACGCGGCGCGCATGCGCGCTCGCTCCTCCGCCTGGCAAACCTCCTCTCCACTATCCCCCAGCTCCTTCCCGCCCCATTTTCGCCCTCTCCTCAGTGCATGGGAGAGAGCGCTCCCGTTTTCCCTCTCGACCCGTTCCCTAGACCGGGAGAGTCCACTGCGAAAGGGAGCGCGACGAAACACGCAATGGGAGCGCGCGATAAATATGACTGGCGATTCCTGCTGGAATGTTTGGGAAACGTGCGAGGGCCGGACACTTCTGCCGGCGCTGCATCGTTGAGCGCATGGTAGTGACACGGGTACAGGGGTGGCGCTGTGCTTCTCGGCTAACATCCTGCCCTACGGAAGAAAAAAAAAAAGAAAAAGCACCGGTGTGCATCCACATTTTCGAGTTATCTGACGTGGGGCCACGTGGCTCCTCCAGCGCGACGCCAACAGCTCTCTCGCTCGCTCTTACTATATACCTTTCAGGCCTCCCTCCCTATATAGAGCGTCGTCGTTCGTGAGTCTGCTTTGTTTTGATACCTTGCACCACGACAAGTACGGAAGGTGATCGAACGTACGACATTTCAACCATTTACTGTCGTAGGCATTCGTATGGTCTAAACAGTCTTTGATGTTTGTTTAAAACTCTTTGAGCTCACTTAGCTCCAAATGACATAATGCCTGTGTAACGCTTGGAGGATTGCAGGAAACCTTCCTGGTTGCTATTTTTCTTCGCGCTGGCTCTGTTCTTTTACACGTTTTACAGCAGAGCTGTTATGGTCGAGGTTTGTCGTGTGTCGTAGATAGAAAATTATCATCATCATGAACCGGCCCGCGCTTAATCACCGCCAAAGCACTCTGTACAGATGGTTAACAAGAGCAGCTGAAACGTTTGGCCCCCGTGTTTATCACTGGTTTAATCCCGATGGTTCGTCGAAGTCTCCCTCAGTTCTTGGTTACATATTTACAGAAATCGTAATCGGTGTTTGCCGCCCGTGCATTCCCTTGCGAATTTTCAGTGGACCAGTGCTGTGAGTTGTGGCATTTGCCCAATTTTTGTGGCACATACACGCTGTAGGAGTTTTACAGCAGAGCTGTTATGGTCGAGGTTTGTAGTATACAGAGAGACGGAGAGAGAGAGAGAGAGGTGGGACTCGAACCCGCGTGCCCACGATCCGAAGGCAAGCGTCGTAACCACTCGGCTATCCAGGCACTCTAGCAGAGCATAACATAGCCACGGCCGCTGGATGAAAAAGCGCCTTGCATACTATAGTATAGTGTCACGTGGTCGTGACGTCTACGAAGGCAGCAGTCAGCACGTCAGCGATGAAACTTTATTTGGCCGAACTTGTGGCCGGGAAACTGAAAGTCAAACTACAGCAATACACTGATAGCGGCGAACAGAGCGTCGACCGTCGACCAGCTGCTCATGGCTGGGATGCGCCGTCTTTTATACATCACGCTTTCCAGTCTTATCACTGGTTGTCGCGCAAGCACTGGAATAATCTAGACTACTCGCGTCCTGCGTGGAATCTTAACAAAACGATCTACTACACTCGCGAAACTTCTCGAACACTGCGGCGCGGTCAGCGTTGATAACCGCCCTTGCTGGTCAAACCCGAATACATCAAAATAAAAGAAGAAGCGGGCGTGGCAATAGCAAGGGGGTGGAAAAGGGTAGTGAGAGTGAGGACAGATCTGAAGGTGAGGAGGAGAGGATAACGAGTATATATATATATATATATATATATATTCAAATGGGGGTGTTTTGCTTGAAGCAGGTCTACACGTTGCGTCGCGGAAGGCTTCTTGCAAGTCAGGTCAGGTTACCAGCGAGCGCGAGCGACAACCACAGCCACCGATTGTCGTCTTCCTCTTTCACAACAACAGAGCGTCTGTCATTCGCATTCAGTACAATTATTCCCCGCGCAATAAGGAGCCATCCTGGCGACCTAGGGGCCAGAAAACACAGGAGGATCGTAGCACTGTTTGAGTCTGGACACGTGAACAATTTCCTGGCCACGGCGGCGATGGTCAGAAGAAGGTTCCAGTGGCTCGATGAGGTAGTTCACCGGCGAAGTCTGCTGAAGTACACGATATGGACCGTGGAACTTGGGGACCAGCTTGGAGGAAAGGCCAGTAGTAGTACACGGCACACGCAGCCAAATGAGCGAGCCAGGATCGTAGGTAGTAGTGCTAGTGGACGCGTCGTGGTGGTGCTTCTGGCGCCCATGGTCTTGTGTTGTGAAAGAGCGTGCAAGTTGGCGGCATTCTTCAGCATATGTAGCTGCTTGGGATAGAGTTGTGGACTCTGAGGCATCGGGTCGGTACAAAAGAATAGTGTCCATAGTACAAGAAGGCTCGCGTCCGTAAAGTAGGAAAAAAGGGGAGAACCCAGTAGTGCTTTGAATGGCGGTATTATAAGCGAAAGTAATAAACGGTAGTTCGCGATCCCAATTGGAGTGATCTGACGAGATGTACATAGACAGCATGTCGCCGAGAGTGCGGTTGAAGCGTTCCGTCATCCCATTGGTTTGAGGATGATAGGCGCTTGTGGTGCGGTGGACGACGCGGCACTCACGCAGCAATGCTGTGATCACGTCTGAGAGAAACACACGACCGCGATCACTCAGCAACTCTCGAGGGGCGCCATGACGAAGGACGAGATTGTGGAGAATAAAAGTGGCAACGTCCTTTGCTGTCGACGAAGGAATGGGTGAAGTTTCGGCGTACCGTGTGAGGTGGTCGACGGCAACGATTATCCAACGGTTACCATCTGCAGTGCTGGGAAGGGGTCCGTAGATGTCGAGGCCGACGCGGTCGAACGGTCGGGCAGGGCACGGCAAAGGTAACAAGGCACCGGCGGCGTGTTGAGGGGGAGTCTTGCGTCTCTGGCATGTGGAACATGCCCGAACGTACTGTCGAATGAAACGGTACATGCCACGCCAGTAATACCGAAGCCTGATCCGAGAATAAGTTTTAAGGAAACCTGCGTGGCCGCATTGTGGGTCGTCGTGGAACGTCGAACAAATTTCAGACCGGAGGTGACGCGGAATGACGAGTAACCACTTACGGCCTCCGGGTGTGTAATTTCGGCGGTACAGCACGTCTTCGCGAGTGGTGAAGTGCTCGGCTTGCCGACGCAATGTCCGAGAAGATGGAGAAGGGGTCCGACCAGACAGAATGTCTAGAATGCAAGCAAGCCAAGGGTCCTTGCGTTGCTCGGAGGGCATGTCGGAGATGGTGAGGGCGGTGATATCACAGGTAGTAGGTGTGAAGCTGGCAGAGTCAGGAGACAGGGGTGAACGGGAGAGGGCGTCTGCGTCTGAATGCTTGCGGCCAGAGCGATACACCACGCGGATATCGTATTCTTGGAGCCGTAACGCCCATCGGGCGAGGCGACCACTTGGATCCTTTAGTGACGACAACCAGCACAGGGCATGGTGGTCAGTCACGACGTCAAATGGGCGTCCGTACACGTAAGGCCGAAATTTCTCAATCGCCCAAATAATGGCAAGGCATTCCTTTTCAGTGACAGAGTAGTTGCTTTCGGCTTTGGTAAGAGTTCGGCTTGCGTAGGCAACGACGTACTCTTGGAAGCCATCTTTCCGTTGCGCAAGAATAGCGCCTAGCCCGACGCCACTAGCGTCTGTGTGGATCTCAGTGGGTGCAGATGGGTCGAAGTGTCGCAGAATAGGAGGTGACGTGAGGATGCGACGCAGTTCGTCGAAAGCGTCGTCACAAGGGGGAGACCACGCCGAAAGATCACTAGAGCCAGCGAGGAGCTTGGTCAAAGGAGCGATGATGGTAGCGAAATTGCGGACAAAGCGCCGGAAATAGGAACAAAGGCCGATGAAGCTTCGGAGCTGTTTCATGGTAGTTGGTTTTGGGAACGCGGAAACGGCTGTAAGTTTGGTGGGGTCGGGAAGAATACCGTCCTTCGAAACCACATGCCCTAGAATCGTAAGCTGCCGAGCGGCGAAGTGGCACTTCTTCAGGTTCAATTGCAGTCCCGCAGCGGAGAGGCAAGCAAGAACTTGCTCGAGGCGGGTTAAATGGGACGCGAAATCGGTAGAAAAGATGACAATGTCGTCTAAATAACAAAGGCAAATATTCCATTTGAGGCCTCGAAGGATCGTGTCCATCATACGCTCGAAAGTAGCAGGCGCGTTGCAGAGGCCGAAGGGCATGACTGTAAATTCGTAAAGGCCGTCGGGCGTAACAAAAGCCGTTTTTTCGCGATCGGCCTCCGCCATGGGCACCTGCCAGTAGCCAGAGCGCAGATCTAAGGAAGAGAAGAATTCTGCTCCCTGTAGGCAGTCTAGGGCATCGTCGATGCGCGGCAGAGGATAGACATCCTTGCGCGTGATACGGTTGAGACGGCGGTAGTCCACGCAGAACCTGATGGATCCGTCCTTTTTCTTCACCAGCACAACTGGAGAGGCCCAGGGACTGCTGGACGGCTGGATTATTCCACGCTTGAGCATATCGTCTACCTGTTGATCGATGACACGACGTTCGGAAGATGACACACGGTATGGACGCTGTCTCAATGGTGCATGTTGACCGGTATCAATACGGTGGACAACTGCTGACGTTCGACCCAAAGAAGGCTGGTCGTGGTCGAAGGAGGCTCGAAAACGCTGAAGGAGTTGGACAAGCTGTTTCTGCTGCACAGGCGTAAGGTGGGAATCGACAGCTTTGCAGAATACGTCGATAGGATCAGCTGTGTCAGTTGCAGAAGTGATGGCACAAGGCAGTAGTGATGCCGTGTCTCCAAGTGTTGTATCGTCGAAAATCTCAGCAAAAGTAGTGAGGCTCCCCAGACATTCGCCGCGTAGTAGGAGCGACGGGCAAGCAGAGACGTTGCATGCGTAAAGTGCCGCAGAACCATTGCAAAATTTGATGACGGCAAACGGGAGGACGAAGGTTCGGTGACGCGCACTCGTTACAGATGGTTGAAACAAAACAGTAGAGTTAGTGGCAGCAGGCGAAAACACAGGCACTAGGACGGCGGACAAAGGCGCGATGTGGACGTCAGCTGCGGCAAACACTTTAGGGGGACTGCGGTCGTCGAGGTCAGGGCACGGATTCGACAACGTGAGTTCAGCACGAGCGCAGTCTACGAGGGCCTGATGGGTTGAAAGAAAATCCCATCCTAGAATGACGTCGTAGGATGATCGCGGAAGAACGACAAACTTGACGGCATACCGAACATCTTGAATCACAACACGAGCTGTGCACTGAGCCGAAGGCGTGATGTAATGCGATGTCGCTGTACGCAGGGCAAGATTCGTAAGCGGCGTGGTCACCTTTCTCAAACTGCGGCACAATTTCTCACTAATGACAGAAACGACGGCTCCTGTGTCGACAAGTGCACGTACGGCGATACCTTCGACTACTATATCAATTTCGTTGGGCGGATGAAGAGGTCTTGAAGAGTTCGACGACAACGCAGTTCTTGCCTCCGGAACTGCGGCTGTCAGTTTTCCTCTCGTGCGGGGCTAGGTCGGCGAAGCATCGGAGAGATGGATCGGCGACGGGGCGAAGACGAACGGCGTGAGTCGAAAGGGCGTCGAGGGGAAAACGAGTCAGCGACAGCCGAAGAAAGTCGTTGGGAATGCTGGGCAGCCTGATAATTGGAGGAAGCCACACCGTCCTGAGACTGGAAGCTGCGACGTCGACAGTAGCGGGCTATATGCCCCGCAAAACCGCACGCGAAACATATCGGCCGATTATCAAAGGTGCGCCATGGGCTGACGACAGAAGGTCCGGACGGCGAAGTAGGATGGGGTACCACAGTGCGTGTGGGCGGCGGCGTCGTGTAGAAGGATCCGGTGGCCCGGTAGGCGCCAGAAACAGATGGAGCCTGTGGTCTGGCAGCGACGGCCGCGTAGGTCAGCGGTGTAGTGGCAGGCGGTGATGGTAGTAGTGCCTGCGCGACTTGCGCCTGAATGACCTGACGAAGACGTGGTTCCAATGATGTCGCTGGTTCAGGTATTTGGGCCACAAGGGAAAGTTGACGGGCAACTTCCTCACGGATGAACTGCTTGATCTGTGGCAGTAAAACGGTGTGATCAGCAGCGACGTCATCGACAAGGGCGGAAACCTCAGCTGTAGCCTCGGCAGCATGGCGCGTCGAGACACGCTGTTTTCGCAACTCGTCGTACGACTGACAGAGTTGGACCACATCGGCGACAGTCTGAGGGTTGCGAGCGACAAGCATCTGGAACGTGTCGTCGTCGACTCCTTTCATGATGTGCTTTATCTTGTCCATTTCGGCGAGGGATGGGTCGACGCGCTTGCATAGGGACAAGACATCTTCGATATAGCTCGTAAATGTCTCGTCCCGGCGCTGGACTCGGCTACGCAAACGCTGTTCCGCGCGAAGCCGGCGCACGGCGGGACGACCGAAGACCTCGGTGATGGTTGCCTTAAAGGTCGACCAATTGGTGATGTCAGCCTCATGGTTTTTAAACCACAGGCTGGCCACATCAGCTAGGTAAAAGCGCACGTTGGTGAGCTTGTCGAAGTCGTCCCATTTGTTGGAAGCGCTTACGAGTTCATACTCAACGATCCAATCCTCGACGTCGTGCTCGTCGTTGCCGTGAAATACGGGCGGGTCGCGTTGCCGTGGCACGCCAGTACAGAAGATTGTCGTTGTGGTGGCAGCAGCTTGCGAAGGGCCAGGAGCAGTCATGTTGAAAGGTGATGGTAGCGTCCGATTGCGAAGTTCCAGGATGATGGGTACCCCGCACCTCCACCACTTCAAATGGGGGTGTTTTGCTTGAAGCAGGTCTACACGTTGCGTCGCGGAAGGCTTCTTGCAAGTCAGGTCAGGTTACCAGCGAGCGCGAGCGCGAGCGACAACCACAGCCACCGATTGTCGTCTTCCTCTTTCACAACAACAGGGCGTCTGTCATTCGCATTCAGTACAATATATATATATATATATATATATATATATATATATATATATATATATATATATATATATATATATATATGGTAGTGGGAAAAGCATCACGCAGACCACGATAGAACAAGGAATGAAGAAAGAGACTACGACTTTCGTTGGTTTGGCACTGTGTATTTTCACTAACGTTTCGTCTGGTGGACCAGACTTTGTCAAAGTAACAAGCACATCGTGGTGGGTTTCCTTATAAACACGCTTAAGTTAGGTAGTTTCAAGGAATTTATCGATAGCAAGAATGACAACATAAGATAGCGGTCACACGCAGTCAACATAGACTCATGCGCGCACATTTGGGACTCGTGGCAGTGAAGTCGGGTTACACAGAGTAAGATTGCACACGCAGTTAATAGGGCATTACACACTAGTGATATGACAGAATTATTGGATTGCACGTCACATGGAGGAAAAGGGGGGGATGACATCAGATCTGCGCTTTATCTAATTTTTTTCGCAGGAACGTAATCACATGCTAGCATTAAACTGCAAACAGTCTGAGATCGCAAACAGAAAATCTACGCAGCACTAAAATCAATTTTTGCTTTTTAACTTCTCCTGAAGTACGCTTCAAACACGTCAAGGTTAATACGAGAACAAACTAAAAAACTAAAGAAACAGCACAGACACCGTACATGATACACACAACTCAGTACGTCAACACGTAGTCTGGTACGAAAGCTGAAAAATAGTGGGCGATTACCAACGTAACCGTAGAGGAAACACGACCGATATTACAAATAGAGCTGCCTATACCGTTGAAGACCAGGTTATTTATATATATATACATATATATATATATATATATATATATATATTGTAGTGGAGCAGATGCACGAACGAGTATGCGCCTGTGAAAGAGGACGAAAAGACGACCCGCGCTCTGATTGCACGAGAGCCTGTACCGCCTCCGTCAGCGTTGCATTGCGTTGCCGTACGGTCCTTTTTTCGTTGCGACCTCGTTGCAACTTCATTACTCGAATAAACCTCATCGCATTTGGTGGAGGTTGCTGAGATCCCCAAACAGACCTGGAGCTCCGCTCTCGCAAGTTGGCCGAAAGACCACCGGACAACATGACTGACGCAGTCACTGCCCAGCCAGCACCACCGGCTGCCCCGTCCCCTTGCCCCGGCTCTACCCGTCAACGAGACCCGCCCATCTTCAGCGGAAGTGGTGAGCACGACGTCGAAGACTGGCTCTCCTTATACGAACGCGTAAGTGCCAGCAACAAGTGGGACGACGCCTCTAAGCTTGGCTACGTTATCTTTTACTTGGCTGACGTCGCTAAACTTTGGTTTACCAACCGCGAATCCGCCATCGCCAACTGGTCAGCCTTCAAGACCCTCGTAACTGAAGCATTTGGCCGACCAGAGGTCCGCAAGCTCCGCGCTGACCAGCGTCTACGCCACCGAGCGCAGCAGCCTGGAGAGACATTTCCCAGTTACATGGAGGATGTGCTAGACCTATGCAGGCGGGTTAACCCATCTATGCCGGAAGACGAGAAGATCAGGCACATCCTCAAGGGTATCGAAGATGGCGCATTCCAGATGTTGCTGGCGAAAAGCCCGACCACTGTGGAAGTGCTCGTCAGCCTGTGCCAGAGCTTTGACGAATTGCGTCGTCAGCGTTCCATCGCCCGGCAAAGTCTCCCATCACCAGATTCGATCTCGGCCGTCGCAGTCGCAAACGGCAACGTTTGCCAGGGCACACTTACCAACCAGATCAAGGACTTCATCAGAGAGGAAGTGGCCCGACAGCTCTCCCTGCTACCTCATAGCGACTCGTCCACCGCAACCCTGCCTCCGACACTGCAGCAGGCCATACGCACCGAAATTTGTGGCGCCCTCCCTGCAGTTCCGGCCCCTTACCCGCGCACTTCCATGCCGTCCCGCCTCTCGAGTTCCGACTACGCAACATCTGCTCCACTACAATATATATAATTACGGAGGTGAAGTGAAGGAAGACGAAGGGACACTAGACACATGGGCGCTGCTCACAACAATAAAGTTTATTCCTTGATCGCTTCGAACAAAAGTGCCTTCACTTACACGTTACAAAACCACGTGACCTTCGTGAGATACAGGAACCAGACAAAACCGGACGAATGAACAAAAAAAAACACTGCAGCGGAATCGCACAGTAGATAAATGTTTACGGTTTGCGCAGGAAACTAATTTCTTTCTCAGACAGCGTTAGCGAAGTCTTGCTGATACAAGAGCTACCGTAATAGTCAATCTGCTCACTTTCCACTATCAATCGGGTGACTTCGCAGTTGCTCCTTCTAACAATGACAGTTTTGTCAAACAATGGCACAGACGCGCATCCTTGGCAATGTATTGCCAGAAAACCATCTGCGGGCGTCTTATTGCATTTATATATAGTGGTGCTCTCGAAGACGATCGTTCACGCACCTTCCTGTTTGTCCGATATAAAAACGCTGGCAGGATAACGGAATGCGATAAACAACGCCTGATTTGCACTCAACAAACTTTCTCTTGTGGTTCTTACCGCACTTGTCCTTAGTCTTCGTTGGATTAGTTTTTTTACACAAACTTAAGAGTTTCTCAGGCGCTGTGAAAACAACCTGAACATTGTCCCGAGCCGTTATTTTCTTTAAGTTGTGCGATATCTGGTGGATATACGGAATTACAGCTACATTGCGTTTGTCAACAGCAAGACTTACGTTGGTGCTACTTACGGCACGACTAGCTTTTAGGTGCCGCAGTGCACCTTCAGCTACCGATACTAACAAATCAGTGGGATAACCGGATGTCAAAAGTCGCGACACTTGCTCATTGAAGCTGCTTTGCATCAGATGGCAACAGGACTTATCGAGTGCATTATTAAAACACAACTTGGTGATGCCACGCTTTATCAATTTGGAATGGCAGGAATGAAATGGTAAAAGCGCCTTATTATCCCTGGGTGCGTAACACCAACAGGTGCGCTGATATTTGAACAAAAAAGATACATCTAGGAACCTTAGGGTTCCGTCAACAGGCGTTTCGACAGTCAAAACAAGGGGTTGAAAACATTTACGCATAATCGATACGATGTCATCGCATTCATGCTGGAAAAGCTCCACAGGGCAGTCAACGAACACAATAAAATCATCTACATATCTGAAGATTTGCAAGCAGGTTCTACGTGACGCTAAGCATAGGGACAAGGCACGATCAAACATTGCTAAAAACAGGTCACTTAAAACAGGAGCCAGACAGGAGCCAATGCAAACTCCTTTCTTTTGTAAATGAGGATGAGTATTCCATTCCATGAAGGTTGACGAGAGGTAAAACTGAAGCATTTCTAAAAAACCACTGACAGCGACACCAGCTTCACAGGAAAATTTTACAGGCCCATACTCATGAATGCATTCTTCGACGCATCGTAACAAGTCATCATGCGGTAAGCAATAATATAAATCTGCCACATCTACGGAAAAAGCTTTGAGGGACACGTTTTCATGAGCCTTTACGAAATCTAAAAGTTATAATTTCTTACGAGAAATGGATCATTGATTTTCAACCGCCTGAGCATGCCATTTAAATAGGACGCGACTTGGTTTTGCCACGTGCCTCTCTCAGAAATAATTACCCTGAAAGGAATACCTTCTTTGTGTGTTTTGGCACTAAAAAATAAGTTTAAAGAATTGTTGGC
Source organism: Rhipicephalus sanguineus (assembly GCF_013339695.2). NCBI lineage: Eukaryota > Metazoa > Arthropoda > Arachnida > Ixodida > Ixodidae > Rhipicephalus > Rhipicephalus sanguineus. Next base: position 166,648,736 of record NC_051176.1, read on the forward strand.
ACATTTTACAATACTTTTCCGCAAATTCTCAAGACCGAGGTTTTTACAAAGTTCTAGTGCACGGGCTTTTACCTTAGGCAAGGACACAGCCCTTTTCTCATTAAAAAAATGGCTGGTACAGCTTTTCCAGCCTTTTCTAAATAAGTATCGCGTGAGAATAGGGCAAACCCGCCCTCCTTGTCTGCGGGAAGAACGCAAAGAGAATTATCATTAAGATATGACAAAACACGCTTCATTGGAATGCCGTTAGAGCAGAGCTTACTTCGAAGCAGGATGTCCACTCCCTCAGAGTTCAGCCTTGGTGCCTCGTCTTCGGGAACCCGCTTTGAAACCCGGCGCACAACACTCAGAAGCTTCGCATTTGTCCTTTTGGAGTCCACTGCAAACTTGGGGCCGAGTTCAAGGACACGCCGAACACTGTCTGGAATCGAAAGGCCTTCGGGAACGTGAACACTGTTGCTGGCTTTTTGATGAGACTTACCGGTAAGATTCCGCAGCTGTCGCAATTGGACACTCCAAAGGTGCTCCGTGACTTGGTCCGCAAGGTGCCGGAACTGCATAACCTGTGTGTAGGCAACGTCAGGTTCGAACGCATGGCACAACTGCACACTCAGTTGAGTTCGCAGCAAACGAGCCTGTCGGTGCCACTCAGAACGTAGAATATTCATAATTCTACGGCCATGGCCCGTAGATGGGATAAAACCCCCAAAGAGGGCTAAGACGTCTTGAGGAATGACGCCGTTTCGAATGCAGAAACTAAGAGTACGAGCTCTGCACATGGCGGTAGCGAGATAGGCAACTGTTCGACAAGGATCTTGGAAAACATGAAGAAAGATGCCCGTTGAACGAGAAATATAGTCTACGAGCGTAGCGATGTGGCCTTCTTAGCGCTGGTGTAGACGAGGACACATAGGAAGAGACACTAGACACATGGGCGCTACTCACAACAATAAAGTTTATTCCTTGATCGCTTCGAACAAAAGTGCCTTCACTTAAACGTCACAAAACCACGTGACCTTCGTGAGATACAGGATCTTGTACAGGAACCAGACAAAACCGGACGAATGAACAAAAAAAAAAAAACACTGCAGCGGAATCGCACAATAGATAAATGTTTACGGTTTGTGCAGGAAACTATCTATTGTGCGATTTATCTATTGTGCGATTCCGCTGCAGTGTTTTTTTTTTTGTTCGTTCGTCCGGTTTTTTCTGGTTCCTGTATCTCACGAAGGTCACGTGGTTTTGTGACGTGTAAGTGCAGGCACTTTTGTTCGAAGCGACCAAGGAATAAACTTTATTGTTGTGAGTAGCGACCATGTGTCTAGTGTCTCTTCCTATGTGTCCTCGTCTACACCAGCGCTAAGAAACTGCCTTTCCATTATGCACCAACAAGAAGACGAAGGGCTGGAGAGCCTGACTGGCGCGCGAGTGTGGTGGTCAGCCATCTTGACTCTTTCAGCAATTATTCTTTGTAAATACATATTGTATATACTCAAACAACCCCGAATCATATTGGTGGACGCGCTGGGTACTGCAGCAGGCAACGGAGCTCCGCAGCGGACGTCGCATCGCCCTCCCAACCATGGCTAACGTTGAGCCTTCCGCATCAACGTCGATGTCTCCATCAACGTCGCCATAACCACCACTTGTTTTCGTGCCACCTAAGTATCCCGGTACATTCTGTGGGACCGATGGAGTCGACGTTGAAGACTGGTTGGTCATGTTTGAACGCGTGAGTGTACCAAACAGATGGGATCCCACACTTCAGCTGGCCAATGTGTTATTTTACTTGAGGGGCACGGCAAAGGTGTGGTTCGAAAACAACGAAGAAGAACTCACTAGCTGGGACCAATGCAAAGAAAAGTAGCGAGAGGCATTTGGCAAACCCGCCGGCCGTAAGGTCGCCGCCAAAAAGGAATTGGACTGACGTGCCCAATCTTTCACGGAATCGTTACCTCTCATTTATTCAGGACGTGTTGACTATCTGCCACAAGGCCGACAATGACATGACGGAAGGTGAGAAGGTCGGGCATGTGCTGAAGGGGATCGCCGACGACGCATTCAACCTCCTGATGGGCAAGGGCTGTTCCAACGTGGATGCGATCATCAAGGAGTGTCGTCAGTTCGATCTAGCAAAAAGCCTTCGCATTCTGCAACCGTTCGCCAGACTTCCAAACACCGCTGCCGCGTCGACGTGTGAAGACCAGTCGACACCGCAACATCCTTCGCCGCCAGAAGACCTGACACGAATTGTTCGTCGTGAAATGGAAGCGATGGCGCCCTCAGCATTCTATTGGCGCAGCACCGATGCCGCCCCTGTTACCGTTCCTCTCGTTCAAGCCATCGTTCGTCAGGAGCTGGAAAATATTCCGTGTATTCTGTCGCCACGCCCGGAGTCAACGAACGCCCTTCTGCTATGTCCTCCTCAAACCGACGATTCTCTCCACGTTCTCGCAACCCGGCTGAGTGGCGAACTGCAGATGACCGCCCAATATGTTTCACCTGCCACCGCGTTGGACATATTGCTCGTTACTGCCGCAGCACATGGTCCTCGGTACCTCGTGCAACGACCAATAAGACCTGTTTTGACGGTAATACCCACTACTTTTCACCCGCTCCCGAGTCCAACGCCGCTGACAATGCCGCTAGGAACACTTGGTACAGCCGCTCGCCTTCGCCACGTGGAGACCAATCTCGTTCACCGCAAACACGTCGCCCATCGTCCCGTTCGCCACAGCCACGACGCCTATCGTCCCCCGTGGCTTTCGGCTGCACCATTCCGGAAAGCTAAGAAGTGCAGCCCCCGGAGGTGGTGCTGCATTGACGACTACGGCAGCAAATCCTCTCTCTGTACCCACTAGACGAAGTGTCATTGACGTTAAAGTAGACGGCGTACCTCTCCAAGCACTTGTCGACACAAGCGAACATATCAGTAATGAGTTCAAGCCTACGCACATGTTTAAAGAAAGTCCTCATACCAGCCGCCTATGGTTCTTGGTCTCTGTACTGCCCGCTCAAGTATAGTCGACCAACCTACTTCAGTCATCTTCGCCGTGATTGCTTACGACAAATAAAGTAACAGCGCGAATGAAACAAGGACGACAAAGGAACGAAGACCACGGGACAAGCGCTGACTGCCAACTGAATGTTTATTTCAAGAAAAACCAGCCTTTTATACATTCTCAGAATGAACATGCGCACAACACTCGCTAATCACACTCTCAATCTTTCTTTTAAAAAGTTTATTTCTCTCTCCGAGAGTAGAAGAGAGGGCGAACTGATACACTTATCACCTTCGTTATGGATCCAAAAGGCCTCTAAAATTTCCCTTTCCTTCTTAGATTTTTCTTTTCCTATAAATTTCGTTTTTTCAAACATGGGAACACATGCGCACTTCTTACAGTGGTCAACTAAATGACTGCCATATCCATTTTTTACGTTATTGCAGTGCTGACGCGCGCGATCGTCGAAACGTTGTCCAGTCTGACCTATATAAATTTTCCCACAACTCATGGGAATTAGATACAAGACATCACTCGTGCATTCTCTGAAGCGGGTTTTGTGTTTAGTGGAGCATGCGGGAGGTTTATTTCTTGGTTTCATGCGTGCACATATCGAAGACAGCTTGCAAGGCGCACTGAAAAGCAAGTTAACATTGTGCCTATTTGATACTTTCTTTAAATTGTGTGACAACTTGTGCAAGTATGGAACTGCGTGCACTGGTCTCTTGTCTTGCCCTTTTTCTTTTTTGCCTGGTTCTGTTTTTGCTCTCTGCAGGATTGTTTCGCACACGGACGTGATGACAGAATGGGGAAAGCCTGCGTCTAGTAACCGTGCTAGCTGAATCCTCAGGCTACCTTCGCGCTGTTACTTTCTTTGTTCTAATTATGAACCAACTAGCCCTCATCAAGTTGTTACTATTGCTTACGACGTTATATTTGGACTGGCCTTTTGGCAAATCATTCTGCTCTTTTCGATAGCTCTACCGGCGTCCTTCAGCTCGAACTGCCTCAGCTCTTCGCTGCTCCCAACGCTACCCCGCCGCGACTGTGCTCACTTCAAGACGTGCGTTTGTCACCTCGGGCAGCCACCTTCGTCGTTTTGACCCCACAGCCGCAGGTTCCCGACAGTGAATATGTCCTCTATACCCTCGTTGACGTTCTTCTGAGCCGGAACGTTGCCGTTCCGCACACACTCGTGACTGTCACCGACAACCGTACCTCGCTACCACTTCTAAATTTCAGCTTGTGCCCTCAAGTACATCCCCGTGGCATGTTCTTGGCCACATATCTGATGCTGACGAATTTGAAATTGCAACTCTCACAACCGAGACTGATTTACTTCCGCCTACTGCGACTAACAGTTCATCTACTTTGCCGGATGATTTCTCGAAGACGATTGCACCAAACCTCAACCCTGCACAGGCCAATGACATTCGTCGCCTTCTCGCGTCGTACAGTGACATTTTTTATTTTGACGACAGACCTCTAGGGCAAACGGCCGTCGTCCAGCACCGTATAAACACCGGTGAAGCGAGTCCTATTCGTCGGCGCCCCTATCGTGTCTCCCACACTGAGCGCAGAATTATCCAAACGGGAGTCGAAAAAATGCTCAGCAAAGGTGCCATCGAACCATCAGACAGTCCTTGGGCCTCCCCTATAGTCCTTGTTAAGAAAGAAGATGGTAGCTGGCGCTTCTGCGTTGACTGTCGCCACTTAAACAAGATCACACGAAAAGACGTATACCCGCTACCACGCATCGATGACGCGTTGGACTGTCTGCACGGAGCTGCATACTTCTCGTCTATTGATCTTCGGTCCGGCTACTGGCAGATTTCTGTCGATTCAATGGACCGCGATAAAACTGGCTTCATAACACTTGATGGTTTATACCAGTTCAAGGTCATGCCCTTTGGCCTATGCAATGCTCCTGCGACATTCGAACGGATGATGGACTCTCTACTGCGAGGTTACAAGTGGTCTACTTGTCTTTGTTACCTTGACGATGTGATTGTCTTTTCTTCCACCTTCGACAGCCACCTGACGCGTCTCGCTGCAATTCTCGCAGTCTTCAGAGCAGCTGGTCTTCAACTGAATTCCACGAAATGCCAGTTTGGCCACCCTCAGATTACCGTGCTGGGCCATCTTGTAAACGCTGACGGCGTCCAACCAGATTCTGAAAAGATCCACGCCGTTCGCAGCTTTCCTGTGCCCCGCTCTACTTCTGACGTGCGGAGCTTCATCGGCCTATGCTCTTACTTTCCTCGTTTTGTGAAAAATTTCGCCGACGTTGCTTGGCCACTAACAGATCTGCTGAAGGACACCACATTCTCATGGGGTCCTGAGCAGGCTCAAGCGTTCACCGCTCTCATCGGCTTCTTGACTACTCCCCCCCATACTTGCCCACTTTGATCCATCTGCTCCAACAGAAGTCCGCACCGACGCAAGCGGGCACGGTATCGGAGCAGTTCTCGCTCAACGGCAGCACGGTCGACAGTGCGTGATAGCTTACGCCAGTCGCCTGCTCTCTCCCCCCGAGAGAAATTATTCCATCACCGAAAGAGAGTGCTTGGCTTTAGTTTGGGCTGTCGCCAAGTTCCGGCCATACCTATTTGGCCGCATGTTCTCCGTCGTTACGGACCACCACGCTCTCTGCTGGCGCAATTCTCTGAAGGACCCGACTGAACGTCTTGGTCGCTAGGCTTTGCGGCTCCAGCAATTTTCGTTTACAGTCACCTACAAGTCTGGACGTTTGTACAAGGATGCAGACTGTCTTTCTCGTGATGCGGTGAATCCTCCTGACCCTGCTGCGTATGATCCGGACAGCTGCGTAATGTCTTTTACTGATGTGAGCGATATGCGCAGCGAACAACGTCGGGATGAGTCATTGCGCGCTATCATCGACGCCGTCCAGTCTATCAGCAACGACGCCACATTTCGTATGTTCGTGCTGTACGACGGCATCCTCTACCGCCGCAACGTCAGCATTGAAGGCCCTGAGTTCCTGCTCGTCGTTCCTCGCCATCTAAGGCCCGTCATACTCGAACAACTTCACGACGCACCGACGGCGGGACATCTCGGAGTTTCGCGCACATACGACCGCGTGTAACCTCGGTTTTTCTGGCCTGGAATATACCGCTCCGTGCGTCGTTATGTTGCTACTTGCGACCTATGCAAACGCCGGAAAAGGCCTCCTCTGCCGCCTGCTGGATTTCTCCAACCAATCGAAGTTCCCTCTGAACCATTCTATCGCGTCGGCCTTGACCTGCTTGGCCCTTTTCCGGCGACGATCCTGGGAAATAAGTGGATCGCCGTCGTTACAGATTATGCGACACGTTACGCCATCACGAAGGCCATGCCAACTAGTTGCGCCACTGACGTCGCGGATTTTCTTCTTCACGACGTCAGCCTCCTCCATGGTGCACCCCGACAGCTGCTGACGGACCGCGGCCGCTCTTTCTTGTCCCGAGTTGTCGACGACCTCCTTCGATCTTATGCCACAGAGCACAAGCTGTCTACCGCCTACCATCCACAAACTAATGGTCTTACTGAACGTCTTAACCGCACACTCACAGAGATGCTTTCGATGTACGTCTCTCAAGATCATCGCGACTGGGACGCCACGTTGGCCTATGTGACTTTTGCATATAATTCCTCTCAACATGACACCACGGGATTTTCACCTTTTTATCTTTTGTATGGTCGCCACCCCACATTGCCGTTTGACACCGTCTTGCCTTCCGCGCCATGTGCTACCATGTACGCTCACGACGCCATTGACCGGGCTCACATGGCTCGTCAAGTCACTCGATCTCGTCTCGCCACGTCGCAGGATATGCAAAAAGCCCGCTATGACCACCGGCATCGTAATATGAAGTTTGCCCCAGGGGATTGGGTGCTCCTTTGGTCACCATGTCGCCGTGTAGGGCTCTCCGAGAAACTCCTGTCCCGCTACTCAGGACCCTACCAAGTCCTGCGTCAAGTTAGCGACGTGAATTACGAGATTGCGCCGTTGCACTTCGATTCTTTAGGTCCGCCACCTGTTGACATTGTGCATGTTTCGCGGATGAAGCCACACTTCTCTCGCACTTCATCGCCGGACATGCGCCGAGACGGCGCTACAACGCCCGGGGGTGCTGTTACGGAGATGAAGTGAAGGAAGACAAAGGGCTGGAGAGCCTGACTGGCGCGCGAGTGTGGTTGTCAGCCATCTTGACTCTTTTACCCATTCTTCTTTGTAAATACATATTGTATATACTCAAACAACCCCGTACCAACATTATATATATATATATATATAATATATATATATATATATATAATATATATATATATATATATATATATATATATATATATATATATATATATGGAAGAAAGAGTAAAAGAGAAAAAGAAAGAGAAAGAAATAGACAGGGATAAAAAGAGATAGGAAAAAACAGACACAAACAAAAAAATAGAAAAAAAGGAGAGCAAGCATAGCCTTGTATAGTATAGTAAAGCAAGGACTTATAAAGCGAGATGAGAGGGTAAAAGCCTAGCCAAGCCAGGACCAGGTTGGTGCACACCAGCTCTGCTCTGACCCAGCCTTGCGCGTCTTAGTGCAAGCTTAGAGGTGTGCACGGGCTCCGGGTAGCCCGAAAGCCCGAGCCCAGCCCGGCCCACGGGCCGGGCTCGGGGTACGCCGACGTCTCATCTTGGGTCCGGGCCGGGCTAGGGCTGCTTTGTTTTTATCGGGCGGGCAGGGCCAGGTGCAAAGCCCAGATCAAGATAAAAATATAGACGTTGTGCTAGAATTGTTTTCCTGCACGTAGCGCTGGAAAACAGAATTATTCAGTGAGTGAAGTGACAGTGACAAGAACGTACCAGTCACACAATATGAGCTTTTGTGATTACCTATCCATGCAACCATCCTTCTGTCCTGCATCTGAGGTACTGAACTTCTGGAACTAACAGTCTAAGAAATTCGGCAGATCCCACGTGGGATTCGATGTAATGCGAAGCATGCAGCGGGAAGGTGACTGTGGCGCAATTTTTTACATTGAGCGAGACGTTACGAAACGACGCTAAAGATAGGCACAAATCGTATACGCACACACATATGTTGAAGAGTCGCACATGTGTTAGATAACCGGTTGTTTACAGTTGCGTAAAGATGCCAACAGCAACATAGGTATTACCAACACCAGACGCGGTAAGCCGATATGTAGTGCTTATATATACTTGTCCGTTATGATGGAGAACGCACCGTTTCACGAACCCGTGTGCATGTGTGGAAGGGGTTCTTGACAGTTCTCAGCTAGATGGCGGCGAGCGGAATGTTTTTGTTATTGTAATTGATGTGCGCAACGCAGACCTCGCCGATTCCGCTGCTTGTGCGTTTGCGTTCGGTGTCGGTCGGTCGGCGAAGTGGGATGCGGCCTATGTTGAAGTTGCGCATCGCCGTGTTCTCATACGTGCACACGCCACCGCACTTGCAATGAAGCCGCTTGCTGTGGACGACACATTGGAATCCCGTGATTGCAGTGGGCTCATCTCTCCAGGTTTCAGAAAGTACTGCTAACACGCCAATTTCTGTGCGCAGAGCGTCTTTTTCGAGGTCGTGGGCGTGCACAGACTGTACGTTGAGAGCGGCGAGCGTGAGGTGATTGTTGTGGTTGTGGCACCGAATGAAGGTGGTAGCCCGGTCCCAAACCATGTCCAAAGGCCTGTTTGCTAGCCGGGTAATGTCGTTGACAGACTGTGTCGATAGAGCCGGCGACATGTCGGAACCTGAAGTCACCTTTTGCGTTGGTGAGGTGTAGGCCGTCGAGGCTGGCAGCCCTGGAAAGTGCTACGTAGACCAACTTCAGTGGATGGCGCTTATTGTATCCGAAGACTGCCTGGGTGTATGTGGACTTTTGTGACTTACATACAGTTATGGCGTTTTCTTGCGCAAGGGGAAACTGTGCCCTCTTACACGAGATATTTTTCTGGCGTATGTCGTGCTTGAGGTGGTTCGCAGTCCCACGGGCACTCATTTCAGTTCTATTGAGGGTGCGAGGTAGTGATGTGCTTCGTCCTGGCTGGGACGACAATGCCTACCGTGGACGATGGAAATTCATGTCACAGTTGCACGAGGTTGCCGTGTTAATCACGATCGATGTGCCATAAGGTGCCCATGTTTTCATTATCGAGGCTGTCGCTTACGTCGATGTTGGCCGTGATCATGTACGGCTTGCCGATGCTCAGGTTAATTGAGGCCGGCATGCTAACCATCTCGCTTGCATTCATGTTGGCCACATTGGTCAGGGCATCCCTGTGTACCTGCTCGTTCTTATTGGCTGTGTTCCAATTCTGGACAGCATCATAGAGAGTCTACGCTGACAGCTTAGAAGACAGCATCGAGGTCATGTTGTCCGACAAATGGAACGCGTCTAGAAGACGTCTACGCGACGTGATGCCACCTAGCGTCGAGAACAGAAAGCTAAGAAAAACAAACGTAAATGTTCTTTCTTTAGCCTCTTTCGTGTTCAAACCTATGAAAAAATTAACGTAGCTTACATTGAGCGCCTGGAAAAGCGCCTACTGGTGTACAGACGACCATACCGGCGAGATCCGAGCTACGCGAGCATTGCGCTGAGCCGCCATCTAGTTTAGACAGCAAAGTAGCCTGCATCGTTTTTGTCTTTCTCGAAGCTGTCTATTTTGCCGGCTACGTGAGAATTGGAATGGGACTTAAGATGGCCGCTGTCCACTTAGCTGTCTATTTAGCCGTCTACGGTGAGTATTGGAACACACCCACAGCCAGTAATGTATCGCATGCGGGATGACATAACACGTTATCCACAGCGTCGAGGCAACGTGCGTTATAGCGGTCGACGTAAGCATTGCTGTAGTATAGCCGTATGAAATCAGGGCACTTAGCGGCGGCTTCGTCATGTGTCACAAAGTGGCTCTCAATCAATATGACGTCATCCTCGGTCAGCATGAGGCCATCGCCCAGCCTCATATGAAATGAAGGGAACACTAGCTGCGTCATTCTGGCGGACCACGTGGACGAGTGGACGGCAGTCGAACGTCTTCCAGGGGTGTTCTCTGTTCAGCTCCCTCACTTGCCTTGCGTTTCAATGTGTATGTTCGCCGTTAATGTGTTGATTGAGACTGTGAATCACCTGTGGCACATCCCAGCATAACATGAACTGTGGTATGCGAGTATGTGCCACGCGTGACTGAGGGAAAGGATTTCAGGACGTACGCGACAGGCCTGTTGCGTTATTACAGACAGACAGACAGACAGACAGACAGACAGACAGACAGACAGACAGACAGATAGACAGACAGATAGATAGATAGATAGATAGATAGATAGATAGATAGATAGATAGATAGATAGATAGATAGATAGATAGATAGATAGATAGATAGATAGATAGATAGATAGATAGATAGATAGATAGATAGATAGATAGATAGATAGATAGGAGTAAATATGTAATCCTTATTGCTTAGGTATAAGATTTGATAACCAGCACTGCAACCACAATTGATGGTGCACTGACATTATGCCTGCATAGAGTCTTTTTCCAAAGTAGCTTGCGTGGCTCTGTGGTAGAATACCTGACTACCACGCAGAATTCTTGGGTTCGATTGCTGCTTGGATCTTGATTTTTTTTCTTTACATTCGAGGGGTGAACGCTGCCGATGTCGGTTTCTGTTAACGCTCTCGCATTTAAATTACCAATGTCTGTTCCCGCCGTTCCTGGGTAGATATAAATTGTCAATCACCTGTGGCGCATACCCCCAAACAGTGGCCCGTGGTATACGGGTATGCGCCACACGATTCTGGGGGAAAGGGTTTGACGACGTACGCGACGGGATTTTCACGTGGTTCATGTCATGACCAAACAGTCATATTCGTCAAACCCTCTTACCCTCCTATACCAATTTTGGTCAGCACCAAGTTAAGGAGGCGATCACGAGAGCACCCAGATGTAGGCGGCTAGATAGATAGATAGATACGTGGATAGAAACGCTCAAAGTGTCTTACATTCGCTAATAAATGCTTCGCATTTGAAAATATTTGGTGCGCGTGGCAATCGAACCCGGCCTTCTGTGTGGCAAGCAGGTGTTCTACCACAGAGCCACGCCATTGACTTTCTTCTTTAATACTTGAAACTGCTTCGGAAAAGAAGCACTATACGAATGTCACTAAAACTCACCAAAGTATTTCTCACCCGGACTCACTCAGACTCAGGCTTACGGCTCGATCTGAGTCTGAGTAAGTTTGAGTGAGTCTGCCGACCAATGGTTGCCAGTAAATTCGGAATATGGACATATCATTAGCGAAAGGGGCTAGCAAACAGCAATAAATAAATAAATAAATAAATAAATAAATAAATAAATAAATAAATAAATAAATAAATAAATAAGCTGCTGAAGAGAGAGAAATCCCTTGTAAGTGTACTTGGCCTGCATTTACGAAACATCGCGTTCGTAAGTGCTGAGAACCACTGGCCAGTTACCTTCGCTATGTGCGTAATCATGACTAACTGGCATCTGCTCTTAGCAGCAGTGCAAGCGTGAGAATTTATTTTATTTTCTGTTAGCAGTTTTTTGTGATGTGTTTAAATAGTGGAAATTTTGCTTCTAGCGCACTCGCTGTGAATTTGAAATCTGTGCAGCATTCAAGAAGGAACAACTATCTTTCGATTTACTCAGTTTTGGTTAATCTTGCTATTATATTGCTTTAAGCACTTATGTCAGCCCTGGCAATTTAATTTCGGTTATGACCCGGAAGACTACCACTATTTTGTTGGTGAATTCCTCAAAGTGGTTATGAGCCACACTTTGGCTGGCCAACAACAACCTTCGTCTTCATGCTGCACGGCGATTCTGCAAGCAGAACTCTTGGCAATATGTTTAGCTTTGCGGAAGTTACCCCTAAATCCGACAAGAGTAACTATTGTCACAGATTTTCTTTCTGAATTTCGTGAACTTAACGCGTCTACACATTCGGCCACTTTGAACACATTTTTATTCAGTAGTTGCCACCTCATTTACGTTCAGTACATTTAATATTAGTGCCGGACCAGCGATGAGTTCATCTTAATGAAGACGCTGATCAACTTGCACGCGCATTATGAAGTAGCGCAGTTATCATTGTGCTGCCGACTGCTGTTCATATTAATGCGGTTTGATATAGGCAGTCATTTTTTTCACAGGACAGAAAAAAACTCATACGGTCCTGAGGCATTTGCCTAAAAGACGATTCGAAGGCAAAGTCCATCCGGTACGCTATGATTCATGATCATTTTGCGAAGTAGCGAAGTAGCCAATGCGCGTCTGTAAAGCAATATGTGCACCAACATAGCATCACACTGCGCTGACGTTGTGGCTGGTGATGAGGAATTATGGCTGAACACTTTGTTGTGGGTACACAGCTTTAAACCACATACTCGTTACGCGGTTTACCTGGTGCGGCCTGCTGCGGTTCTACGCTTCGGCCACTGAATATTACATGTGTTTAACGTGACTCCTCTACCTACATGACACCTGTATAGGGTCTTTTTCCGAAGTTTCAAACGCTGGCGTGACTCTGCGGTGCAAGGCTTGACTGTATCGTGGAATGCCTCCGTTCCTGTTTGCCTACTTTTTCATTTCTCGTTCTGCCTGAGGCGCCAATGGCTGATGAGGCATTTAAAGGCCTTCGCCTTAAGAACTTTCACTAACAGAATTCACAGAATTTATTCGTTTGCAGTATTGCTAGAATCGGCATGGTGCCCTACCGGACGATTTATTTAACAAGACAGCTCCATTTAACAACTCCGCGATGCCATATTCCGCCGCTAAATTTTTACTTATATCAGAGCTGGCAATATCTCTTTGATGCTAAATCTTCAATGAGTCGCAAAACAATCGATCACATTCTTTTACTGTGTCGACGATTTTCAATTCAACGAAAACAATTTTGAAAATTCCGCCTCGTGACATTCGGCTGCCCTTATGCAGCGCAGTGTTACTCTCACGTGGAGTATCGGTGTTGGGATATAACAACAGGGAAGTTTAGGGAGCAGCCTAAAATTCATCATCATCAATTACATCTTTGGTACAAAACGAATACCTTGTTATTATTTCCCATGCTTACGTGCTTCAGATCTTTCTCCTTTATTAACTTTAAATATAATCCTACCCACAAAGTATTTAGAATATTATTATCAAAATATAAAATTTTACGTTATCCTTCACTTGAACTCGTCACCATAATTTTTAGTATTACTGTGGTAACTTTATTTATTTGTACTTTTTTCCTGTCTCAGCAAGGCTTACTAATTGCTATGACCTAATTCATAGCTTGTCTCGTATAGACTACCTTCGTGTCTTTATTTGACCGAGTTATTTATTTATTTATTTATTACTGGCATCATTGTTTCTTCGATACACGACCCGATTCATGGCCTATCACCCACAGTTGGTGAGTGTCATTAGTAAACAGGCATCACCAACATCATAATCATCATCATCGTTTTCCTTTTAAAGGGGTACTGACACCTTTTTTCGAAGGCGAGTTTACTATGCCATATAAATATCCTGTATGCAGAGACGGCTCTGAGCAAGTGTGAAGCTCAGCAAATGCTGATAAGATATTTTAATTTGATATTAAAGTCATTTTTTCCATGGCGCACCTACTGACATCGACACTAGCCTGACGTCAGGCTACAGTACAAATTCTGGTGACTTCACGCAGCAGTCTAGCTAGTTGTGATGACGTTGGGTACCAAAACTTCCAAGATGGCCGCTTGTGCGTCATCAAAACTTCCAAAATGGCCGCTTGTGCGTCACAAACGGAGCCATGGTGCTACAGTGACGGTGCGGAGCGGCCGTGGAAACGTCACTTTATACTGTGCGAGCACGTGACGAGAAGCTCATACCGTGTTGTGACGTCAGGGTACAGTAGGAACCGAAACTAGCTTTTAAAAACATACTGTAATGACTTTTCCAGGGCGCGCTCGCGCTTAGCACTGCTTTTTCTAGGCTCTTGAGGGCTTGACCTTTCATTTGACGCAAAAAAACAACAACTGAAAATATTCGTGTCAGTACCCCTTTAAGTACTTTCAAACTTGTCGCTATGGACAAATTCACAGTGGTTGCAGATAACCACGAACTTTGTACAGACAGATTGTCGCATGATACCCTGGTACTTAATGAAAATGCAGATGAAACTGCATGTTACAGAAGGCGCCGCGCGCCGGCAGTGGATCTGAAGACGTGGCAGTAGAATTTCTCGTAGCTGTAACGTGGTTTCACACGGCCCTCCTCATGCCTATGATGCGACCGGCGTATTATAAATGTGACAATTTGCTTATGTGCAACTAGGTAATTCTAGTGGTCTGGGTAGTAAGATGTCAGTGATACCATGTGGATTCGAACATTTTTGTTAGAACGTTTTGGGCAGGAAGTGATCAGTTATTTGTGTGCCCTATCGTCCTGCATGGTGGTGCTATGCTGTCGTCGAATGTAAGTCTTCTTTTTTGTCGGAATTAACTTATTCCGAACACTTGTATGCGTCTTCGGTTCACCGAAACATACACGAAGATGTCTTGCCGCACGCAACTTGTTTTCCATTAATTCTGAGAATTATTACGATATCGTCAGGGATTGCGCAATAATCGCACCAGAGGGAGAAAAGAGAGAGCAAACACAGCAGACGAAGGGCAGAGAGGGGAATGTCCAGTAGCCCGACGGTGACGTGCAAGCAGCAACATCACGCTGGTACAGTTGCAGGCATCAGCAGTTCAACTGCGCTTTACTGCGTGAGACTGGCAGGAATTGACTACGCTAGTAGCGTCAACATTTGCATTCGTGCAAACGATTGTCAGAAGCTGTTAAAATGATATCTCACCAACTAGCCCAGCTCTCAACCCTACCGATTGTCAGTGCCTCGGATTTCGCACTTCAATTCTTGTACTGGATTCCCTGGCACAGCATTTTCGGGTAAGAGCTAATCAGCATTATTTGCATATGACTGGGTAATTGGTAGCTCAAATCGCTTCCAAATGTATGCCTCCGTGATAAAGGAGATCAATACGAAATCATTTAATCAGCTCATATTCCCTACATTTCAAGTTATTTAGAACAAATGTTGTGGGGTAAAAACGGTAAATGGGTACTTCTATGTATATATACGTTCACAATTATGCGCCCAAATATCGAGAAGTTGTAAAAATATAGACAGATGCTTTTAATTACACGAGGAAATACAGCTATGCCAGCGCTGAGGTAAGAGAATAACATATTACCGGTCATACTGCCTTCCATTCGCTTAAAGGGACCCTGAAACGGTTTTTTGAAGTTTTGTCAGCGTTTAGGCAGGAGCATCCCCAAATCATTCGCACCAGAAATTAAGCGCCGCACTGTGTACCAAGGCCGCTACGGAATTTATATCTATACCCTCCTCCTCACCACTGCCTTGCACCCTCAACTCACACACATGCTGGCATCGCCGGCGATCGCAGCGCTCTCATGAGCGCACTCGACGGTTTGAGCTTCGCGACGGGTTGCGCGTAATCTCGGAGGCCCAACAAAGACGAAGCTCGCGGAGTGGTTGATATCTGCTCCGACAGGTGCCGCCACACTACCAGCAGAACTTTTATTCTTCTATACGGCGACAATCTGCAACAGCATGCGGACAAACAAAAATAATTCGAGAACGGTCATCGATAAGTGTAAACTCGGGCAATGTGGTTGTGTCTTCAGGGGTGAAGTTACAGCCACAAAAGCGTGGATCGTGGCGTTGAACGGATAGCGAGAGCGCGACGCTCATTGCAGCGACGTGCTGAAGGGGATTCCGCTCGCCAGATGCCTCACGAACATTGCACGATGTCGCAGCTTTACAAGTCACCAATTGCTAGAAATTGCTAGATATGTGGTACACGACACGGCTAGGGAAATTATGTCCAAGAAAAGAAACCTCGAGATAAACACTGTCGCTCAGCTCACGTCAACACGGAGTACGTTGTAACACAGGCAGACGACGCTCGCTGCCCACAGAAGGTTCAGTGACGTGTACTGGACATATCCAATCAGATCAGCCGCCTGCGTGACGTCGCGCTTCCAATACGACCCGCACTGGAAGTGGGCGGTTTGAAAACGCGTTTGGCTGAGCCGCTGTGATCGGTGGCGATTCGCAGCTTTAAAGCCTTGTAATAAATTACACAGTTTTCGCACAGAGCTTAAATCGGTCTGTAAATGATCCTTAGGACTTGTTCTACCGGCTCAATGTGTTCGTACATAATCGTCAAAACCGTTTCAGGGTCCCTTTAACGAGAGAAGCGGGAGAGAGCAACAGCACTGAACAACATTCCTAATTGGTGAAAACAGTGAGAGATTGGCACTGTATTAAATCGGAACAATTTCTTACCTGGGCTGCCAGAAAGCAAGCCTCATTGAATGACTGGAAGTTATTAAGCAATTTTGAGTAAAGTGCTGCGTGCGTTCGATAAGGAATTGCTGACCCTGGACAACAAAACGCTCACTATCTTGCAGAAGAATTCCATGGTACAACCTTCATTTTCATATTTTTGTCTATCTAGATGATCCTCCAATAAATGCTTCTATTCCTTATGTGTTGAAATGGATGAAAATTTGACAACCCAAAATATTGAATTTCAGAATCGAAAAACGAATCTAACAGCACGAACAATTCCATTCGAAATCGAAAATATGAATATTTGTACGCCTGAAGTAAGGTCTTTCAAATCAATGATCACAGTGCGCTCTTTGATGCAACTTTATACTTTTCTTCTGACATCAAACGCAGCAATTCCTGCTTTGTTACATAACCGTGAGTTAATAGTACAATCATGTTGTTGTCCTTGCTGTTCATAATAATAATAATAATAATAATAATAATAATAATAATAATAATAATAATAATAATAATAATAATAATAATAATAATAATATCATTAGTAGTAGTAGTAGTAGTAGTCGCCATCGTCGTCGTAAAGATTCCTGCTCCCCAGCAGCACTTAGACGTTTAGGTTTGTTCCTGAGCACGTAATATGAATGATAAGATTAATGGCTGATGACGTATTCCCATCTAAACTTCATGCTCACACATGAATGTTAAAGTGCCTGTCGCAACATGTGAGAACGAACTGTTCGGATCATTATTATAGGCTTATGAATTTCGGCGTTGTTCGCTTGAAATAGAAAAAAAAAATAAAGAAAGTCGGAACTTGCACAACCGAGCAGAACGTGTTCGCGATTCCCTGCAGCTAATGAAAGAGTCATGGCTTCCCGAAGCGTAACTCGTTCCCAGGAACTATGTGGCGCACGCACGGCGATGGTGTACGCGCCCGTGGTGGTCGAAAGTCGTGTCTCGCATCCGGCGTGCATCAGCAGAAGCAGCAAAAATTCCTTAGCCTATAAGTCTTGGTTGCCCGGACCACAGGTCTGGGGCGTCGAGCGCACGCTTTTCCCCTTTGGTGGTATATAGGGTGACCGTGTGAAGAGCGTGTACGACCAGAATCTCGGCTCCAGACCCGACTGCGCTGCGGTGCACGTGTCACCGGGGGGCTGCGCTCTGTTGTGCGCTGCTCCCCCGAAGAAGAGGCACGTGAATACGGAGGGGAGGAGCTCCGCTCAGAATATAATTGCGGAGGCGTCCCCAGGCGTGCGCGAGCTTTCTGGCAGGAAATCTGCAGGGAGGGTAAAGGCAAAGCGGGGGTTGACAAGTGCACGGAGACGAAGAATCAGAGGCCCCCGTCCGTTTGGTTCGTGCTCTGCCAAAGCGTCAGCTAATTAAAACTTGGCAAAAGGAGTGCCGTCGCTGCGCAGCAAAAGCGTGACTGCAAGCGCGACGAATACTGATGAGCGAGCGACCCCTGCTGGGTATTACTGCCGCTTCTTGTTTCTTTCCTGCTTCCTTTGTCATCCTTCAAGTTCCGCCTCCTTTCTGTTGACGTCAGTGGTCGTTACTTTTTTTTTTTTTCAGCTGTTCATGCGTTAGAAACTTGGTTTGGCAGTTTTAGTTTTGAGGAATAACGCAACCGAATTTCACAGCTCAGAGCAATATGTGCTCTTCCTGGAACTTGGTAAGAAACGAAGGACTGTAGGCTCTTCTTAGCAGCGAACCTCCCACACAAGTTTACTTACGAAACACGGAGCTGTAGGAAGAGAAACTAGTCTGCGCAGTGAGGCTCAACATTACGAAAACTCGTGACGAAGAGACCATTTCAGTATACACTTGTGAGGCAAGAATGTTAGCGACGCCGTGATTGAACAGCTGAAGTGGGAGTGCGCCCCAACCCTGCCTGCGATGCCTGCTTTCTTGCATTCAGGTAACTTTCGGAGTAGAACTTTATTCCTTCTGCCTTCAAAAGCAGAAGGCATATTCCTGCTCTGACCACTTTTAACCTTCGTTTCTCTTTTTGCCTCATTTTACTACTTTTTTTTTTCTCATTCATTAGTAACAGAAAATAGCTAATTGCAATTGCAGATAGCAAATCGGAACTTCCCAATGCTTTTCAAAGCTTTACAAAGGACTGTTAAGCAGGGGCTGACGTTAAACCAACATCTTTGAAGAAAAAAAAACATAGTCTTTACTTCTTCGGGGAAAACATCTCTCACAGACTGTCGTCATCTTTGTTTAAATCATTATATCCTCTTGAGTCCTGGCTATGGAAAATTGTAAAATACATTGGACAAACTCCTTGTCGTCTGCTTCAACCCCAGCACCCACTATTTGCCGTTGAAAACTATATTTCAGTTTTTTCAACGTCTACCAGCGCCCTCTGTCAAGTGTGAGCAATATCAATGCAGCGGCGCGCCTGCAATCTAGTCCAAAATGGCAGCGATCAGCAGTGGCGTCTCTCTCCTACGGCCGCTCTCGTCAAACTACGTATTTAGTCAAATACATTTGCCTTGCATTTCTGAAGTTTTTTTGCTTGCTTATCATTTTTAAATACCTGAGGCGCGTTCCAACGTTATTTTCGCCGTGTTATTTGGTCCTGATGTCCAATATATTGGACATCAGGACCAATTCAAGTCCTGATGTCAAAAATATTGGACATTGCACCACATACAAACACCAACTTTCGAGCTTTACTGAACTTTCTGAAAAAATTCGTGCACCTAACTTTAATCCGGGACTCAGGAGGATAAACTGGAACATGAACTCTATACAGTACCTAGGCTACAGTGAACTAGAATAGGGCAATAAAGCGACCGCCGGGGGCCGCACCTTCCGAAAGCTCCAGAAGCTTCTACAGGAAGAAGTTTTAGTTCAGGTAGACAAGGCATTATGTACAACTAAAAAAAAAGGACGATGCAGGGTGGGTGCCCTCCCAAGCGACTATGAACTTCGTTCTGCTGAGCACCAGGCCGGGAAGTGCGCTTGTACCTACCTATTTTACCGGTAGGTACCCGGCGGCAGCAATTCTCTGCCTTCCACAGCAGCGGTGGATGCTCAACTATTTCACCAAGGCTATGGTGGGTTAAGGTGCGCCCAGGGGCCTTCGCAGAACCTTATAGGGCCACCTTTCGAGATGAGCACCCATTAACAACCGAGCGCCAGGTAGGTGTACTCCTGTACCCCCTTGGAAAAACCGGTGGGTTCCCGGTCGGCACTGGGAATCGAACCCAGTACCTCCCGCATTGGAAGCGGACGCCCAACCATGTAGCCACCGCTGCGGTGGCTAAAGGGGACGTTCGCAATATCCATCCATACATGCATCCTAAATTCTATCCAACGCTACAACCCCTTGACAAGCGCACGAGATTTGGTGCAAGCAAGATGTTTCAATGTTTAAATATTTTGCATGGAAGTGCAGCTCACACACCTGCATGCGAAAATTATAGAAAGGAATGGTTCCAAACACGCTACTCAAGAAAGACAGGTACCCATATCTATAGCCTCTGAATAGCAGCGCCTTTGTCATTACTGAACTGTGATATGCATCGACGTCGTTCAGAAAAGACAAAACACGCTCAGCACAACGATTAATTGTAGCAATCATTTTTCATGGTGACATCTGGATCTGTGGTCTGCGGCGAAGGGCTGTATACTTCGCCGACACCTGCGAGATTGAAAAGGAGCAGGGAAATGTACTGCGAATACGAGACGTTACTAACAAAAAAAAAAAAAGCGCGCAGTTTGCATTCGGCCGCGCAACGCTAAAGACACAGCGAAGCTGATCGATGGTCTGTTTATTGTAGTTGTAGCTAGACAGAACTTGATTGTAGCTAGGTTGAACTCGGTAGAACTTGGCTATATCCAGGTTAAGCTTGGTGTGGCTATTGGCGGCGCGATCGAGCAGAGTCGGCACCTAGCGGCGAGCGGACGAAACCCCGCGGTGTGGATGGCTCCTTGCGTCGTCTGCTAGCCACACCGTGTTCGCATGTGTGCGTACGTGATGCGCGTCCTCATATTACAGCTTATTTCGTTGTGCCAGCACAGTATCAAATGCTTGTACGTATGCCTACACGATATACATAAGCATTTCGCCTTACGATACTTGTATGCACTCTAATAAGTGAGTACACGCCCGTGTCGGTATGGCGCTAGGTCTAACCATCGTACCGTCCATTCGCCAAAATCATTTCAATGTGGGTACCGCTTTCTCGTTCAAGCACGTCACATAGTACATTCGGCGTCGTCCTAAACGAAAAAAGAAAAGTAGTAAATGTCGAGGTGTGAATGCAGAATTTTAGTGACACCATCTCGTGATGTGTTGGCGATTTGGAAATCCTTGTGATACCGCAAAGCATGAACTATCGTCTGCAGAGGATGGTAAGCGGTAAAAAAGACCTGAAGCCACGCATTTCTACAGCAATACGCGTATTCATGCAAACAGAAAAGCAGAGTGCACAAAGTTCTACTTCATCTAATTACGCAGAAATACAGGTTCTCTTTCTTTGTAGCCGCTAGAGCAAGAAGTAAATACTTCAATGGCTTAATCGCGCAACACACTTTATATTGTGGTATAGGCAAAACACAGTTTAAACACGTGCAAGTAAAGCAAGAAAAAACATCGAGCACGGGGCAAAACACGAATGTGACTGAAGGCCAATACCCCATTGATTGGCAGATTGCATTTCGCTCACAATTAATAGGTACGTTAGGACGGTTGCGAGAGAGAGAGAGAGAGGTTTATTTATAGAAAGGCAGAGAGGTCGGCCTGAGCGATATTATGCTCTAGCCCTACTCTACACCGGGGGTGGGGAAAGGGGAGAAAAAAGAATGATGGATGACGATGGTAAGTAAGAGAGGTGAGTATGTACAGTGGTGGTGGTGCAGTGCTATAGCCGCGCATCCAGTCCAGTGGCTTGCAGGACAGCTACAACCGCTCTTATGACCACAGTTGTGCTGTTGGCGTCAGGCCATGGGCCCAACACAACCTCATCAGTTAATGGCCTATTATGCACTCCTTCAGTCGAGGAAATCAGTTTTTGTCGTTCGCGTGCGTATGCTGGGCAGGTACAAAATATGTGCTCAAGTGTTTCTGGCACTTGACAGTGATCACAGTTGGGACCGGTGTCACTGCGGCCGATGATATGTGCATAACGTCTTGTGAAGGCCACACCAAGACGAATTCGGTGAATCATACTTGTGTTGTGTCGTTTTAATTTACGAGGCATACAGAACCTCATTTCGGGGTCCCATTTGTGTAATCGCCGGTGTCGTCGCTCCGGTTTCGTCCAGTGCTCAAGTGTGAGGTCACGCATTACGTACCGAAGCAGGGCGTTCGTGTCTGGTCGTGAAAACGCAGTGCGCACTTCAGGGCCACTGGTCAAGGCTCCTTTAGCTTCTGCGTCTGCGTCTTCGTTTCCCATTATGCCGCAGTGGGCAGGAATCCATTGGAAGGTGACGAGGTGGCCATTTGTTGAAGCAACGTGAAGAAGCTCCATAATTTCTATGGCTAAAATATAGTATGGACCTTGTCTCATGACGCAATTAATGGTTTGCAAAGCGGGTTTCGCATCGCAGAATATCGTCCATGTACGAGGTTGCTCTCCAGAAATGAATCTTATTGCCTCCCGGATAGCAACAAGCTCTGCGGCAGTTGATGTGGTCTTGTGGTCTATTTTGTACCGTCGAGCTATAACCATTTGTGGGATGACAAAGGCTGCAGCAGAGGTACATAGCGTGGTAGATCCATCGGTGTACACGTGCATGGTGCCGCCGTACGCTGTATAAATGTGTATAAATGTGTAAAAGGACGGTTGCGTGCATTGATGTGGCAATGGAGGGCACATACATCACCATTAGGCTGCAGTCAACGCGCTTTAATCGCCAACAATCGACTCAAACTGTGTACGGCGAAGCGTCGCTGCGTACATTTGTATACGCGCCGCTGACCACTTACCCACACAAACGCGGCGACGGTGCTGCGACCTATAGCCCAATCTCGCGGCGAATAGGCTGAGCTTGGCTATAACGAGTTTGAACTTTTTGTGGCTAGGTTGAAGTTCGTATTTGGTAGGTTTGGCTCGGGCTACGCCTAGGCGGTCATGATCGATCAACTTCGCTGTGTCTTTAGCTTTCCGTGGCCGAGTGCAAACTGCGCGCTTTTATTAGGCTGAAAGCCTAGCAGAATCAGGCTCGATCGGGCTACGCCTAGATCAAACCATAGAGATAAGTGTCGAAATGCATTATTAGTAATCATCACCGTAGTCGTCGTCGTCGTCAAAGTCGTCTGGAAGTGTTGTCGTCGGGTTGCCGTTGCCTCTCCCTCAAAGCAGCGAACCTTGCTTCGCGAAGGGCAGCGTCTTCTTCGGGAGTCATGGTAGCGCGGGCTCGTTGTCGTTCATACTCGTCTTCGCGATATGCTGGATCGGGGCGTAAAGTCTGCATGCATGCAGCATTCGACTCGCGTTCACGGCTGGCGTATACGGAGTCTTCGCGTCGTCGCCACCTCTTGTCCTCGGCTGCTCTGGCTGCGTACTCGGGATCGGCTTGGCGTTGCCGCTGCCTGTCCCGCATAGCAGCGAGCCTTGCTTCGTAAAGCGCAGCGTCTTCTTCGGGAGTACGAACTATCCTCGGTCCCATGGTCGGGCCCTTGGGTCGTTCCAGGTTGCTACGGAGAACCAGAGGCGGTAGCACACTTTGGGTTAACTGTTGCCTTCTTCCTTTTTAGTGGACCAGTGGTGAGTAGTGGGATTTATCCCATTTCTGTGGCATGTACCTGACAGGCCACACAGGATAGGCCACACAAGATAGACCGCACAAATTACGGCTGCGTTAAACAGCCTCGCTGTTAAAAAGGAAAAGAACCTATCCGTCTGCGGATCGCCGCACACGAAAATCTAGATCTTTGTGCGTAAAACAGTTTACGTTCTTTTTCTGCGTCATATCGTGAGAATGCACGCAGAAAGTTGAGCTAGTTTGGTATACAGAAGGTAATTAAAGCGTGCGAACAGGGATGCGGGAGAAAATAGAGCACGTGCTCTCTTGTTTTCTTCTCATTTGTCCGTGCCTGCACGCCTTACCATTTTTACGAGAACGCCATTACGCTTGGTATCGCAGGTGCGTTGCACATTTGCCACACCATTTACCACGCAGTCGATAAAACAAAGTAACAAAAGCGCGCGCAATTAATGTATGTTAGTTAATCCAATAATGAAGTTATATATCTGAACTATACCGCGAGAAAAATATTCTTCTGAAGGCTCGCGGAAATATTTGTTCTTCTATGAATAGACCTTTTTAAGCACACGAGCGTCACCAAAGGGCGCGCAAGCGCTCATGGGAAAAGTGTGTACGCCGCAGTAGTCGCCGCACCTAGCGCGCGGGCCTCACGCTTTAGCTTTCTGCTTACGCCGTGCCAGCACTTGTCAGATCAAGTGAATGCGACAAGGTGTAACATATTACTGCGTAAATCAGTCGTGAACTACTTCTGTGTTTAACTACGACGGTCTCTCTATGATTTCCATCCGTCTAGTGTTCCCGCGTGCCACTGTCGGACCACCTGAGCGGCTCCGAAACGTCATTATTATTTCTTTTTTTTTTTGTCGCCAGCATGCCCTGCGGCATAAATTAAACAAAAACATACAACTGGGTTTCCTAAACGAATTCCGCGAGCGGTCATTACAAATCGTGGATCCATTCGAAATCAACGCCCACCGACACTGTTGACAAGCACGAGGTCAGGCTCTAATATTTAAAGATTGCGCGAGGCAGTATGTACTTAGCAAAGTAAGATACATTGGTTAGACAGCGTGCGCGTCGCTCGTACCGCAGGTAACAAAAGATACGCTTTTATCACCATTCGTTGACACTTACGGCAAATGTTATATTTTACAAAAGCCGGTTGTGTTTTCGCGTGTTGCCTCACATGTGACCACATTGTGGATACGTATAGGTAGCCCAAGCTCAAGTTTGGGCGCGACGCTCGCGCGGCTGAGCTATGCGTTACTGGGGGCAGACGCTGCCCGCGAAGGCGGTTTGTCGCCGGATTTGCCAGCGGCAGGGACACATGCGCGCATTCGGCTCTGAGCACTGCTAGTCAGCAAGAGTTACATTGTGACGCACCACAGATGCAATCCGAGAGCTCTGCGCGTGTGCGGAAGCGGGGGCAGCAGTGTTGTGGCCGTGCGTGGATGCCCCCGGTTGCAATAAGAGCAGTGGCGCCGCTCGACGTTGCTTTGGAAGTCAATAGTCGTGCTCGGGACCAATACGAAATTACCTTTTTAAGGCCATAGCGACTAAGTGCAGTCGGCGAGCGCAAGAGTGTTCATAAATGCTCAAGCGAAAAACTGTCTCTGACAATACGATGCGTCTGTCTGATATCAGTACATTACGAGTAATCGTTGAATAAACATGAATTCCGTTAGATGGCCGAAATATACATCTTTAACCTACATCTACGTCTTTTAGATGTAGGTTATCCTCACGCTACAGTGGCCACTGTCGCTGAACGTTTAAAGAAGTCGGATTTGTTAAGTCCGAGCATGGTTGTGGAAATTCGAGAGGAAGAAACGTGTCATATAAGTATTCCTTACATTCATTGCGCATCTCACAGTCTAGGTAAGATTTCTGCCGCTGTGCAGAGAAAGAATGAGCGAGTAAGAGACAAGATTCGGACCGACATTTGTGTCGTAAAACACACCAACAAATTCACTGATTACCGTACAGTTGTGGTGTATAAGGTTCCTTTTAGTTGCGGCCGCTTCCACGTATATAGGCCAGACGCGCCGCTTTGTTAGAGATTATTGGAACATGAGGCATCGCTAACCGGAGGCTCACCTCCTAATCTTTCTTTACATTGCCGAGAATATAAGTGCACGTCGAAGTTCGATGAATGCGCAGTTTTGTACCAGCACAGGAATGAAGACACGCGTTCAATGATTGAAGCATGGCATATCGATAGCAGTGACAGCGCATGCGTGAGTTTATTTGGTGGAGAAGAAGAAATCAAATGTCTTAACTGTTATCTGTCATGTAGATGCCCACGCGTGCCGGATTGATAGGTTCACCTATTGCACTGGCATACGCAGATAAGTTTTCGTTTCTTTTTTTTTTTTTCGCCGTTGAGTGCCTTTGCAGTTGTTAGTCGGAGTCTGTGGTGTCTTGACTTCTTCCTCGTGTCCGTGTTTGCACGCCCTGTCTTTTAGAATGAATTCAATGGTCCAGCTCATATTTAATACATCTTGATGATATCGGCACGGGATAATACGCATTCTGCTTAACTGCTACATCCGCGGCATATCCGTTCGGCAATACCGACACTGCACTGTGTTAGTCCTTTCGGATTTCATGCGTAGAGATACATGCAGATGCGTCCGGATGTGTGCGGTATTTACGGCGTAATAATATCTGGGGTTTAACGTCCCAACACCACAATATGATTATGAGAGACGCCGTAGTGAATGGCTCCGGAAATTTCGACCACCTGGGGTTCTTTAACGTGCACCTAAATCTAAGTACACGGGCCTCAAACATTTTCGCCTCCATCGAAAATGCAGCCGCCGCGGCCGGGATTCGATCCCGCGACCTTCGGGTCAGCAGTCGAGCGCCATAACTACTAGACCACCGTGGCGGGGCAGTATTTACGGCGTAAGAATAGTCAAGAAGCGGCGACGTGTTCTTTTCGTTTCGTGGTCCCACCGATATAACGGCACCAACGAGCAGCAGGCGAGCGAACAGCCGGCTCGCTCGGCGTACACACTTTTCCCATAGTGCGCCGCGCGCCCGCGGGGCGCTCTGGGATCGCTTGAAAAAGGTCTATTCATCACGCTGCTCGGTGAATTAACATCCACGACATGGAGGAAGGAATACTAAGGAGAGGCCCTATCCTATTTCAATGCATTGCGAAAAGTGTGGCGGAAGTGACGTCAGATTTATGGGGCAAACAAACCGGTATGGGGCAAACAAAACGGCAGACGCCCCGCGGCGTGCTCTCCGCGGTGGTTAGCTTCTGCGCAGATTTGTAGTCCCGGCGTAAACTTAGCGCGTATTGTGCGGTTCACGCGCAGTAAAATGTTTTAAGCAGACGTTTACAAGGCTGTTCGTGCGTGGCAGGCCCGAGCGCGGCGTGCTGAAATTCTTCGTGGAGCGTTTTTGTGCAACAGTACAGAATACCGGTACGTGCCGTGATCAAAAACGTTCAGCCCCTGCATCATCGTATTCGAACTCACCTAGCAGTGACTTACGCGTTCTGCTGGGCGTTAGGCCTTCCCTTTCTCGTAGCCCGATTTCCCGATCTGTTGCCGGATTAGCGGTTCTTTGTTCGTGTATATGAAGTGAGCGTAGTAGCTATTCGGCGCAACGCCAACCTATAGTTGACGTAACTTCATGTCGAAAAGAGGACACCGTTGTATTGTATGCACGATCGTGCACGTAAAGTTTGTAATTCCAGTACGCACACAACAACAAGCACGCAGCGAGAGCACACCGCACAACACATACATCACGTAATCCGATAACAACAACATAAGTTTATTGCCCTTTCGTTGAACGACACAGCCTCTAAAAACGTACGATGCCTTCGGCGCGTCAGACGCCAAAAACAAAAGTGCACGTGTGTTCTGAGTTGACACAATGAGTAAGAAGCAACAGAGCGCACATCCGAGAGATTCGCATGCAAATACCATGCATTAGTGATCAGCAATGAAGCGAACGTGCAAGTACACATGAAAAGTAACACCCGGTACTTGCCGCAGTCACGCGATTTGCACCGGGTATACGCAACCATACGCAACAGCTGGGCATTGCGTAGCTTTCCTAAAGAACGCACACAAGGAGCAGCATGCGTGAATCGACTGCGCCGCGGCGAAGCTTGCACGGCGAAAAAAAAAAAAAAAAGGCTCGAATTGCGCATGCGCTTGCAAACGACACGGCGGAAATCGCGAAATGTTTCGAGGCTCCTTCGCTAGGAGGCGATGCGGGTGTTTGCGATGTGGAGGCTTCACGAATGTGACGTCAGGGCCTCTCCTTATTTTTATCAACGAGGAACGTACTTCACCGCCACCCTGCGACGAAGATCGCTGATACTCCTTCCAATAAAAGTTGTTTTCTCTCTCTCACCACCGATGCATTCGTCAGTTGTTGAAATGTTCTCCTTGCCTACGACGAGAGCATCCATTCTTGAGAACTATATCTCTGAGCAATCGCAACAGCTAAGAAAAAAAAAAGCTCGCGTCGCCTATCGTAAGACATCCGACCATAAGCCTGCGCAGAGTTCCTTATCAGGGGAACTCTGCGCACGCTTATGGTCGGATAAGCGTGCGCAGAGGATAGCGTGCCCCCCCCCCCTCCCCCCCGTGCGCACGCCTATGCATCCGACTGAATGGTATCGCACGCTAACGCTTACAAAGCGAACGTGCAAAAATGGACGCAGAGAATACACTTGAAAACGCATCACCCTACCACGGAAATGTGTAATAAAAGTGCGAAGGTAATGACTATCTGTTATAATGGTTGTTTTATTCTCACCTGTCCAGTGTTACGGTTTGTCGCGACGTATCAGGAAACACGACTGGTGATTCTGGTGCGTACTGCCGGCACCACCCCGTAGAATTGGTGCAAGAAAGCGTCGGTGCATCGCGACATAGGCTAAAATACAGAAAGAGTGTGTGTGAGGCGCTAGAAAAGTTAGTTTGATCTAAAGGGTGCGCTGTGAGGCCGAATGGGGGAAAACAGAAGTCACGGAAGAATCGTTCAAAGGCCGCACGCCGCTCTGGCTTCGATGAGCGCCTCCCGTAGACGACGATCACAGCGCCGCCGCTACTTTCTTCGGCGCGATAGTCGCCCGTGGAGCGTGGTCGTTGCACTGCCCTATTCTTGTTCACTGTACCTAGGTGTGACATTAGCTGATCACTTTTATTGGAAGCCACTCCACTCCAGTACCACTCTGTCAAGTATTTAGCGTATCATATTTCATTTCATCCTATCCTCTACTGCTTTTCATCCTATAGGCGGGTCACACCTTCAGTGCGCATGTGTAGTGCCAGTCATAAAAAGACCATTGTGATTTATGACGCTTCCTGATTAAAATGCTAAATCTATCATAGTAGTGTAATCAGTGAACTGCGCTTTCAGATTATTTTTTTTTTTACTCCTGACGCGACACACGCAGTACTCGCGCGGTAACGTTTATCTCGCTAAAGTTTTATCACTTACAGCAGACTGTGCTAAAGGGGCACTAAAGGCAAATAACAGTTTATGTCAGAGTGAAAGCTCAATGTATGACAACGTCTAAAACGGCAATATTATCAACAGCAGTGCCCTACTTACCGAGAAATTTAGCTAAATGTATCTAGAGTCACTGGAAAATTTGGAATTTTTTCTAGTGACTCTAAATGTATCACACGATGAGCGCCACGAGCGGCACATCTTCAAAATGATCCCGATGACGTATGAGAGTCTGCCTACAATTAATCACTAGTAATCAAACTAGCAGCAATAAAAAAAGAACCTTCCGTGCATCAAGAGACGTAATAAAATGCTGTTTTTTCGTTTCTGTTTGATCCATGGAAAAAAGAACCTCTTTGGCGTTGCCATGGGGAATAGCGTGCGTGGTTCAAAGGTTCCGTTTTCGCCGAACTGCGCTTCGCCCGGCGCCCTGCTTCGCTCACGCGGTCGCGTCTCAGTGGTAGTTTCAGTATCGCGTATTGCCGCGTGTGTTTTGCGTGCTCGTGAAAGTCGCTCTGACAGAAAGTTCAACAAAATGCCGCATGCATGTGACGTTGCCGGATGCCCGAATGGTGCACGCCGCCAGTGCACGCCGCCGCGCAGTAAAGGCGGGCAACGTTGGGCACGGCAACAGTGACGTGTGAAAGACTGATTTCAGGCGGGTGATTTGAAGTGCGCTAACGCGATGCGGACCACTAAAACGTGATTTTATTTCAAAATAAGCACTTCCTTGGCATAAAAGTAGCACTACGAGGTTTCTGGACCGCTATTTCAACAATTAACGTCGACTTAATGTTTGCCTTTAGTGTCCCTTTAAACGGAACTCGAAGAGACAGAAGATATGGTTCCGCTTAATGAAAGTTTCATTTAAATGGCCACAAAAATTACCTACCGTCGTACTATATAATGAGAAAACGTCCGAGTATTTTAATATCACTGTGATGAAAAAATCTGCTTCGCCGCAATGGCGAAGCAATTAATGCGATATCAACAAATTGTAATATTATACGAAGTAAAGCTGCCAGCTAACTCTTTTGTATCTGATCTCGCGTAACTCTACAATATATGCGTGGCTTTAACTGACATAACGTCGTGAAGGCCAATGTACAGCGGAGCTTAGGGGAAGCCTCAGCGATGAAATGCAAAGCGATGCAAAGTTGGGCGAGCATGGGCATGGTTTAGCACTGAAGGGACCTCCTTTCCGTTTAACCACCTGCCTGTCTTCAACCTCCAACTCGCCTCAGCTATATCATGCTATACTCTCCCTCCTCTTTTCCCTCCTCCTCACCCTCCCTTCCCTTTCCACCCTTCGCTATACATACATGCTATGCCATGCTTTACCCTCTCCTCTTCTGCTTTCTCTACTCATCACCCTCACTTCCCTTTCCCACCCCTTGTTATACTGTACTTTACATGACTATACTATGCTTACCCTCTCCCCCTCTCCTCCCCCTCCTCTTCATCCTCAGATCACTCCTCTTCATTGTCATTTCCCTTTCCCACCCCCTTGCTATACTATACATGGCTATACTATTCTATGCTTAATCCTCTCCCCCTCCTCCCTTCCATCCTCCTCACCCTCACAACACTCTTTCTCACTCTCACTTCCCTTTTCCACCCCTTCCTCCCCCACGCACCTACTAGCAGCTTGCCACGCCAGACCTCGTCCTACTACCTGTGCCGCTTATGCTCCTCGCCGCTTGTCCACCTGCATGCCTCCAGTCTCCAACTTGCCTCCCTCCTCTACTCGCCTCCGCTGTACTATGCTAACCATCTGCTCCACCTATCCTTCATCCTCAACCTCACATCACTCCTCCTCACCCACCCCTTGTTATACTATAGTATACATGGATATGCTATGCTTTACCCTCTCCCCTCCTTTCCATTCCCCCCTCAATTTTCCCAAACCCTTTGACATGCTACACTATACCATACAAGCTATGCTTCACTTTCTTCCCTCCTCCTCGCCACTCGTGTTGGGAATATCGTCAGCGCTGTAATTCGCCTTGTGACCTAGACAGTCGGGGGGGGGGGGGGGGGGGGGAGGTGATTCTTAAAAGGAAGAAGGAAATGAAAATGGAAATTGGGTGTGGAGTGCACGATAACTGTCTCTCAAGTGAGGACACCTCAACCGATACACTCACGGGGGATTGGGGATTAAAGGGACAGTGAGAGTGAAAAGAGTATGGTAAAAGAAGAAAAAGAAAGGTATGAGTGAAAAAAAAAACAGTGAGGGGGTGGGGGGGCAGGAGAACGGGCGTCCGAGTCACCGTGGTGAGCGGCTAGAAAATTCGTTCGACTAGGCCGGCATCCTCGAGAAAAGCTAGTAGGGCCGCAAGGGCTGATCGGCGACGGTGTACGTGGCCGGTGGGATGGAGCAAGTCCTGTAGGGTCGCACACGGCAGTCCGACGAGGCGGTACTTCATGGCGAGCCGCTTCCGCGCAGTGTTGAGAGACGGACAGTCAAACAATAGGTGGCACAGGGTTTCGATCGCGCCGCAATCGGTGCAGTTCGGTGCAGCGGCGCCGCGAAGACGATGCCTGCGTTCCGCGGGCCACACAGAACCGGTCCTCAGGGCAAGAAGAAGCGCGCGCTCGCGGCGAGTGAAACCAGTGGCTGGGATGGGAGGAGGGGGGTGTCCGGAGGCGACCCGTGCGTCAGGATGCTCGCGCACCAGCTCCCGGCGAAGGTTGTTGCGTGCCGAGTCGAACGAGCTGGCGTAATCCGTCAGCGAAGTCTCGGCGGAGTGTGCTCGTTTTGCGAGTTCGTCTGCAGCCTCGTTGCCCGCGATGCCGACGTGTGAAGGGAGCCACTGAAGGACCACATCACAGCCTCGTTCCTGGAGGGCCAGCAGGCTGAGAGCGGCACGCTGAGCAAGAAGGGGGCCTCGTTCCTCCCTCGCGAGCTGGCGGAGTGCAGGTTTCGAGTCGCAGAAGATTGCTGCGCTCGTGACGGCCGGCGAATTGCGCAGGAGGTCTGCAGCCAGCTGGAGCCCGACTAGCTCAGCTGTTGTTGAGGATGCACAGTATCGCAAGCGGCACTGTCGTTCCGAGCTGAGCTGAGGGGCTATGCAGGCGGCCGCGGCTGAGCGATCCTGCAGGACGGACCCATCGGTGAACACCTGCGTCCTCCCGGCCAGGTCCTCATACATCCGCGCCGCGGCCTCCTGAGCAATGGCACTGATGGGGGTGTGGCGTTTGGATCGAATGCCCGGCAGGTGCAAGTTCACTCGAAGGGGCACTCGACGGTGAGGGGGTGGCCAGCGCGAAAGGCGTGCGGGGTCGTCAGCCACAACACCGTCGTACACATCGATAAGTTGGCCGACACGTGAGTTTGGCACAGCACGTAACCGCGAGAGGAGGGGACCTGCATCAGGCGCTCGGTGGAGACGCTGCAAGTGGCACAACGCGCGCAGGTCCGCCGTGAGCGACGCAGGCCACGCACGAGCCTCCGCGAGGGTCTCGGCCACACGAGAGCCACGAGGCATTCCGTGACACATGCGGATGACTCGGCGGTGGTCCTGGTCAATCAGTCGCCACTGTGGCGCCTGGAGTTTGCAGATCGGCAGTGCGTAGTGGATGGCAGACAGAGCCATCGCCTCGTAGATGGTGCAGGCGAAGGCAGCGGGGCAGCCGTTGCCGCCTGCGAGTAGTTGGCGCACGGCCGATTCCACGCGACGCGTCGTCTGTCGTACACGTCGCACCGCCGGGAACCATCGGAGGCGATTGTCTATCGTCAGGCCGAGGTAGCGGACGTTGCTACTCCAAACAATTGGTGCACCATCCAGCTGAAGGCACGGAAGACGTCGTCGGGCTTCAGCACGAGGGTGGACGACGAGGGCCTCGGTTTTCGGCGCCGAGATCGCGAGTCCGATGTTTCTCACGAAGGCGGCCACACATTGGAGGGCCTCCTGCATGCAAGCGCGCACCACCGAGCACTTTCGGGTCGGACCACGCACATACAATGCGACGTCATCAGCGTACACCACTGCGCGAACAGGGAACACAGCCGTTTCTGGTAGGCACTTGACGAGCGGCGCGAGCACCAGATTAAACAGAAACGGGCTGAGGACGCTGCCTTGTGGGACGCCACAGCTGACAGATCGCGGCGCACTTGTCGCCCCGCCCACGCGCACAGTAAACGTTCGGTCAGTGAGGAAGGCCTGAACGTAGTTCAAGAGTTTGCCCTCAACACCTAGCGCGCGCACAGCACTGATGATAGACGAGTGGGGGAGCGAGTCGAATGCCGACTTTATGTCAAGGAGGAGTAGGATGGCCATTTCTCCGTCGTGAAGGGCCTGCTCGAGGGTGCTCACGACTGCAGCAATGCAGTCGATGGTCGCGCGATGTGGCCGGAATCCACACTGCTCTGGTGGGAAAGCGTTGCGCACCTCCGCGATCCACTGTAGCCGGTAAAGAGCCATCTCCTCCATAGTTTTGCCCGCCACAGAAGTGAGAGAGATGGGCCTGTATGACGTCACCGATCGCGGCGGTTTGCCTTGTTTGAGGACAGGAATCACAGTCGCGGAACGCCATTCTTCCATTTTACACGACAATGGCAAATACATTGTTCTTTGTCATGTCCAACACTGCCCTTGGTTGGACAAGACGGCGAAGGAAAAGAGGTGAGTGGCACCCGCGCAAAGGAGGGTA
Source organism: Rhipicephalus sanguineus (assembly GCF_013339695.2). Classification (NCBI taxonomy): domain Eukaryota; kingdom Metazoa; phylum Arthropoda; class Arachnida; order Ixodida; family Ixodidae; genus Rhipicephalus; species Rhipicephalus sanguineus. The sequence goes on from NC_051176.1 coordinate 166,682,003, forward strand.
AATCAATTCCTTTTTTTTTTGTTTTAAGAGACTCCCATTATCTTATGCTGCAAGTGACGCAACCAAGTGACGCAACCAAGTGACGCAACCAAGTGACGTAACCAAGTGAAGCAACCAAGTACAACCAAGTGACGTGTTGCAAAAGGTACTATCTGCAAGTTGTGTTTTACACGACAATGGCAAATACATTGTTCTTTGTCATGTCTCTTTGCAATTGTTGTTTTGTTGTGGGCCTTTATTATGTCTATGTAGATCCCTTATTGCTGACTGTTTTGCAAAGTTTTATTACAATTCCGTTTTCTCATCACAATATTACGTCCTGTTTTTCACATACCATCTTTCATGGCTCCTCACGGGGAACAGGAACATTTCGAGTCACAAGTCTGATGCCCCCAACCATCACTACTTTTTAACTCTTTCAGGCACAGTGGTCACCTACGGTGACCACCCTTTCAACATTTTTTAGCAGTGAAATCTAGAGGTTGAGCGAGCAAGCAAGTGTTTGATTTCCCCTTTTAGTCTTTTCTGAAAATGCGTCAGATGGCGCTAGTTATCCAGGGCGCTTTTTTTCTCGCTAAGAAAAAGTTTTGCAACAAGCATGCTGTTTCCCGCGCTGGGCCCTGAAAGATTCTACAGGCGCAAAAGTATTTGAGCTTGCTCGCAAACTTTTTTTGGTGTAACACGCAGCCGAAGAGCATTTCTTACTGGCTGTGCTAGAAAAAATGCGCTGCGGATCAGTTTCTTTCTGTACAGCGACCTTATCCATGGTGGTTACCTACGCTGACCACCGTGCATGAAAGGGCTACGGGATGGATGGGGGGAAATGAAAGAGCAGTGTGAGGTGGATCGGAATTCACGCAAGTGGTGGCGCCGAAAATATTTTCACCTTCTTGACTGCAGTGTTGTCAATGCATACATCATATTTCGGGAACATGCTGGTTCAGAAAAGATGACCTTGAAAGACTTTAGGTGAAATTTAGTCCAACAGATGACTGCTGAAGCTCTTATAGAGCCTACAGATAAACCTAAGTCATCTGTTGGCGCAGGGACCCTTTGCGGATTGAAACCATTTGCGGACTTGGCCATTCGTACAACAGCGTCCAACAATAAGCCAACAAGGGTGTTCACCACGAAGTTGCGCGAACTGTACCACAAAGGCACACCCATCTCGAACACTTTGGATGTGTCAAACATGCAACGTGCCACTCTGCCTTCGGAAAGGAAAAATGTTTTTTTTTTTTTTCGGAATTCTACAAGAAGTGACTCCCTCTGTGCAAAGCGCAAAGTATGCTGCTACATTGAAAACGACCTGTTTTTACATATGTACGGAGCATAGACCCTTCCGGCACGGTGGTCATCAGCGGTGACCACCTCCTGGGAACTTTGTTACAACTCGTAATTTTTTTTCGCGCGTGCAATGTGTTATTTGTGACCTTCTATCATATTTTTGCATTAAAATTCAAAATGTAATGCAAAGCCAAATTCTGTGCTTGAAAGAGTTAACAGCGAAGCTGTTCTAGCTCGGCATAAAGTGTGTGACCGTGCCCGAAAACTGCCATCGTCATGAACGGGTATGCGCCACATAATTTGGGCAGATCCCGCCACTCACCGCTACGGCGTGGCCTGTAATAACTTTGAGAATGAGTACTGAGAGAGAGAGAGAGAGAGAGAAAGAAAGGAAGAGAGAAACAAACAGAGAGACGGAAAGAAAGATATAGAGAAAGAGAAAAATTCTTGCCGAAAGAAATTCTTCACGAGGCGAGATTCGAACCCACGTACCCTCGGTCCGAAGGCGAGCGTCCTAGCCACACGGCTATCCAGGCACGCTAGCAGAGCATAGCATAGCCTTATATAGTATAGTGTAGGAAGGGGGTGGGAAAGGAAAGTGAGCGTGTGGAGGAGAGAAAGGAGGAGGGGAGAGAGTAAAGAAGGAATGAGAAAGAGAGAAATACAGAGAAAGAAATGCAGAAAGAAAAAGAAGAGAGACGGAGAACATCAACGAAAGAGAGAGAGAAAGAAGTAGAGAGATTATTTATTCGTTATTTATTTAGTTTGAATACACAGAAAACACGAAGACACAGAGGAAATAGGGAAATAGGGGCACAACGCCTGCCTGCTCCTTCGGAAAGGGGAAACATAGAGGAAAGGAAGATAGGGGGGGGGGGGAAGAAAGAGGACAGAAAATAAGAAAAAAAAAACAAATAACACAGATGTAAACACGGTCACATGGAAAAATGTCTACAAGCGCGAGGCCAAATCGGTATTTTTTAAGAAAGTAAGTAGGGCTCGATGAGCCTGGTCACGCCGAGCAGCACAACCTCCCGGGAACAGGCAATCATCAAGGTTCGTACACTTAAGACCAATAAGTCCATATTCCTTGATGAGCAGTGCTCGCTGCATAACCAATGCGGTACACTAAAAACTTATGTGTTCTAGTGTCCCACAGGAGCCACACGACGTACATGACGGACTGTCTACACGACCTTGTCGGTATGATCGCTCACGCACTAATACAGAGCCAACTCTTAGCTTATATAAGAGGGCTCTGTTACGACGAGGCAATCCACGACCACGAATACGGGGAGGGAACCATCCGCTTGCTACACGTTGGTCGGGGTGCTGCTTTGAATGATGTTGGCGGATTAACAGACGAGCGTTGTCTAACAGGTATGGAATTTCTTGGCAGTCACACTCGTTGTGGGCACAACTTGAAGCTAGGCGATCGGTCTCTTCATTCCCAGCAATACCCACATGCGAAGGTATCCACTGGCAAATGAGGGACACCCCACTAGCAATAATGTTTGTGGCAGATTTTACAATGCTGCGTGTAATTGGACCGTCGCAATCTTTTCTCAACAGTCTGCTAAGGGCAGCACGAGAGTCTGTGAGTAATCCAACCTTTGGTGCTCCTAATTCTTCTTGAACGTATTTCTCTGAGCAACATCAGTCGCTGATAGTTCCGCAGTTGTTGATGAAAATGGATGCGGTATGCGAAACACCCGTCTGATGTTAGCCGAAGGGCAATAGAAAGCTGCAGAGCCACCTTGGCCGTCGCTGCATACAGGTGCGTCTGTAAATACATGAAGAAAATCGTCAAATTTTTCAAATAGGTGCGACTGGGCCAACTGAAATAGTGCCGAAACAGGCTGGTCTGACATTTTATGTATTCCGGCAATGGATAGATAAATGGGGATGGTGTACTGGTTGTGCTCTTTCGGGGTTGGGAAGGTAGTGGAATCTTCTGAACTACCGGCAATCGTAGTAAACAATGCCGCCATTTTCCCTATGCGAGATCCCGGGCGTTGAGGGAGGCAATTAATACGTGCTTTACCGTATGTTACTCGGTGCAAACGCTCGGCAGCGCTCTCTGGTCTGCCTGTAGCCTCAGGGGCAACTGGTGCGCTTCGGTGAGTAGAGGAACAGATTGCGCCTCACGAGGTAGACCAAGTATGATTCGTAGGGCAACGCGGTGGTGCCGTTCCAACTGTGACATCAAACTAGGCGGCAGGTTCAAGGCTGGCAAAGCGTACATCAAGCCAGAGAGCACAGCTGACTGATACACCTGTACGGCTGTCGTCTGGTCGCAGCCAGCATCCCTAGCACTCAGGAGTCTTCAAGTAGGTAGAGAGAGGAAAAATATAGAAAGAAAGAGGAAGCAAACATCCCGTTGTCTAGCGACCAGATACCGCACCACCTGAACAAGCCGCGCATGCGCAGTAGCTAAGCCATGACCACCGCCGAAGACATCGCGCGCACCTCCGCTGGCTGCGTACTCCCGAGGAGAAAGACGCGCATCTCGAAGCTAGACCTGTCGGTCGACGGGGAGTACGACCGGCGACGGGGCCATGCTTCGCTGTGCCAAGCTTTGCGTGACTTAGTGCAAACTGCCCGCAATTTTTTTTTATCCATAATAATAA